>NC_137903.1:61927438-62410053 GCF_963455335.1 Martes martes | reverse complement strand
CCACCCGTCCACATTCAAGGTTCTTTCTGTCACGTTCTCTCATATTAAGCTGATTTCCTCCCCAAAGTCCTTATCATTCTTGGAAATTTCTACTTGATATGACTCCACGTAGTGACAAAACACATCTAATTTGGGAGCACACAAACTCACTTTTCTAGAAAAAAATTGCTGGGTGTGCCCTACAGCCCCAAACTATGGGTCCATCTTTAATTCTTCCAGTTCTACACTGAGTGAACGACGATACTGGCTGCCAGGCCGGTACAAGGCCTGAGCACTTTCTGAATCATCAGGTAAATCTCAGTGATAGTTAATAAAGCCACAGGGTCCAGGATGGCATCTTTTATTCTGATTCCTTGAAAATGAGTTGTCCTTGGGTTTAAATGGAAATCTCTGCCTTGGAATCATACCTACTAGAACTCACTGTTCTCCTACCGTACTAGATAAAATAGTTCATTATGCAAATGTTAACTGTTCTTATTCATTTTCACTTCTTTGTATCTGGGGAGAAATCTTCTCTCTCTTCTACCTTTATTTCTTCCACGATTTTATTATTTACGAAGCTAGATCCCATCTTACTACCTCCCTGAGACGTCAGATGACTCCTAGAAGCTACCGTTCTTGATCTGCCCTACAGTCGCTTGATCAGGCAGCCCGGCTCCTGTCCCCAACTATCTCCCAGAGTTAGCAGGAAGCAAGACGAGATCCTACCACTGGAGTTCTAGAAAATCATTAAAAGGAAGATACCTCATAAATAAAGATAGATAAACATAGATAAAGATGTTATGGTAATAAATGAATCTTTCAGCAGAACTAAAACTATTAACTATTATATTATTTATAATATAAATATTTAAATATTTATTATTTATATTATATTATATTATATTATTAACTATTAACTATTATCACTATTAACTTTCAATCAAATAGCCTGTTATGTCTTATGTCCTCAAAAGGGATAAATAAACAGATGCTCTTTTGCTTTGTAAGATGCACGAATACTGGCAGAGCCTTCCCTGCCTGGTCTCGGGGACATATGTGGCATCCTCTTGCCCAGTCATGCCGTTTACTTTATGAGCAAATGATTAAAACTGAGGCCATTTCAGACCTGGTTTCATCAAAGATGACTTGAGAAAGAACCTAAGGGAGAGACACGAGTGCGGAGACTTTAAGGAATAATGACTTCTAGATGAGTCACGAGGACATCGGGAAAGGGTACTGAATAGGGACATGTCAAAGTATTAATGATCAGAGGTAAAATTTGAAAAGATAAGGGAACAAGGATTTATTCAGCACTAAGTTGCTTCCCTACACCCACTACTATGCCCGTCTCAACCAACTGAGGGCTGCTTTCTGCTCCCTGGAGCACAGACCCAACGTGGGGACAGGTGAGGGGCCTGTTTCCATTCTCAGACACCCGCCCCCAAGCACACACCGCAGAACACCCACACCCGTGTTCCTCCTGCCGCACCCCCTCCTGCCCCACCCTCTCCTGCCCACTGCTGCCCCGTGTCACCGTGGGTCCTCGCCTTCTCTCCTGCAGAGTTACCTCCTTCAGGGGGTCATCCAAATCCACATTTCTGATCCTTGGGCATTTCCCAAGCTGCTGCTCACAACAACAATCGTGATCATGAATGCCAGTACTCAGATGGTGCTCTGTGCCAGGAGCTGTTCAAAGCCCATCTCCTAAGTAAACCCATTTTATCCTGACAACTACTCTCTGAAGTACGTCTGATAATGTGCGCCTATTATCCCTATATCACGAATAAGGAAAAACGGGTATGTTAGCCCCCTTCCATCTGGATCCTTATCATTTCTTCCTGGCAAGGGCAGTGAAATCATCTTCAAACTCGCCCTCCACTAAATTGCCTAAATGATGAGCACACCCCAGGCCCTTGCCTGACTGCCCGTCTTCAGCGTCTCCCTCCTATAGGTGTCGCCGAAGGGGGCCCGTCAAATCACCTGGAAGTATTTTCGGAAAAGAAGCGTCCAAGCCCACTCCAAACCAAGCGAATTAGAATCACCACGGGGCACATGCTCTGAACACGTATACATTCAGAAGTCTCCCCAGGGTTTCTGATTTCTGTCTGATTCAGACCTAGACCAGTCTGATTCAGATCACTGTGTTCTGTTTTGAGAGCACTACGGAAGTACAGCCTACATATGGTAAAATTCACCTGTTTGTGTACAAGTCAATGATTTTTAGTACATTTACAAAGCTGGGCGACCCTAACCACAGTCCGTTTTTAGAAGACGTCAGTAACCCCTAAAAGATCCCTTGTGTCTGTCTGCCGTGAAGCCTGCGTCCAAACCCCAGCACCAGGAATCATGTTGTCCCTACAGACTTGCCAATCCTGGCCATTTCAGATAAGTATCATCTATTAAGTCTGGCTTCTTACACTTAGCATAATGTTTCTGAGGTTCCTACATGTTGCAACTTTTATCAGTAGTCGGTTCCTTTTTATTGCTACTAAGAATCATACTATAGAGCATATACCTCATTCTTCTTAGTCATTCCCCACTTGGATTATTTTCATTTTGCCTACCATGAAGAAATCTCCTTTGAGCATGTGAGTACGTATTTCTGTGTGGATATATTTTTTTCAGTTTGCTCTGCTGAGCTGTATTTTAAGTTAATACGCAGCTTTGGGGAAAGAACATCAAACTGTTTTCCACAGTGGTTGGATTATTTGACATTCTGGCTAGTAATGTGTCCTCTCCATCGCCTAGCCAACACGGTAAGTGTCTGTCTTGTTGATGTAGCCACTCTAGTGGGGAGAAAAGGTATCCTGCTATAGTTTTAATTTGTAATTCCCTAATGATAAATGATGGTGAACATCTTTTCATGTGCTTAATGGCTATTCTTATGATGCATTTTCTTTGGTGAAATGTCTATTCAGCTCTTTTTCCACTTTTTATTTTTTTAGAGATGGGGTAGGAGGCGGAGAGAGAATCTTAAGCAGTTCCATGCCCAGTGCAGAGCCCAACACTGGGCTCAATCCCACAACCCTGAGATCAGGACCTCAGCTGAAATCAAGAGTTGGATGCTTAACTGACTGAGCCACCCAGGCACCCCTCTTTTCCCACTTTTTAAAAAAAGGTTTTATGTATTTATTCGACGAGATCACAAGTAGGCAGAAGTAGGCAGAGAAGCAGGCAGAGAAAGGAGGAAGGAGGCTCCCCACTGAGCAGAGAGCCCGATGCGGGGCTCGATCCCAGGACTCCAGGATCATGACCTGAGCCAAAGGCAGAGGCTTTACTCCACTGAGCCACCTAGGTGCCCCTCTTTTCCCACCTTTTAAGTGAACTGTCCTGCTACTGAGTTGTAAGATTTCTCTATGGATCTTGAATACATGTCTTTACCAGATATAGGACTGGCAAATATGTTTTCCCAGGCTGTAGCTTGTCTTCTCAGTTTCTTAATGGTGTCTTCTCAAGAAGAAAAGTTTTTTAATTTTGAAAAATCCAACATATTCATTTTTCTTTTGTGGATAGTGCTTTTGGTGTTATACCTAGGAATTCACTGCCTCACCCAAGATCCTAAAGGTTGTGTGCTATGTTCTCGTCCAGAAATTTTATCATTTTAGCTCTATCTTCAGATCTGTGATCCATTTTACATTAACTTTGTGTATGACGGAAGGTAAGGATCTAAACTTGCCATTTTCCATATAGACAGCTCCTTGTTCCACTACTGTTTGTAAAAAACAAAACAAACAAACAACAAAAACAAAAAACAAACCAAAAAACCTATCCTAATCTTATAGTCACCTTGACACTTTTGTTGAAAACTGGGTGACCATATCTATAAAGATTTATTTTTGGATCTCTTATTCCTATTTCATTGATCTGTATGTGTATTCGAAAGCCAATGCCACAATAATAATGCAGGAACAATCATAAGCTCTGAATTGGGTAGTGTCAGTCCTCCAACTCTCTTCTTTCAGAATTCCTTTGGATATTCTGGGTCCCTTAACATTTCCATTTAAATTTTAGGATTAGCTCATCAGCTTCTGGAAAGAAACAAGAAGAAAAAAGAAAGCTTGTGAAGACTTAGCTAAAGGCTGTGTTGAATCTGCAGGTCAACTGAATGATCATCTTGACTATAATAGGTCTTCCAATCCATAAACATGTAATTTCTTTTCATTTTATTTAGATCTTCTTTAATACCTCTCGCTCATGTTTTACAGTTTTTGGTGGACACATCTTGCACTTCTTCTGTTACAAATATTCCTAAATGTCTAGGGCTTTTTGATGCTATTGTGAATGAACTCATGGTTTTATTTTCACTGCTGAATCTTCCGTTGCTAGCATAGAGAAATGTAATTACATTTATAAACCACTGCTCTTTATAAAAATAAAATCTTGCAATCGTTTTACAGAATTCACATGATGGTATGAAAAGATTTCTATGCCACAGTCTCTGCCTGCTACTTAATTATCATTTCTCACCATCCACAGCTCATAGTGTTTGTTTCCTTATTTCCTAACCTTTGGTGGTAACTTACACTCCTGTGATGTTTTTTACTTAAATTTCAACTATACCTCAGGTCTAGTTTATACATTACCTTATCCTGGGAACCTTTCCTAATTTCTTTCTACCTGCTCTACCACTCACCCTGTGAAATCCATGTACACACACACACACACACACACACACACACAGGTCCTCTCATGTGCTCCTGAAATTCTAAAAATAAAGATCTGTCGTCGTTTTTTCTCTACTGCACTGTAACTAAGTCCTTCAGTGTATATCTTGAGAAAGTAAGCTACCATGTGCACCAAAGTCCACCAGCCGTCCATCGATAGTCACCTCCTTCCAAAGTAATAAAACTCCTAATTTCTGCTAGGCATGAAGACCGTGTCTCCTGGCAGTTAGATAAAGCAGTGTGACTTCCTGTGGTCAGTGAGCAGGGGGCTATGAGGCAACTTCCAAAGATCTGCCCTAAACACAGACAAAGCACTGTTTTTTTTCTCTCTTTTTACCTTCTTTATGTCTTTCTCCTTCTTGCTACTTAACATCACACCTGAGAGCTGTCCTAGGGCAGCCACTCTGACCATAAGGTGACCTTGGTAACAGAGACCGACACATAGCAAAGCGACAGCATGGGAAGAGCCTGGTCTCCCCACACGACCCCAGACTGCCTCGTCGTGGGTGTTCCATCAGGAAGACCAGCAGCTCTCCTGAACTTAGCTGTTGTTTTCCGGGTGTCTGTCACCTCGTGCCGAACTTAATGCAAACACGCACACCACACCTTACTGCATCCCCCAGAATGGCTGTCGTAGCTACACATTGTAGGTGTTTTCAATGATATTTAGGCATTTTCCAAAGTAGGAGCAAAAGTCGGGTGGGGAGGACCTTCATGAAACATCAACTTCGATTTCCATGCTGCACCAGGGTACTAAAATCCTAATTTTTAGGTATGTGACCTTCAGAAACCACTCAGTTTTAAATCGAATTACTATTCTAATTTATGGATCATGATACTAATAAGCTGGGGTACAGTTTTTCTTGGGTGTAGGAAAAAAGAGCAAAGGTATTCAATGATTCCAGGGATGTCGGAGAGACAGAAGACCTGTAACTGAGTGTAATACCAGATCTCGCAAAATCAGACTGGTTAGCAATAATAGCATACAAGCCGCTAAACAACTGGATGCCACCGATGAAAAGCTGAGGTTCAGAGAGGTACCATGACTAATTCCAGGTCACACAAACACTGAATGGCAGAGCTGATGCCAGAACTCAGATCCTCTGAATTCCCGCTTGTGTTCTTTGACTCAGTTAGGGTTCTTTTGGTTGTGAAGAGCAAACTGGCTCATTTAAGCAAAAAGGAAAATAATTTTTCTTTAAATCTGGGAATTTACAAGATCAAAAACTTGGAACAGATAGGAACCAGGCAGTTCTAGGAGGTTTCCATGGCAATATTGGCTGCAGGGCTCAGGTTGATGTAGCCAATGGAATGAATGGATAAACTCCAGCAATGTTTACTGTTCTTTGTTCATTCTGCTTGGGGAAGATATATACTTAATTTTTCAAATACTATATATATATATATTTTTTTTTTAAACATGTATCTTAAGTGTATACACATGTATTTTTCCCATTCCTCTCTTCCTTCCTTGCTGACTGATCTGCTTCCCAGGATACTGACTGAGAATGCCAGGCATCCATTTCTCCTTTAGCCCTTAACTTGGTTGCAGAGAAGTAAGACCTAAGGGAAGTCTCCTGAAGGTGCTCTGGGAAGTGTTGCTTTCTCCGAGAGAGACAGAGACACGCAGAGAGAGAGTGAGTGTTTTGGTTTCCTGGCTCCCTTTCACTTTCTGTTTGTACGCACTCCTCTGCGCCCGTGTGAATGTGCGAAGTCTCCGCTGTAGGCCCAGGAGATGACAAAGTAGGGAAGAAAGCCACCCCAGTGAGCACAGCTGCAGGGAAAGCTGCAGAGGGTGCTGAGCCCCTCACCGCCGACCACCGCCCTCCACATCTCTTGCGGCGTGAGATCACCTATTTACTGCTTGAAGCAGGACAAGGTGCTCATCTCCTGCTTTCAGCCACGAAGCATCCCCACTGTCATGTCACTCAGGATTTTAAGTCCACGGGCAAAGGGTCTGAGAGGCCCACCTGGGATTCAGTGCCTGCCTGTGAGCGGAAATGCGGCAGGGCCAGGAACGATGGAGTGGAAGGAGCCTCTGGGACCGTCCGGGTTTACCCATGTGAAGCCCAGCACCGGAGTGTGCCTTCCCACTGACATGCTGCGAGGAAGGGAAGAAGGAAGCGGAACCCCAAATAAACGTCCCTAATAGATACATTTTCTATCGCTGACATTTCAGATGTGTAATCGAATGTGTACCACCACAAAGCCAACTACCTAGTTCATGAATGTACACTTAAAAACACTTAGGCACCACTTTGCCTTTTCATCTCAAAACAAGTAAAAAGTGAAATGTATCCAGAAATATTATATTATACAATATGCAATTTTGCAAGTCAAGGTTTTTATTTTTCCACAGCATGTAGACTTAGCCATGAAACAAATTTACACACATCAACTGACCCAGTTGGATCTCCCACAGATATTTTTTTCTCTTGTTATGACCTTGTCATGTGACCCTAAGTAAGGACTTCGGTGCACCCATCCCATGTACAGCACAGTGTTTATTTTTCTTATTTTATATTTCTAGTTTATAAACACCTTGGTTAGAGACAGCAAAGACCTCCTATCTTATCAAATTGTTCACGGTATCTGCCACTAAGCCAAAAACGAAGTCACACTTGGGCAGAGCATAGTTCGAATCAACAGAACATGAACAATTTAAGACTAAGTAAATTCCAGGGGCGGGTCCAGCATGATCATCATACCGGAATTACATTCACTAAAGAAGCAATATGATTTGGGGCGCCTGGGTGGCTCAGTGGGTTAAAGCCTCTGCCTTCAGCTCAGGTCATGGTCCCAGGGTCCTGTGATCAAGCCCCGCATCAGGCTCTCTGCTCAGCAGGGAGCCTTCTTCCCCCTCTCTCTCTGCCTGCCTCTCTGCCTACTTGTGATCTCTGTCTGTCAAATAAATAAAAAAATCTTTTAAAAAAAAAAGCATCAGGAAACTATAAAGTACTCATGAAAGAAATTGAGGAAGACACAAAGAAATGGAAAAATGTTCCATGCTCATGGATTGGAAGAACAAATATTGTGAAAATGTCTATTCTACCTAAAGCAGTCTACACATTTAATGCAATCCCTATCAAAATCCCAACCTTTTTTTTTAAAGAAATAGGACAAATAATCCTAACATTTATATGGAACCAGCAAAGACCTCGAATAGCGAAAGGAATATTGAAAAAGAAAGCCAAAGTCGGTGGCATCACAATTCCAGACTTCAAGCTCTATTACAAAGCTGTCATCATCAAGACAGAATGGTACTGGCACAAAAACAGACATATAGATCAATGGAACAGAATAGAGAGCCCAGAAATAGACCCTCAACTCTATGGTCAACTAATCTTCAACAAAGCAGGAAAGAATATCCAATGGAAAAAAGACAGCCTCTTCAACAAATGGTGCTGGGAAAATTGGACGGCCACATGCAGAAAAATGAAATTGGACTATTTCCTTACACCACACACGAAAATAGACTCAAAATGGATGAAGGACCTCAATGTGAGATAGGAATCTATCAAAATCCTTGAGGAGAACACAGGCAGCAACCTCTTTGACCTCAACCGCAGCAACTTCTTCCTAGGAACATCACCAAAGGCAACAGAAGCAAGGGCAAAAATGAACTATTGGGATTTCATCAAGACCAAAAGATTTTGCACAGCAAAGGAAACAGTTAACAAAACCAAAAGACAACTGACAGAATGGGAGAAGATATTTGCAAACGACATATCAGATAAAGGGCTAGTATCCAAAATCTATAAAGAGCTTATCAAACTCAACACCCAAAGAACAAATAATCCAATCAAGAAATGGGCAGAGGACATGAACAGACATTTCTGCAAAGAAGACATCCAGATGGCCAACAGACACATGAAAAAATGCTCCACATCACTCGGCATCAGGGAAATACAAATCAAAACCACAATGAGATACCACCTCACACCAGTCAGAATGGCTAAAATTAACAAGTCAAGAAATGACAGATGCTGGCGAGGATGCAGAGAGAGGGGAACCCTCCTACACTGCTGGTGGGAATGCAAGCTGGTGCAACCACTCTGGAAAACAGTGTGGAGGTTCCTCAAAAAACTGAAAATAGAGCTACCCTATGACCCAGCAATTGCACTACTGGGTATATATCCTAAAGATACAAACGTGGTGCTCCGAAGGGGCACGTGCACCTGAATGTTTATAGCAGCAATGTCCACAATAGCCAAACTGTGGAAAGAACCTAGATGTCCATCAACAGATGAATGGATAAAGAAGATGTGGTATATATACACAATGGAACACTATGCAGCCATCAAAAGACATGAAATCTTGCCATTTGCGACGACATGGATGGAACTAGAGGGTATTATGCTTAGCGAAATAAGTCAATCGGAGAAAGACAACTATCATGTGATCTCTTTGATATGAGGAAGTGGAGATGCAATGTGGGGGGGTTGGGGGGAGGTAGGAAAAGAAAAAATGAAAAGGTGGGATTGGGAAGGATATAAACCATAAAAGACTCAATCTCAAAAAAACAGACTGAGGGTTGCTGGGGGGAGGGGGGATGGGAGAGGGTGGTGGGGATATGGACATTGGGGAGGGTATGTGCTATGATGAGTGCTGTTAAATGTGTAAACCTAGTGATTCACAGACCTGTACCCCTGGGGATAAAAATAAATTATATGTTTATTAAAATAAAAAAATAAAAAAAAATTTTAAAAAAAGCAATATGATTTGGGTTTGAATTTGAGGTTGACATGGGTTAAAACCTGAACACAGGGCTGAGCAGAGATCCTACAGGAAGAACATTAAAGAACTCAACATAAATTCTAGGTTCTAAAAATATGCATCTTATTTTCAATATATATAAATTCCAGGATCAAAACCTATGCCCTGTTAATGCTACAAAGAAAAATTCCCCTTTCAAAAAAAAGAAAGAAAGAAAAGAAAAACTCTCTTTTTTTCCCAAAAGCTCTGCTTTGTTCATCTTAGTCCATTATGTAGCATTTTCCGTGGAGAGCAGGCCAAGGAAGATGTACATCAAACACGTGTTAATGGTCTTTTGAGAGAGTGATTTAAGTACACAGATAAGTGCTGGGTCAAACCTTATGGGATAAACAAGAAAAGAGAAGAGAAGAGAAGAGATGATGGGAGAAAGTTAACCAATAATCCAACTATTAAGGAAGGACAACAAAACTGAAACCTAGAGATCTTGGTCCCATTCTTAACACACTGGCATTACTTCTGGACCACAGAATTCATAATCCTGGGTCAGATTATTTACTTTAAAACTAATTTATATCCAGAGAGTATATTTTAGGAAAAAATATAAAATTTAGAGTGACTCCCAGATTATAATAAAAATGACACTAGCCAAGCAAGGGTCACCCAGTTCCGCCTGAGGGCCCTGGACCTCAGGGCACAGGACCACAGCTTAGTACATTTGAATACCCCAGCGATGGTGTTTCCTGAGGAACCCCCAGCAGAATCTCTATGTCAGAATTTCTGCCTTAAGAAGCCGATTTTATATTCTTGTATTTGTCTAATATGAACCACAGCAACTGAGACCCCCCCCCAAGCATTCTCCAGAGGAAAGAATACACAAAGGATCAATTAAGAAAATTTTATTGAGAGACTCAAATATTTTTCAATGTTAAGAAATGCTCTCTTCTGTATCCGATGGATACGGAGAGATCCAGGAGAGGCAAGGGGGCCGGGACTAGTTAACCAGAGCAGGTCGACTTGCGTGGTACATATTGTTTCTAGGTATTTTCTCTGAGGAAAGACAGCACAGGGTAAAGCCTCCAAACACAGCGTTCAAGAATCATCTGGGCCAGGAAAGACGTTAATGCAACTTTTTTACTATGTTCTAGAATCTTCTAGGAAAGGAAGGTTTTTCTTGGGCTCCTCGGAGAATTCCAACTAGCCGGGGCAAGACCAGGTATATCAAGGGATTTGGAGATATCCTGAAATCAACAGAATCTCCGTGTGAGCCTGCCTAGATGGTCCCTGGGGCTGAGCTTGGCAGCTGAGGGATAACTCACTTCCCCTGTTCTTTGGAACTGTCCCTTCCCACCAGGGCCCCACATGCCCTTGGAGAAGACAAGACTACAATACAGAAAAGGTTGCGACAGAAATGAAGTGTGGGGTGCTGTGGGGGCAGGAGAGGGAACCACACGGGGCCAGCCAACCTGTGTTTATCGTGTATGTGAGAGACTGTGTGTGTGTGTGAGTGTGTATGTGTGTGTGTGCGTATGTGTTTCAAGTTCTGGAGAGGAGAAGGAAGAAAAGGAAGGCTCCGACTTCCACCTGATGACGATACAATTCGTACAGGTATGTCCTTGTAAATATCCCATGCTTTTGCTTTCAACGTGCCGTTTAGGACCCGCTACTTTGGGCCCAGTGGCTTTGCATCAAAACAGGCCCCAGTGACAGCCTTATTACCCACACACTTGCTCAAGAATTTTAATAAATACTATTTTCCCTTAAGGCACCTTTACCAACCCTCTCATTAACCCACTACACTAAATCTGTTGAACAATCCAGGAAGAAACAACACGAGAAAAGAAAATTAAAAATTTTATGAAGTGAACATATGAATAATGTCTATAAATATTAAAAGTGGAAAGATAAGGAGATAATGAAACACTAATGAGTTTTTGAAATTTGTTATAAAACATTATTTAACCTGCTTTCCAGATTTAATTGGCAGCTAAGTCCCTCAACAGTTCTTGGATCCCTCGTACTTTTAACCCTCCTGTCAACTCTATTGGCTCCTGCCGTTAACCTCTCCTGTTCTGATCTGGATGATGACAGACAGAGGCAGGTGGGCCTCCTTGCCTCCACTGTAGACCCTATCCAGGTTGTCCTCCAACCCAGCAGGTGGAATGATCTTCGTGAATTATAAACGTGATGGCACCCTTCCTCCATTGGAAGCCTTTCAATGGCTTCTCCCAGTAACTTTCAGGATAAGGGCCACACATTTTACTTTGTTTTATGGCTCTCCATAACCTGACTCTTCTCTTGTTACTCGATCCACTTGTTACTTATGCTCCAGACAAAGGAATGACCTGTTAAGCCCCAAACATGCCATGGTCTTGTGTGACTCCTCTTGCCAAGGATGACCTGCCCCCGTACTTAGTCTAGTCTGATAGTTCTCAGTATCAACAAGGAAATTTGTAAGAAGTACAAAATATCAGGCTTCACCCAGGCCTTCTGAATCAGAATTTTGGACATGGGACCAGCAATCTGTTAATAGTTATTGTAGATCTGATACTCCCACCTGGCGTGCTTGTGTCTAAGAAGAGAGAAAGTACAGAACTGCACAAAGAAGTAGCATGTCCTCAATTACTACACTGTCTGCATTTTGCCTTCCATGTGTCTGAACTGAAAACCATCGGGGTCACTTGTCCAAGCTAAAACAGAAGTGGCTTAAGGATAGTAAATGGATGATGAGAGGCCCTGCGGCTTGAGGAGTCCTATAAACATAGAAGCAGTGACTTTCAGGGTCTCACGAGTCCTAGAAGTTCAAATTATCCAATCTCAGCATTTCACAGAAAATGAACACGAGGCCCCAAAAGGTGAGTGGCTCACCGGAGGTCAAACAGATGGTCAGGGGAAAGCTAAAACAAATGTGTTGTGGGAGGAAAAGGCTACATAGCAAAACGGTTGAGTCGTCTAATGGCCACTGACACAGGCCACCCAGACAGAATGAAAAGCGTGATATGTGTTGTTCCAAACAAGTCATAGATCTTACAGTTTGGACACCACACCGCCAGGTAAAAGTGATGCCCCAGTTAGGCTATGATTCCAACCAGGATCAGACTCAAGTCATGGCTAAGTGTGATGGTGCGAGAGCTTGTGCTGTAAACGTGAACACAAATATTATACATGTAAGTGTGTGTCGTATAAACATTACTTATAAGAAATCAGGGTGTAGGGGCACCTGGGTGGCTCAGTGGGTCAAGCCTCTGCCTTCGGCTCAGGTCATGATCTCAGGGTCCTGGGATCAAGCCCCACATCGGGCTCTCTGCTCAGCGGGGAGCCTGCTTCCCCCCCTCTCCCTGCCTGCCTCTCTGCCTACTTGTGATCTCTCTGTGTCAAATAAATAAATAAAATCTTAAAAAAAAAAAGAAAGAAATCAGGGTCTATCAGAGTCAGTCCATTGCAGCTTCTAAGATGATAGTAACCATGTAAAAAAGTAGATGTCATAGAAACACGGGGGGGGGAATGCATTTTATTTATATACAGTTATATATATATATATAATTTGTATGTATACATATATAAATAAATATACACTGTATGCACGGTGTATATATACTCAGTAGTACAGTGACTATATATAAATAAAAATAATGAGTATGTATAAACACTCTGTCTATAAATATGTGCACTGAGATGTAAATAAATATATGTAAGAATGTGTATAAATATTTACAAGTATAAATAAAGGCATAATATATATGTAACTATGTATTGTATGTAGTTAGGAATGATATATATGTAATTACATATCATTTTTGTTATATTGTATATTCCTCTGTGTGTGTGTATATGCATAGAGAGAGGATGGTTAGGAATTAGAGATATATAAGGATCATATATAACATCAAAACTATAATGAAATTTTAACATTAATTATAATATAAACATTGAACTATAATGCTTTAATAGCATTACAATTTAAAATTATAACACAAAAAAACCACAGACAAATGTTATTGTTTGGGGGTGCATATCAGCATCAACAAACCACTGCCCCAATCCCTGAGCCATTTCTGCTGATGTTAAGCCCTCTGCTGGGGACTCACACGGGCCTCCTGGGCTTCAGAAGTGACATCAAAGTGCCTTTTGGTTCCT
This sequence comes from Martes martes, assembly GCF_963455335.1. Taxonomy (NCBI): domain Eukaryota; kingdom Metazoa; phylum Chordata; class Mammalia; order Carnivora; family Mustelidae; genus Martes; species Martes martes. The sequence continues at coordinate 62,396,557 of NC_137903.1, read as the reverse complement.
TCTGACAGATGCCAACATTTCCTCACCTTCATTAGAGATAGTTCATTTGCCCTCCTTAGGAGATAAGAGCTCATTAAGAGGACAGCCCTCAGCTCACCCTCCCTGCACCTGTAATCAGCTAGGGTGATCCGCTTGCTTCCCTCCAGATCCTCTGGAGGAAGGTTCCCTGCTTCTCTCCAGCGAGGGCGGAAGTGAGAGACTTATGGCCTCGGGAGAGACTTGTTCCTGCAACAGAGGAGAAACTTTCCTCCCACCTGACCATTCAAGTAAAGGGAACAGTCCTTCTCTGACACCTCGCAGCATGCCTGGTCTTCTGACTTTAAATAAGAGTTGCTTTATTTTTCTAGAAACACCAGTAGCACTGCTTAGCAAATAAATTTGGCTCCATATTTCTTGAAAATAAATTTTTCAGAGCTGTTTTCTAGTCTTACCTCAACATTCCACGGGCTGAACGCTGTAGAGCAAGGATAGCGCATAGCCTTTCAAAGGAGGCTGCTGTGATCTTCACCTCTCTGCCTGTGGACTAGCAACCAGATCTGCTCCACACTTAGAAAAACACCTTTGGGAGTGTGGTGATCTTGAAGAACTCTCTTCACCTTTCAGGCGTGCATAAGACATATACAATCCCTACACTCCCAACTTTACTACCGATGACTCAGACCCCGGAGTGAGTACACACGTCCATGCACATTAACAGACGCCTACAATCCATGTTTCTAAAAAGCCTATTTTTCCACAGGATTACCACCCAAGAAACAGCAACCTAGGGTTAAACTGATCTATTTTCTTTCCCTAGAAGTGTCAATACCTTTGCTCTTTGAAATTTCTTTCCTAAACATTTGCGATACTTTTTCCTGCTCTTTTCTTCACCTTTCTGCTCTTTGTTTACTCTTCTCCTATGCCTACTCCCCAAGCCAATCTTGATTTCTCTCTTTATCCTGGAGGAGGTGATTTCATCAGAAACCCATATCTAGCATTTGAACTAAAGAAAGTAGAGCTGATGAGTGCCACCTGAATCATGTCAGGCATTTCATTAAACATAGCTCCGTCTTGACTCTCCTCTGCTTTCATACCAGTGAGTCACCAAGAATCAAGAATCCTTCTCTCATCACGTAAGACTTCATAGGCCATGGAAACAAGTCTAAATGTTACTCTAAATACAATAGGAAACCAGAGTTCAGTTTTAGCAACAAAGTCATATGATTTGGTTTTCACTTTAAAAAGAATGGCCTAGGAGAAGATATTTGCAAATGACATTACAGACAAAGGGCTGGTATCCAAGATCTATAAAGAACTTCTCAAACCCAACACCCCAAAAACCAAAAAATCCAATCAAGAAATGGGCAGAAGACATGAACAGACACTTCTCCAAACAAGACACACAAATGACTAACAGACGCATGAAAAAGTGTTCAACATCACTAGCCATCTTACACACAGAGAAATATACTGAGACACAGAGAAATACTCTGTTGCACAAATCAAAAACACAATGAGATTCCACCTTACACCATTTAGAATGGCCAAAATTAACAAGAGAGGAAACAACAAGTGTTAGCTATGTGGTGGAGAAAGGGGAACCTTCTTACACAAGGTGTAAGTTGGTATGGCCACTCTGGAAAACAGTATGGAGGTTCCTCAAGGTGTTAAAAATAGAGCTACCCTACGGCCCAGTATTGGTTTTTACCCCAAAGATACAGATGTAGTAAAAAGAAAGGGCACATGCACCCAAATGTTCATAGCAGCAATGTCCACTAGCCAAACTGCGGAAGGAACCAAGATGCCTTCAACAGATGAATGGATAAAGATGATATGGTTCATATCTACAAAAGAATATTAGTCATCAGAAAGGATGAATACCCATTTGCATTGACATGGATGGAACTGGAGGGGATCATGCTAAATGAAATAAGTCAAGCAGAGAAAGACAATGATCATATGGTTTCACTCATACATGGAAGATAAAGAAGAGCATGGAGGATCACAGGAGAAGGGAGGGAAAACTGAATAGGAAGAAATCAGAGAGGGAGACAAACCATGAGAGAATCTGGACTCCAGAAAACAAACTGAGGGTTACAGAAGGAGGAGGGTGGGGGTCACAGGGTAATGGGTATTAAGAAGGGCATGTGATATGAGGAGCACTGGGTATTATATACAACTAAAGAATCACTGAACACTATACCAAAAGTGTAGGATGTACTATATGCTGACTACCTGGCTATAATAAAAATAAATAAATAAAATTTTAAAAAATTAACAGAAATATAATAGCCACATCAAAAAAAATTTTTAAAGCAAAATATATTGTTAGATCATAAAAAATTTTCTTCATTTAAAAATTTTTTTAAATTAAAAAAATTTAAAATTTTAAATTAAAAATTAATTTTAAAAAATTTTTTAATTAAAAAAAAAAAAAAAAGAATGGCCTGGCCTCTCGGAGGTACAAGAATAAAGGCAGAGAAACCAGGTAGAGGCCTCGTACAAGATCTCAGCATCACCTGACTAGGGGGAGGGAAATAGAGGAATCTGGGGTATACTTTGTGTGGTGTCAACAAGGCCATACCTAATGGCTTGGAAGGAAGAAAGAATGAGGGCTATGAGGAAATGGGGTTAATCAAGGTGGATTCCTACATTTCTACTTGAGCAACTGAAGTGGAAAGGTTGCCCTTTAATGAGATCAGTACAGAGGAACAGGAGAAATTTAGGGGGGGAAAGGAAATCAAGAGTTCTGTATTGACTTCATTATGTTCCAGTGTCTACTAAACAAGCACATAAAAATGAATGAAAACAGTCACCTCTTTTTAGCAGAAAGGCAAGACCCTGAAAGTGTCATGACACTGGAGCCCCCAGCAGAGAGACTGTCTATTACAAGAAGTAAACACTTGATTTTGCCTTGGAAGCAGCACATCTCATTACTCAGATAACATTTTTTTCCCCCAGAAGGACTGCAAGATATGCAAATGCCCAGCAAAAATTTTTCTGGATGCAAAGGTGTTAGAAGCCAAAAATAATAGAGCAGAGTGATGTAAAAGAGCTCCTTTGTGGTGGGCAGTGTACCATGTCTGCAGATTTTTCTCTTTAGAGCAAAATTCCTTTCCCAATTATGGACTTAGACTGGCCTAAACAACTATATATTATTTTATTTAAAAATGTGTGCAAGTCTTTGGTGATAGGATGTGGATAAGATTGAGTGGGCTACCTCAGAAGACATCAGGAATTAATATCCCCAAATTACCAGGAAATACATGTAGGCTACAGAATCCACTTCAAAGTTAGACATGACCGTAAGGAAGAATAAAACCTGGCTTGATGAAATTTACCTTTATTTTTCCACTTGTGCGTTTCCAAACAATGACTTAGACACAGAGAAATATACTAATGCTTCACCATTGCAGTCCTAGCTCGACTGTGTGCTTTTAACCAAGGGGCCAGACCATGTCCCTGAAGAGACGGAAGGTGAAACTTCTTCTGAAGGAAATAAATATTTTCACTGTCCATGTTCCAAAGAAGAGATGCGTTCCTGTACCAATGCAGGACTTAGGAAGGTGCGTCTTAACTAGAAGGAATGAAAATAAGAAGAACAAAGCTTCTTCTTGCCCAGAGATTTGGAGGAGCCACGGCTCTGGATTACAAGTGAGCAATCCTTTAGAGGTAGGTGAACTGGCTTCTGGAAAACGCTCACAGGTTAGAATCTGAGGGATCTGTACACGTCAGCTTTAATGAGGGCCGCGACTAGTGGCCATCATAAGTTTCTCTCTTGGCTGTTTTTTGATTATTCCTGAATGTCCTGTAAATTTTGAAAAATTAAATGCCCATGCATGGAGGAAGCATCACAGGGGAGAGTAGCAGCAGCCCAAAGAGAGCCATTTCCAGGAAATGGGGAGGGGGCGCATAGAAGAAAGCAAGCAGTAGTCCCAGAGCAGCACCAAGATGGCGGCTAACTGAGGCACACGGCAGCAAGGAGGAATTGATTTAATAGGGACTATCTCCTTAGGACTATCAGAAACATATGGGAAGAGAACTTGGCAAAAAACTAGATTTTGGAGGGTGGGAGGTTGGAGCCATTGTACATCTGGTCTTTAAAAGAGAATGTGTCCTCATTTTAGACAACATGAGACGTCCCTGGAACATGTGACGATATCCTTTTCGAGGCTGTAAGTTCTTTCAAAACATCAGAAAGGACGAATACCCAACTTTTGTATCAACATGGTCATGACTGAAGGAGATTATGCTGAGTGAAATAAGTCAAGCAGAGAGAGTCAATTATTATGGTTTCACTTACTTGTGGAGCATAAGGAATAATATGGAGTTCATTGGGAGACGGAGAGGAGAAGTGAGTTGGGGAAAACAGAGGGGGAGATGAACCATGAGAGACTGTGGACTCTAAGAAACAAGCTGAGGGTTTTGGAGGGGAGGGGTGGAGGGGGATGGGTGAGCCTGGTGGTGGGTATTAAGGAGGGCACATATTGCATGGACCACTCGGTGTTATACGTAAACAACGAATCTTGGAACAATGAAAAAATTTTAAAAATAAAATAAATTTTATAATTAGTAGAAATAAACATTGGTGAAACAACAAAAAAACAAAAAACAAAAACAAAAACAAACAAGAATGTACCAGATAAAAAAGACTTGATAATTATATCTGAGTGAAAGGCTAAAGATATCTTTGAATTACACTTTTTTCAATTTTTATTTTTTAAAGATTTATATTTATTTGAGAGAGAGAGAGGAAGCATGAGAGAGAACAAGTAAGAGGAGTGGTAAGGGAGCAGCAGAGGAGAAGCAGACTCCCCGTGAGCCAAGAGCCTGATGCAGGACTAGATCCCAGCACCCTGGGATCATGACCTGAGCCAAAGGCAGAGGCTTCGCCGACTGAGCCACTGAGGCGCCCCTGAATTAAACCTTTTAATCCAAACACCTCAGTTTGTTTTAAAGCATCCTAACTCATACCTCTTGAATTGTATATCTAGAATTCAATTGTTATGAGTGTCATGAAATAACTTCTTTTAAATGAGCTTGATGTTGTAATAGCAGGAAGACAGGGATTTTCTGTGCATAAATCATTTAGATGAAAGTGACAGCCACATGCTGCTATTCTTTACCAGTCGTACCAGGGACAGCCAGCCAAGGAGGCCCAGAGACTAAGTCCCTGTAATAGATTTCTTAATACGATGCAATCATGTAAGTGTTGTGTGTGTCGCTACTAGGAACAAGAATTAAAATGGATTTAGCTAGAACAACCTGGGGACTAACTGAAGTTCTTTTCCCAATGGAAACAAAAACAAAATCAAAATCAAAAACAATAGTAAGACTAGTGATGCTAGATCTCTAATTACTCTTAGAAAGTTTAATAAGAAAATAATTTTAAAACCTTTGCTCTTGGGTTAAAATTAAAAAAGAATCAATGTCTTCTATCAGTAGATTTGTTGTATGGTTCAATATGCAGGCTTTTTGGATAAATTATCTATGTACATTGAAATGAATGTGTATTCTGCGTCAGTTGGGTTATTACTGTGTGACTATCAATATGGTCAAGTTGATGAATGGTGCTGACCAAGTCTTCTGTCTCTTCCCTGATTTTTCATCTATTTGTGCTGTCGGTCACTGAGAAAGCGATGTTAGAAAAGTCCAAGTAGATTTCTCCCTTTATTTCTGACAATATTTCTTTTGTGTACATTGAAGTTATGTTATTAGATGCGTAAACATTTAGAATTATTATCAGGTATGGTAATATTCCTTATTTTGAACTCTACTTCAATATTTACATAACCAACCAAGCTTTCTTATGCTTGGTGTTTGCAAGGATGTACATTTTTCCATCCATTTACTTTCAATTGGTGTGTGTATTTATATTTAAAATATTTATCTATAGACACCATATGGTTGGATCTTGAGTTCTTTTTTTGAATCTTGTGTTTCAATCTCCCATCTTCCTTTTTTATTTTTTAGGTCTTCCTTCCCCTGACCTTTCTGCTTTATCCTTCATTTCTTTTTCATTTCCTGTATTATTTCAGGTTAAATATTATTTTTAAAAGTGTATTTCTATCTTCTTTACTGTTGTTTTTTGTTTCCAGCTTTATTAATATATAATTGACGTATGATATTGTATAAGTTTAAGGTGTACAGCATGGTGATTTGACACACGCATATACATAACTTGCAAAATGATTACCATAATAGGGTTAGTTATCATCTCCCATGACCTCAAATAATTACCCTTTTCTTGTGGTGAGAACACTTAACATCTATTCTCTTATCAACTTTCAAGTATATAATAAAGCGTTGTTAACTATAACCACAATGCTGTAAGTTAGATCCCTTGTGATTAGATATCTGAACACTTTGACAAATATCTCCCCATAAAAATGTATATGTATATGTACACCACGTCTTCTTTATTCATTCATCCACAGATGGACACTTATATTACTTCCATATCTTAGCTATTGTAAATAATGCAGCAATGAGCATGAGAGCACAGGCATCTCTTTGAGATCCTGATTTCCTTATATATAAGCAGAAGTGAGATTGCTCAATCATATGGCAGTTCTATTTTCAATTTTTTGAGAAACCTCCATACTCTTTTCCATAATGATCATCCCAATTTATATTCATTCCCACCAACAGGGGTGTTTCTTCTTCTTCATATCCTCACCATCACTTCTTATATCTTATCTTTTTGATAACAGCCATTCTAAAATGAGTGAGGAAATACCTCATTTTCATTCACATTTCCTTCATGAGTAATGATGTGGTGCATCTCTTCATATATGTGGCCATTTATTTATACATATTCTTTGGGAAAATGTATGTTCAGTTCCTCTGCCCACTGTTTTAATTGGATTGCTTGTTGTTTTACTATTGAGTTGTAGGAGTTCCTTATATAGTTTGGATTTTACCTATTAGCAAATACACGGTCTGCAAATATTTTCTCTCATTTGGTACATTGCCTTTTCATGGTGTGGATGTTTCCCTTTGCTATGTAGAAGCTATTTAGTTTCCTGTAGTTTCACTGTTTCTTTTTTTGTTTTAGTTGCTTGTGATTTAGGTGTCATATCCAAAAAACTACTGCCAAGATCAATGTCAAATATCTTTATCCCAATTTTCTTCTAGGATTTTTATGATTTGGGGTGTTACATTTAAGTATTTAATCCATATTGAATTAATTTAGGTAAGTGGTACAAGTTAAGGACCTAGTTTCATTTTTTGCATGTGAATATACATTTTTCTATATCATTTATTGAAGAGACTGTCTTCTCCCCACTGAGTGTTCTTGAATTTATCAAGTATTAGTTAACCATATACACATGAGTTTATTTCTGGGCTCTCAATTTTGTTCTATTGATCCATATATTTGTTTTTTGTCATTATTCTACTTATTTTGTAGTATACTGCTACTACTGATTTGTAATACAGTTTGAAATTAGGTAGTATAATGTCTGTTTTGATCTTCTTCCTCAAGATCACTTTAGCTGTTTGGGGTCTTGTAGTTCATACAAAATTTAAGGTTCCTTTGTTTTTATTTCTGTAAAAAATCCCACTGGAATCTTAACAGATATTTCATTAAGTCTATAGATGGGTTTGAACAGTGTGGACATTTTATAATATTAGTTTTTCTGATCCATGAACATGGGATAGCTTTCTATTTGTTTCTGGGTTTTGGTTTGTTTTTGTTCTTGTTGTTGTTGTTGTTTTTCGTTTTTAAAAATCGATATCTTATTGTTTTCAGTGTACAGATATTTCAATTTCTTGATTAAATTTACTTTTTTTAAGGTATTATTTATTTGAGAAAGAAAGACAGAGTATGAGCATGGGCGGGGCTGGAGGGGTAGGCACAGCAGGAGAGAGAGAAGCAGACTCCATGCTGAGCAGTGAGCCTGAAGTGGGGCTCAATCCCAGGACCCTGGGATCATGACCTGAGTTTAAGGCAGACGCTCACCTGACAGAGCCACTTGGGTGCCCCTTGATTAAATTTACTCTTAAGTATTCTATTTTTTTGATGCTACTATAAATGAGATTACCTTAATTTATTTTTCAGACATTTTACTGTTAGTAAATGGAATCAAATGATTTTTTATGTTCATCGAGTATCTTTCAACTTTATTGAATTTATTATTTCTAACAGTTTTTTGGTGGAATCTTCAAGGTTTTGTATATATAAGATGATATCATCTGCAGAGATAATTTTACCTCATCCTTCCTCATTTGGATGCCTTCTTTTTTTTTTTTTTTTTTTTCTTTTCCTGGCCTTATTGCTCTGGTGAGAGTAGGTATCCTTGTCTTTTCCTGATCTTAGAGGAAAAGCTGTCAGTTTTTCACCACTGAGTATAAAGTTAGCTGTGGGCTTGCCATTTACAGCCTCTATTATGCTGAGATATGTTTCTTTTTGTATCCCATTTGTTGACTGTTTTTAATCATGAAAAGATGCTGTATTTTGTCAAATGCTTTTTCTGCATTTAAGATTATCACATGTTTTTTTACCTTTCATCTTATTGATGTAGTGTATCACACATATTTGTCTTCGTTGAGCTACGCATCCCACGTATAAGTGCTGCTTCCTCATGGTGTATGATCCTTTTAATATACTGTTGAACTCAGTTTGCTAATATTTTCTTGAAATTTTCTGCATATATATTCATCAGTGGTATTGGCCCATAGTTTTCTTTCCTTGTGGTATTCTCATTTTGCTCTGGTATCCCAGTAATGCTGGTCTCATAAAATGAGTTTTTTCCTCTTCAATTTTTTGGAAGTGTTTGAGAAGGACTGGCTTTAATTCCTCTTTAAATATTTGGCAGAATCCATTAGTGAAGCCACCTGGTCCTGCCTTTTTCTTTGTTGAGAGGTTTTTGATGACTGATTCAATCTCCTTATTCATTATTAGTCTGTTCAGATTTTCTAATTCTTTCTGATTCAGTCTAGGTAGGTTGTATGTTTCTGGTAATTTATCAGTCTCTTACAGGTTATCCAAGCTGGTATATATTGACCATAGTACTCTCTTTTAACACACACTTTTTTTTTTTCCTTTGGATTTGTGTGTTATCAATTTTAACATCTCCCTTTCATTCCTGACTTTCTTTGGGTCTTTCCTTTTTTCCTTCTTAGTTTAGCTAGAGGTTTGTCAGTTTTGTTTATCTTTTCAGAAAACAAGTTCTTAGCTTTTATTTTTAAAAATAAAATTTTAGGGCGCCTGGGTGGCTCAGTGGGTTAGGCCTCTGCCTTCGGCTCAGGTCATGATCTCAGGGTCCTGGGATCGAGTCCCGCATTGGGCTCTCTGCTCGGTGGGGAGCCTACTTCCTCCTCTCTCTCTCTCTCTGCCTGCCTCTCTGCCTACTTGTGATCTCTCTCTGTCAAATAAATAAATAAAATCTTTTAAAAAATAAAATAAAATTTTAAAACTACTAAAAATAAAATATATCTTAGTTTTAGGACATTATATTCTGGTCTCTTTCATTCAGTTCTGCTCTGATCTTTTTTCTATGGTTCCTTGTCCAAATCTGGGCTTAGTTTGTTCTATTTTTTCTAGTTCCTTGTTGTATAAGGGTAGACTGTTTATTAAGCTTTTTTTTTTTTTTAAACAACCCTTCAACAACACAGGTTTCAACTGCACAAGACCACTTAAATGTGCTTTTCTCAATAAATACATTAAAGTGTCGTAAATATATTTTGTCTTCCTTATGATTTTCTTAATAACGTTTTCTTTTCTCTAGCTTACTTTATTATTATAAGAACACAGTAAATGATACCTCTTATATACAGAATATGTGTTAATCAACTATTGATATTATTGCTAAGGCTTCTAGTCAAGAGTAGGCTATTAGTAGTTAAGTTTTGGGGGAGTCAAAAGTTGTATGTATATTTTTGAGTGCAGGTGGGTGTCATTGCCCCCAATTCCCATGTTCTTCAGGATCAACTGTTCAGCCTTTTATCACTATAAACTTCTCTCTCAGAATTGCTGTCAGCAACGGGTGAATGCAGGTTAGACATGTTGACTGGCCTAGATCACAAAGCAATTTGTTCATCTAGAAGAAACAAAGTTTCTGATGGCCAAGATATCTGTAATGGGCCAAATACTATCACACAGAAAGTACAGAAAAAGATAAAAATATAAAGAAAAATAACAGAACAAAGAATATTTCTGAAGCTCTGAGGGAAAGTAATATGTGGAGGCTAAAAATCAACCTATACTTTAGCACTGCGGTGTTTGAAGAAAATACATTAGGAAAATCTGTTGTATCTGTTCATTGCGGGAGGAATCACTGGATGTGGGGACGGTGACGAGTGTGCATTCGCTGTGTAACGTGGTAGTGTTAACATTTCTTTCTCCTGCAATTATGTTTGCATATTACAGCTGTGGTTTAGCATAGGACATGCAAAAATATTCATCATGCCTTCTCTAAAGTTTATACATATAACATACTAAAAATCTATGTAAGGTCACTAGAATGTAGAAAGCTTTTTAATGTATTCTTATTTCATGTGACACTCATAATAATCTTATTAAATAAATAAAACACGTCCTGTTCTTATATCCATTTAATAAGTGAAAACCTCAATGTCCAAGAATGTGTGGCTTACCCATGGTTGCCCCGGTATAATAGGGCAATGCTGAAGTGTGAATCTAATCAGGTCTCATACACCGTATCCTACCTAACTTTTAATCCAAAACTATTAAAGAGTTCTAGCATCTGATCCATACCTACGAAACTCAAATCACCAGCAATTAAGAATTACTAGTTCCCTGTGAGTTTGGGTAAGTTTTATTCTACTGTTGCCTGTTTATAATTTTGAGAATACTTTCATTCCTATTATCTTATCTGTACTTATTAAAGGGGTTGAAAAGGCAAGCATTATTTGTATTTTAAAGGTAAAAAATAGAAACAAAATTCTAAATGACTTATTTAAGAGAACGCAGTAAGTATTAGAAAGGTAGGAGTAGAGATCTAGGACATCTGACCTCTTCTCAGGATTGTTTACTCTGGAGTTTACAGCCTCAGAGAGAACTATTCTGATCTCTTTTATGTTGGATACCAAATGCTTACACAGACATTTCATAATAAATAAATGACAGCTGCACGAGGGCCTATGTTGACTTAATGTGAAGACTGCATCCCCCCAACACTCCCACACAGACATAGCCCAAGCACTGAGAGGCTAGAAATTACTGACCACATGTGAGCAGTCTATTTCTAGACTCCTATTCTGTTCCACTGATCTGATCGTCTCTCTACACCAGCACACTGTTCTGCTTACTTACTAAGTCCTGAAATCAATAGTGTAAATTCTTCAACTTTGACCCCCTTTTCTCAGTAGTTTTAGCAATTCTAGGCCTTTTGCATTTTCATAGAAATATTAGAATCGGTATGTCACTGTCTATCTAAAAAAGCTTCCTGGTATTTTGATTGAGATTACATTAAATCCATAGATCTTTGGGGAGGAAATTAACTACTAATCATCTTGTGTCTTCTGTTTTCTTATTGACACACAGTGTTATGTTAGTTTCAAGTGAACAATATAGTGATTCAACATTTCTATGCATTCATTACTCAGAGCTTACCACAATAAGTATAGCTACCATCTGTCACTACACAAAGTTAGTGTGATATTGTTGACTATATTCCCTGTGCTGTACTTTTCATCTCTCTTACTTACTTATTTTATAACTGGAAGTCTGTACCTTTTAAATCCCCTTTATCTATTTTGCCCATCCCCATACCCACCTCCCCACTGGCAACCACCAGTTTGTTCTCTGTGTTTAAGAGTCTGTTTTTTGTTTATATGATTTATTTTGGGGGGGGGGTTTCCACATGTAAGTGAAATCATACAGTATTTGTCTTTCATACCATATTTGTATTTGTCACTTAGCATAAGACCCTCTAGGTCCATCCATGTTGTCACACATAGAAGGATCTCATCCTTTTTTATGACTGAGTAATATCCTCTGAGCATATCCCTATCTTATGACCCATAAATCCTTCCTAGGAATCTATCTAGGAAGCTCTTGGACAACACACCAGGAGACACATGAAAAGATGCTCCTAGTTCCACTGCTTTAAAGAGAAAGATACTAGAAGTTTTTCTTCATCAGAAAAGAGGATAAATAAATGGTGATGTATTGGTACATAAATAAACTATATGCTATTATATGGCAGCTAACAGTGAACTGATTGTTAAACATAATGGATGAATTTTTAAAAATTCATACAGTATGATTCTATTAATATTATACTAATAGATCTGTAAAGCTGGTGACATAATGTTTCAGAATGCAAATATACGTGGCAAAATTGTATAGAAGAGCTACAGAATGATAAATACAAAATTTATGATAAGGGTAACATTAGTATAAGGAGAAAGTGATGAATTTGGGCAAGCTTCAAAATTTTTGCCTTAATTTTAATGGTGAGTTCATAGGTGTTTATTAATGTGTTATTCTATACAGTATACATATATTTCAAAGTATCCTTTTCTATTTCATATTGAATTAAAAAATCATTTTTCAAAGGAAAGAGCAAATAACTTCCATTGGCTGGGGAAAGAGGAGCAAATTAACTCTGACGCTAGCGAAAGAGAACAAAAGCACGGTTTCAGTCCCTTCCGGCTGCTGCAACACAATACCATAAACTGCGTGGCTTTTAAACAATGGAAATTTCCTTCTCACAGTTCTGGAGGCTAGACAGTCCAAGATTAGGGCATCAACACTGTCAGTGTCCGGTGAGGTCTGCTTCCCAGTTCACAGGTGACTGTCTTCCCACTGCATCCTTACATGGAGGAAGGGCCCAGAAAGCTCTCTGGGATCCCTTATTTGAGGCACTGATCCCATTTATGAGGGCTCCAAACTCATGAACCAATCGCCTCCGAAAGGGTCCATCTCCCAACGCCATCACCATCACCATGAGGGCTCAGATTCAACACACAGGTCTGGGGAAAACACCCTCAGTCTACAGACAGCAGTTACCGTTCTTTTCCTTTTAAAATTGTATCGCTGATTCTTTATTCACACCTCTCTCCGTCTGACTCATAAACTGCACGCCAATGTCGTAAATAATAACCGGTGTCCCCGATGTAAACATTTTAATATTGTGGGGGCTTTCTTGACATCCCCCTCCTACAAAGTGACTAAAGCAATTGAAAATGCAAGAGAAAATGTTGTTATGTTGTTGGGAGAAACGCTCCACTAGCCACATCCACACGTAACACGCTGGAAGTAAGAGACAAACCGCAGGCTCCGGTGTCGGTCTCCCAAGTTTCCTTTCACTCAGAGACAGGGGAGAACTAAAAGCCAGAGAGGCTTGAAGAGTCGTCTGGGTCTGGCTTGGATCTCCATGTTGTGGGGCTTTGATCTGCATAGTCTGATGTGACTGACACACTCACTTCTTGCTTCTTGAGGTCTCCCGGGTGGCTACAGATCTCTACAACGTGAGGACCCTTGGGGGCGGTCTGATGGTAGGAGGGAAGCTTTAAACCCCATTTGAGAAGAAGAATGGAAATGAAAAATGGATCCTTAAGTGTGCAAGAGGCAAAGATGAAAATACACCATTCTGTGCGACACTCCAGCAAAGGGCACCTGCATTCGATTTACTGTTTCATGATTTCATTCCCACCGCTGTGCCAGCTGTATACATGGGCCAAAGCACAAGTTTCTGTCCCGCTGTGATTCTGATTCGGGGGCATGAGGCTGGGCATACTGTGAGGCATATGGATGCTGATAAGCTCCCCCGGGGTCTCCGATTCTGTGGCCCTCTCTCTTCTCTGGTATAAAACTAATGATTTAGAGGCTACAACTAGAAAGGCACCTTTTCTTTCTGTCAGAGAGACAGAAAAGGAGCAGTCAGAGAGAGACCTAAGAAACCACGATTCCAGGAACAAGGACGACAGTGTTCCACACTGGTTAATTGGTGGTTAAGCAATGAGGAGAACACTGCGAAGAGGCCCTTGGTTTGGACGGTTGGTGGTAAGAAATGAGTGCGCGAGCTGTACCGTAAAGGAGAAGGACAGGGAGAAGCTCACGGATATAATATCATTTTATAACAACGAAATCCAAAGAGAGGGAGAAACTTTCTTGAGATGTATCTTAGCCCATTCAGCCTGCTATAACAGAACACCAGAGCCTGGAGGCCTCAACAACAGAAATTTATCTCTCACAGTCCTGGAGCCTGGGAAGTCCAAGATCAGGGAGCTGGCACAGTCAGGTTCTGATGAAGACTTTCTTCCTGGTCTGCAGACAGCCTTCTTACTGTGCCCTCACATGGTGGAGAGAGCGTGCGCTCTAGACTGCTCATCCCCTCACAAAGGCACCAATCCCATCATGAGATCGCCATCCTCTTGCCCTCACTCAACCCCATTACCTCTCAAAGGTTCCACCTCCAAATACCAAATATCATTGCACTGGGAATTAGGACTCCAACATAGGAGTTTGGAACACAAAAGTTCAGCCCATAGGAAGCTTTGGGAATTTTGTTGTATAATTCTTATGAATTAGTTACAGGTTGCCAACAATTTCCAGTGTAATACTGACCGATCTCAGAATATTCTCAGAATAATGACTGAATAAATTACCAATCAACAATGGTAGACTAAAAAGTACACTGTCTGGCATTTTACCACTGGAAAAGTGCTAGAAACCATTTCTGATGGTCTCCAAGAAACACTCAATATATTCCTGAGACTGATCCTAAAACTCACCAAGTGTGCGCTGAAACAACCCCAAACACAGCACCCTAGAATTCCAGAGCGGGCAGACCAGCCTCTCCAATTATCTCACCTTCATTTCTTCGAAAGACGAAGAAAGTCTGCTTCGAGGAAGACAGAAGCTGAGCTACCTCGCCCAGGTTCTCCCTGTTCTTCTCAGTAAGGAAACAAGACATTCCTCTGATCTCGTTGATGTAATTATTTTCCAACAACTCCTATTTTTCGACTCATCCAGATACGGCGCAGAAACATGACCCGCCAAGTCGCACTGGTTCTGAATCAGCTGTGCCCAATTTTATGAAGTAAAAATAAATGTATTTTGAGTTGCTCTTGGCAATGAAAATATACCTCTCCTGTTTCACTCCTGGAACCAGGTGTTACAGAGACTGGCATTAATCACCACCTAAAACCTTCCACCATGCCGGGGCACCTGGGTGGCTCAGTGAGTTAAAGCCTCTGCCTTCGGCTCGGGTCGTGATCCTGGGGTCCTGGGATCGAGCCCCACATCGGGCTCTCTGCTCAGCGGGGAGCCTGCTTCCCTTCCTCTCTCTCTGGCTGCCTCTCTGCCTACCTGTGATCTCTGTCTGTCAAATAAATAAATAAAATCTTTATAAAACCTTCCACCATGCCATCGACGGGTGCATTTAAAAACGCCTAAATCTGTACATAGTGTTGTTTAAACTGAACGAAACAGAATTCCAGGAACTAACTGTCCATGGCAGAAAACACTAACGGAAAGGTATTCAAAGGGCAGACTGAAAAAACGAGCAGGCACTGAACTTGAGGGAACTAAGATGATGATCATGTTTACATTTGAGCTCGGTGAGGGAGCCGAAGAAACACTGCCAAGAGCATGTAGGGGCACCACTGTCCACAAACGTCAGCAGAGGAGGCTCCATTCCTGGGGGATCGGTGACGTGCTCCCTTCTTTAGACAGATGTGGAGAGGAATGGGTTTTGAGTTTGGGATTGACTCAAGGAAGGTGTTCCTTACCTTTCTGCGCTTCCCTAAAACTCTCAAGTGGGTGTTCATGATGTAAACGTGCACAGCAGAACAGGACAAGGGTAATGCCATTAGTGGAAACAAATAGAAATTCTGACCAGGACTCCAAAATATTTTTATGACAGTAATCTATATTTCTTGAACTTCTGAGATGCTAGAGGTAGAGGAAAAATGGACTCAGAAGTCCCTAAACAACTGTAGAAACCAGAAAGAGGAGAGGAGAGGAACAACGGTACAAGTAGATATGGAGCGTGTAAAGTTTGAAGATCTCTGATGACTTCTACCTGTTGGGAACCCCTGTTCTGGCATCCTACAGCTGCACCCCACTCCCAGATTTTTAAAAAAAATCATTGCAGTAAGCCTAGACTATCAAATCATGCGGTTTCTGGAAGAGGATTTAGTCAATTAGGGTGTCAAGAGTTTAAAATGTACGCACCTCTAGAGTGGCTGTGGGTGTTTGTAAAAATTTACATTAATCCGCCAGAGAGAGAGAAATTACTAAAAATGCTTCTATGTTCTGAACAAAATGTTTGTCCAATACCTGGTGTGGTTTCAGAAAGCCTTCCTGCACAGAGAACTATCAAACCACGGCTACCCAAGGAAACACGTCACAGCCAGTCATTAGGGACGAGGATCCGTGTAACTGTGAGGGGCTCCTGCTGATCACGTACTTACAATTAGCATCATTCTCTCAAAGGACAGTTTGGAGCTGCTACAACAGACTTACTGTAGACTGGGTGGCCTGACCAACAGAAATCTATTTCTCCCATTTATAGAGCCAGGAAGTCCAAAATCAAGGTGCGGGCGTAGTTGGTGTCTAGCGGGAGCTACTTCCTGGTCTGCACGTGGGCGTCTCGTATCGAGAGATAGAAGAGAGCAAGAGTGAGCTCTCTGGTCTTTGCTTCCAAAGAACATAAATCCTAACCTTGGAGGCCGCACAGTCCCGAGCTCATGAGCGTGCCCTCAAAGCCCCATCTCCAAATACCATCACACTGGAGGTGAGGATTTCCACATATGAATTCTGGGCAGACACAAACATTCAGACTACAGCAAGCACGTTCTCAAACTTCTTCAACAGACCGAAATCCCACCTGCTTTTAAACTGTTATTAGAATAGTATCTGTGCACACTACTGTTCTCAGACTGCTGTCTCCTGATTAAAATTTTGGAGCACTTTCCAAAAACATTAAACAACCAGTCAAGATGGTGTCAGAATGCACAAATCTGGGAAGTAAAAATCTACAATTTTTGAGGCTCCTCTGTACAGTTAGGCAATAGGGGAAGGTCCACGTTCCTATCTCCAAAATGCTTCCAATCTAATTGAAAGGAAAACAACACACTTCCCTCCGAGGAATTTAATTCTGTCCAAGTAGAAGTAAAACTTCTTTTTTTTTTTTTTTTGAGATTTTATTTTTAAGTAATTTCCACACCCAATGTGGGGCTCAAACTCACAACCCAGAGATCAAAAGTCGCACGTTCTTTTTTAATTCACTAAGCCAACAGTTAGGAGACACCCTCAACCTTCCCCCTCCTTTTGCTTCCTATCCCTCATTCTCTTACCAACCTGCAGGCACACAAAGGAGAGAAAGGGAAAGCTATGTTCTTGGCTCACAGATAAGGAAGCAGAGGCACAGAGAATTAAAATACCTTGCCAGATCTCATGCAGAAAGTGTTTACAAGAATTAGAACTACCATTTACTCTACTAGATTAACCCTTAAATAAGTTGGAAGAACCCATCACCTTTACTGTTACTGAAAATTAATAATCCATAACATCATGTAGGTAGAAGAACTTAAATACTGTATTAAAAAAAAAACTTTAAGATTTATTTTTATTTTAGAAAGAGACAGTGAGAGAGAGGGTAAGGGGTAGAGGGAGAGAGAGAGAACCTCAGATTCTCTACAGAGTGCAAAGCCTGACTCGGGGCTCAATCTCACAACCCTGAGACCATGACCTGAGAGGAAATCAGGAGTCTGGATGCTTACCAACTGAGCCACCCAAGAGCACCTTGAATAGCATATTTAAAGACAGAGAGCTGAAACTCCTAAAAATTTGGATCTCCCAAAAAACCTCAGATATAATTTTTTAAAAAGTCGATTATCTAATGAGACTATCGCTGATAATTCTGATATATGTGCTTGGCAAGAAGTTTACTCTTTTTTTTCCTCATTTTATCCCATTCATTTTGATTTATGGAAGCTGGAAAGACTTCCTTTTCTTACAGAAGTGGAATTAACTGGAGCACTCCTGTAATCTCAATGAGTGCCATTTCCCTTGTGAAAATGAGAATAAAGCTTTAGACAAAAAGTAGATAAAAGATTGACAGCAAACGTGGGCGGGAGAGAAATGAGAAATCTACCCTAAACTAAGGTTCTTGTATGTTTCAGACATAAGAAGCAAGAGAAGGATGTTAGTGGCAGAATTAATTTCACTGAACCTCTTAACTTAGAATGTTTAAAGCTTATGGTGACCTTTTCCGAGGCAATTAATTTACTTAAATATTTAGTGAGAGCTACAGCAGACTTTCAGTATTCGTGCATGCATGCCATGTCTTTTAAGGAACAGAATTAAGTAGATAAAATAAGGAAATCATAAATTGCGACATTCTTTCCCAGGTATCTAGGTTCTTCTTAATCTATATCTACACGAGCAAAGACCAAGGTCACACAAGTCAGACCACTTACAGTCCTAACATGGAACAGACAACCCTTGGGAGGTTCTAATTGAACTGACTCTGGCTGAAAACTCTGTGAACATCACTGAAGTCTGAATTTTAACAAGAAAAAACTCAGGGGGTGGGGAGCACTGCTCGAATGATCTATGGGAGGCGAGACACAAGGAAAGTCTCTTGTACCAATGGAACTATGCCTGGCAAAATGGTAACTCCCATTTCCCTAGCGCTATCCAACAGGACCTCAAAGGAAAAAACCATCAGTCTCAATCTACACCATCATTTTTTAAATTTCTGCATCTAAATAGAAATGATGATTCTTCTAGACTGTCAGCAATGCCAGGCACCACGGGGGACCCATGTTACAAGGTTGGAGTGCTCTTCCCTATCCCATTCCTCATTCCCCTTTGCAGGCTCTTGGTAATTCATACATACTGTGCGGGGCAAGGGGAAGGGAAGGAGACGTCTCTGAATGGGTCTCAAGCACCACAAGAGACTGTAGGAGATTGTGTGTGTCTATGATTAATGTCACATGGTTAGAACTGTTCTGCTATTTAGGGTCGCTTTTTAGCTGGTAGGGACCTAGCCATTCTACGGCATCCAGATAAAACTGCAAAGTGTCTTGGGGTGCCTGGGTGGCTCAGTGGGTTAAAGCCTCTGCCTTCGGTTCAGGTCATGATCTCAGGGTCCTGGGATGGAGCCCCGCATCGGGCTCTCTGCTCAGCTGAGAGCCTGCTTCCCCCCTCTCTGCCTGCCTCTCTGCCTACTTGTGATCTCTGTCTGTCAAATAAATAATTAAAAATCTTTTTTTAAGAAGTTCTTTAAAAAAATTTGCAAAGTGTCTCACTGTCAGTGAAGCAAGTGAATATTTTATCTTAATAACCTCATACACAAAGGCAGTAATACCTTTCAACAAAAGGGCTGCCAGAAGTTCATGGACACTGTCGATAATCTCAATAAGCCTCATGAGAGGGGCTGTTTTACCTGTCCTTAGTGAATAATCCCAAGGGAAGGGAGATTCCCATGTGAACTTTGAAGCAAATCAGCGCTAAGCAAAACAGAAACGGAGCTTAACCTCTGAATCAAGAGTTCAAAACTGTGACCATTTTTTACATTATTACTCTTGTTGTTTTAGGAGATTCGTAGGTTAGTTATTCCCAAATGATGCTTCCCCAAGTTTATATTTCTTAATTTTTACACAGAGATGCTGCACTTCTCTAAGAGTCGTGACTGCGGGCGCCTGGGGGGCTCAGTCATTAAGTGGCTGCCTTCAGCTCAGGTCATGATCCCGGGGTCCTGGGATCGAGCCCCACAGTGGGCTCCCTGCTCTGTGGGAAGCTTGCTTCTCCCTCTCCCACTCGCCCTGCTCATGTTCCCTCTCTCGCTGTCTCTCTCTCTGTGTCAAATAAATAAATAAAATTTTTTTAAAAAGAGAGTCATCATGACTGTAGGCAACCTCTGCTATTTACATTTCATAAAGATATCAAAAAAAATAAATAAACCCAGTAATTGCTCTACTGGGTATTTACCCCAAAGACACAGATGTAGTGAAAAGAAGGGCCATCTGCACCCCAATGTTCATAGCAGCAATGGCCACGGTCGCCAAACTATGGAAAGAGCCAGATGTCCTTCAACAGACGAATGGATAAAGATGTGGTCCACATATACAATGGAGTATTATGCCTCCATCAGAAAGGATGAATACCCAACTTTTGTATCAACATGGACGGGACTGGAGGAGATTATGCTGAGTGAAATAAGTCAAGCAGAGAGAGTCAATTGTCATATGGTTTCACTTACTTGTGGAGCATAAGGAACAACATGGAGGACATGGGGAGATGGAGAGGAGAAAGGAGTTGGGGGAAATCAGAGGGGGAGACGAACCATGAAAGACTGTGGACTCTGAAAAACAAACTGAGGGCTTTGGAGGGGAGAGGGGTGGGTGGTTGGGTGAGCCTGGTGGTGGGGATTAAGGAGGGCACGGATCGCATGGAGCACTGGGTGTGGTGCATAAACAATGAATCCTGGAACACTGAAAAAATATAATTAAATTAAAAAAAAAGAAATCCAATATATCACAGTATTTCTCTCATTTACTTAAAATCCCAACATCTTAGGGTGCCTGGTGGCACCATCGGTTGAGGGCCTGGCTCAGCTTCAGCTCAGGTCAGGATCTCAGGGTCTTGGCACCAAGCCCCACATTGGGGTTTGCACTCAGAGCAGAATCTGCTTGAGATTCTCCCTCTCCCTCTGCCCTTCCCACTCGTGCTTATGCGCATGCGCCCTCTCTCTGTAAAATAAAATAAAAAACCTTTAAAATAAAATACCAATATCTCACAACGAGCACACTTCTTGCAGGTCTTCCCGTCTGCTTCTAGCCAACAGCCCTGCATCTGGGAAGCAGGTAATGGAACGTGGGAAACAGACGGGATGTCTGCGCTGGAAAGCAAGGCTCAGAGAAGAGAATGGGTGACACCAAGGGGGCTGGTCCCGGGCGTTCCTCTTTCCTACTCTGTACAAGAACAAAACAAGCATCACTGTCCACCTGCCAGTGTCTTTCAAATACACAACGGACACAAGAGCCTATGGTGGTGTGAACTCAGCAGGTTGGACACTCCGGAGCCCAGGAGGCAGCTTCTGGAAGCAGGCTGGATGGTGCAGAAATGACTCAGTCCACTCCTTACTGAGCAGGTGTTTACAAGATACCTGGTATGTGCCCAGAGGACGCACCAGAGGACGAGAGAGTCCGGGAACCCTGCCCACAGAACTTACACTTCCCACCTTGTTGCAGATCCTGACACTGCCCAGTCTGGCAGTCTGGCCCAGAAAGGGGGAAACAGGCCCATCTGGTCTAACACCCACAGAAAATTCTGCCGTAAGTCAGATGTCACAGAATTTCATGTCAGGGACTCAAATAAATGCCATATCTATGGTTTTAAATGGGGGGCAGGAAATCGCTGTCCTTTCCAAATTATAATAAATAATGGATAATCTTAAAATTGCTTACTAGTAGCCACTGTACAACACCCTGAATGTGGAGAGATCGTAAGAGTTTAATCTAATCTACGGCATCATTTACTTAGCTATTACTATTTTAACTTGCACCTGAGTATTTTTTAGTTTCCATAAACTTTATTTTAGACAAATAGCTTCTCCCAAGAACATGATTTAAAAAAAAAAAAATACAAGACACTGATTCTATTTATTGATGGAAAACTCTTTAAACTTCAGGCCAGAGTCACTTTTTAAGAACACGTCTTTCTGGTCCTAACTATGGGACTATGCTCAGGGCACGCATAGCCTTAGGTCCCTCAGTCATGAAATGAAGTTATCCAGGCAGAGTTCTGGAGGTTTCCATCAAGGTATTGTATTTTATAACACAAAGGAGATCAACGCAGTGAACGTGGATTGACTTTCTCCCATGATGTTGCAGGAGAGGGAAAGGTTAATGCAGTGAATGGGGCAGGATGACGTAGACGTAAACACACCAATGGGGGAGATAAAGGACAGAGGTATTAAGGACCAGGATTATATGTGTCTTAATATCTGGGAAAAACCAGGAGGGCTCTGAAGGGCCTAATCATAAATTCCCTCCCCGTAAAAATTCCCTGCCGTCTACAGATAAGGTCACCTAGCGAAACAGCCCTCTTCTTCTAGGGGGACAGGCACCGTTCCTGCTTATCTTTGAGTAGTAAGCTTCAGCTCCCTACCAGCCCATGGAATCATCCAAACAAGCCGATCGTGTCCTCCCACAAGACCCAGCCACCCCGACTTCTTGTTACTTCAAAGGCTGCTTTCCATGGCCCCTGCTCGTTCCCTCTGTTCTCAAGTGCAAACTCCACATGGCTCTGCTCATGCTATGTTCTCCTCCCCTGGGCTGTGAGTGTCTGTGTCTTCGATCTCATCCATCCGGTGTTGGGCGCCATGTGTTTGGGCCCTCCCATAACTCTGGGGTGGGAATTTCTCCCTCACCAACAGGGCGAAGAGAAGAAAATCAAAACAGAGATGTTCATGTGCAAAGTTAAATCATACAGTCAATTCTGAGTATCCAGAAGGTGGTTCGGCACAGGACATCCAGGAAGGCAACAGAGGCCAGGAAGATGTGGAAAGATTCTCGATAGGCAAGGAGACAGCAGTCATGAACACAGAGTCAGGATTAGAGGGCAGGCGTTGGGGACGGGGCTCCAAGAGGGCTGCACCAGCCCAAGGATGAACTTGGGCTAGTTACAGCACAAGGACTGAGGCCTAGAGAAGCACGTGACAATGAGTCAGCGGTACACAGGAGATGGGCACTTAGCTCCAGGAAAAGCTAGAACTTTGATTACTCAGATCGCTCCTGGGGTAAAACAGCAGCATTCACGTTACCTCGATCCCAAGTTACCCACGGAATACCCTAGAGCAAATGACCGTCACCTCCCTCTTCCTCCTCACTGCCTTTCAATGTACAAGACAGCCTGGTTTGCAGGAGCTGGGGTAGAGCTGTTCCGCACGAGGAGCCCGTGGAGAGCTCAAGGACAATCGTGAGCCACGAAAAACTCAGAATTCTCACTTGAGATCCTAGAGCGTCAGAGCTTCCGCCTGGCCCCCCGGTAACCATGTTACTGTCCTGAGGATTAACACCAAACTCTCAAGACTGTTATTCACCTATTTGAAAACCTCTTCTGAGGCTTCTGTGCCTAGCTCTGGTTTCACGCCAAGTTTCCGTGATTTTCACATAATTGGAAGCGCCTTATTAAATCTGTCAGCTCGACCCCTAAGACTGGGGAGTTGGTTATTGTCAAGATCACACACTGACTCCATTATCTGATTTTTGAAAGTGGCTTTTATCAGATTATCTTGGCTCCGTAATTGGCTAAATCTCTCCATTCTTTTTCCTTTAATTTAAAAATTCTATCCAGTCACAGCCGCGCGCCCGCCCCTGCATTTCTTGAGTTTTCCCCAGAGTCACGCTCACTTCGCTGCACGCTTTCTGCCTTCAGCGCCCTTACTCGGGGCTTCTGCGTGACCTTATGTGTTCTTCCACATTATGTGGAACTGGGGTTCATATTTAAAACGTGCATTCATTTATTGAGCTAATACTTCTCTGTGGCACACCGAACATCTTCTAAGCACCGGAGAGACACTTTGCAGACATAATAAGAGACACGGTTTCATTTTCAGGAATGGAAGCAGGCCTTCTGGATTTAAAAATGTGACAACAAAACCAAGACAAGTTCTCCTCTTCTTGCTTTCCCTCAAATCTCCTCAGATCTTGGATCTGGGTTTGAACATAGGAGAACAGCCCCCCTCATTCAGACCCTTGCTCTCTGTATGTGCCATGATTCAGTCAAGTCTGAGCCAGACTGAGCTAGAACCTGTAGTCTACTAGTCCAGCAAATCAGGAAATCGTTGTTTCCCTATTTCCCTGGAGACCTCTGTCCTCATCTTCCGGCTCGCCTCTTGCACAGCGGTTCTGCCCCTGTCCTCGGACGTTACCTGAGGCTGGGACCTTGCTTCTAGGATCCAAAGTCTATCTCTGTTCCTCCTCTTTTCCAGTGTCTACTGGGAAACAAGGATAGAAAGTAGGTTTGGGAGGTCCTACCTGTCTAGAAATGTCTTTACTCCTTCCTTCCCTAATGGAGGGTCTGACTGGCCAGAATTGTAGGGAGAGGACGGTGACCAGGCCATGTCACTGTCCAGGACTCAAAGGGATTCTTGCATGAGCTTCTAGAGGATCAGTGCTGCTAAGAAGCCTGACGCCACTATTCCCAGTCCTTTGTTTGGACCTATTTTTCTCTGGTGCTCTAAAAATCTGCAATTGTTTGCCTGGATAATTCTGTTTCAATTTTTTGGTGCCCGCTACTTGGCAGGTCTTTCTTTCTGAAGACTCTTATTTCTTGGTTTGGGGAATTATTCTAACATCACTGTTTTCACTTACTCCCCGCCCCCCGCACTTATCTACGTTCCCTCAGGACTTCCAGTGGTGCCGGCAGAGTCCCAGTTTTTGTTTTCTCTCCAATTGTCAACTTCCTTGCCTCTTATTTGTCTTTCTAAGAAAGTTCAACTTCTTTATTTGAGTCCTTTTTTTTTTTTAGTGCCACATATTTTTAATTTCAAGAAGTTCTTGCCCACCCTCTGATTTCTCTTTTTAGCATAGAATACATTGACTGTTCTGTTACTTCTGAGGATATTATGAGATTTTTTTTTTGAAGTGCTCCTTTTTCTATACTTCATTTCTTGTGTTTATACTTTTTTAAAATTTTAATTTCAGTTTATTTAGGTGTGTGCCTTCCCTTTCAGAGGCTGATTTAAAATGTCTGGTTTTGGAATACTTCTAAAATTCTTTCCTGTCACTCATATTTAAAACTAATATGTATCTGACCTGTTTGGAAACCTTTGCAAATGGTGGTGGTCTTGCAAGGTGGGGGTCCTCAATGTTGGACAAGTGGGCAGTGAGAAGTGTTTTTAGTGGCAAGTCCCCAAGCCCCGTCTAGAGGCTTTTCCTCGTCTCTTGCAGGAAGAATCACCCAAGCTCCTGACTTCTAGTTGGCATTTAGGAACAGAGTGGGGAGAGGAGCTGGGGGTCCCACTGTTCAACATGCAGACTCCGGCTTAATCCTCTGATTCAGCACTCTCCCCCTCCTCACCCCAGGGCAGGCTTCTCACCCTTAGCTCTGGGGACACGGGGGCTAGAGAGTTCTTTGCTGTGGAGGCTGTCCTATGAACTGTAGGACATTTGGCAGATCCCCGGCCTCTAACTATTAGATGCCAGAATCATCCCCAAGTTGTGACAACTAAAAATGTCTCCAGAGAGTGCAGATATCCCCTGCGAGGTGGGGGAAGATTCCCTACTTGAGAACCATGGCCATGGTGTGTCTTGGCTCCCTGAGGCCAGAATTTCTCCAGTTGTAGGGTTCTGGGCTCCTACAGAAGCAAGGGTAGGGGTGACTAAAGGAGAGAAAGTCGAGGTCTAAACACCACATATACAGATTTTCCTGTAATCTTGCCTCACGCCCTCTGTGATATCCAGAGCCTCTCATTGTGTGCTTTTCTGGGAATCAGGAGTGTTGCTTGATGACATCTGCAAGCATAAGTTAGTTTTCCCTCTCCAGGCTCCACTCCTCCAACCTCTTTACATATTCCAGAAAAGTACCCTCTGGACACCTCTACCCACTCCTGACTCCTCTTTTCTTCACTACTGACCTGTCTTTTACATCTTTTACTGGCATTTACATGGACTTTTAGAACAGAGCCAAGATGAACCATGTGTTCAACGGTCCATGTTCAACTAGAAACCTGTACCAATATTTTACACATTTGATTGTTTGTTTAGGTAAATATACAAGGAATTGCTTTCATCGTTATTCTGACTAAACATACGGAGTGACACTGACCATCCCTGACACTTATTTCCCCTAACTCAAATCAACCATCTCATGTTCCCAGGGTTTCAACAGTTTAAGGAAAATGGAAGACTGGACAGAATCTTGGGCCTCTTTCATAAAAATCTGTTTTGTGGGGTGCCTGGGTGGTTCAGTTGGTTAAGCGTCTGCCTTCTGATCAGGTCATGATCCCTGGGTCCTGGGATCGAGTCCCACATGGGGCTCCCTGCTCAGGGGGAAGCTTGCCTTTCCCCTTCCCTAAACCCCGTTCATGCTCTCTCATTACCTCTCTCAGGTAAATAAATAAAATATATTCTTTAAAAACTTAGTTTTGTAACTAGCCTAAAAGCCTTAGCTGAACATGGTAGGAGGACTGTGGAGGTGACATTCTAGCTCAATGCTGCATTTTGTGGAAACGTGGGTAGACACCTTCTGGTGGACACAACAATTTCTGAGGATGCCAGCCTGTAAAAATAAACCTGGAAGAGGACTGGGTTCAACCACACATTCCATTCCAGGAGGACCACAGGCAAGGCCTCCCGCCCAATCCTGTGTTTGTGTCACGACAGATTCCACTAGGCGGTAAGGGTGGCGATACGTTCATCACAGCTTTTTCCAAAGATCTTTCCCAGACTAATTGCCAAAAATGTAGCTTGTCTGTCCACATGCTTCTGGCCAGATTTAGAAAGCAAGGAAAGGAGAAGGGAAAAAGATCAAATCGGAAAAATTGACAACAAAAGAGAAAACCTGAAGCCAAAAGAAACTGAAAAAGAAAAGTGATTCCAATGACAAGAGGGTGATCTGCTACTCATTGAACCATCAATAGAGGTCCTCGATCTAGACTCACCAGAGGTCTCCCAAATTCGACCTGTCCGGTTTTCAAAATTTCATCTGTGCATTTTCCAGGGGAATTTTATGCTATTGCCACAACAATATAACGGCAAAGACCGCACTGTCCATCACCCATGCCACTCAGGGCTGTGGGCTCAACACTGTGTGGCAAAATTAGGGCATTACAACGCTGAATGAAATACGGCTCATTCTTTCTGAACCTCAGGACTTCCGGCAGTGCATCTGTTGGCGAGTGAACTGAGCTGGGTAGCCCACAGGAGCAGAAACACTCAGAGACCTTCAGCATCATGAAATCTTAGTGAATTTTCCTCCCTTCCACCAGAACTGGCTTAAGTCTCACCCTCTCTGGGAGGCCTACGGTGCTGGCCCTCCCTGACTCCACTGAAGAATGTCTGTCCCTGCCTCCTTGACGACTCCCCCTAACCTCAGCTTTATGATGGTGTTCCCGCTCCCCAGGGGCCAACTCTCATTGAGCTTCTCCACTTTGGTGGGCAGGGTAGAAGGGGGCTGAGAACAGTCTATAGTGCAAGCAAGCTCATATCCTTGGCCTAAAGCACTGTATTTTAAATTGGACAAATGGAACAAGAGAAATGCATTCCTTCCATCCATCTCTGGGTGCATAAATAGCCCTCTCTTACTGATCTTGGGGGTTATTTCATTTTTTGCAATACAAATCCTACATGGATAAAATTTGATCCTGAACTTACTGAATTTTTTTTTTCTTTAAGATTTTATTTATTTATTTCACAGAGAGAGACAAAGCAAGAGAGGAAACACAAGCACAGGGAGTGGAAGAGGGAGACACAGGTTTCTCGCTGAGCAGGGAGCCCGATGCGGGGCCCGATCCCAGGATCCTGGGATCCTGGGATCATGACCTGAGCTGAAGGCAGTCACTTAACCAACTAAGCCACTCAGGTGCCCCTTAAACTTTTTTAATGAACAAAATTTAAGCCATATTCCCATGGCTTACAAGAAAACTGAAGTAGTTTTCCATTCTGAAGGCCTTGGAAAGTGTACTTATGAGTACACTTACGAGTACAGATCAAGTCTCTGTCTTAGAGAAAACAAGGACCAATTAGAGCCCTGGTGGGTCTGCTTTATTTTCTTTAGGTGGTTACTGCCCTACGCCATGAAAAATACAGGAGATTTGACACTCAGAATGACTATGAAGTAACATTCATACAAACAAAACTCCCTGCCCAGACACACACCATCCCTTTGACTTCTCCTTGGCTCCTACTTTAAACATCATTGTAGTGGCTGAAACAGTCATCATCTCACTTCTGACCTACATGGAAAAAAGAACCTCTGTGTTTTCCACTGGTAGGAATTAAGCTAGCTAAAATGTCTTTTTTGTAATGCAAAGTTAAAAGTCCAAAATTGTAAACATATTTCATAACCTCTGAAAGTATTATGACCCTCACTCACAGATGACCTCAGAGCTTCCAGATGTCCTTGACTAGAGACCACTACACAATCTTTCCTGAATTAACATTAACACTTGTAGTGTCTCATTTTTTTGTGTCTCATTAGGGAGAATAAAAGGAATCAGATAAGAAAAGCTGTTAAGTGTCACCCCTAAGTCTAAAGTACTGTCACCAAATGCATTCAGTTTCCCCAATGTCTTCCCATAGTGGGATTTGTGATGACCTACTCACTACTGTTGACCTCCACAAATTATTTCCTGTATCTTTCCCCTCACGGGCTTCCTGCTGTCCTCAAACACCCCAAGTTTATTACCAAGTTAGGGCTTTTGCACTTGTTTCTTCACCTTTGAATACCCTTAACCATATTTTACTGCGGCTTATGATTTCTGCTCAAATTGTGCTAACTCCATATAGGCATTCCTTGAACATCCAATCTGGAAAAAAGTCCTTAATCCCATCCATATCCACTCTTCCTCTAGCTCTTTTTTCCAACGTTGAAGTCTTAAATCAATTTTGAAAAATTCTCAGCCACTCTTTCTTCAAATATTTCTTTGCTCTCTCCTCTTCTCTCCTTCCATAGGCTCAATTACCTATGATTAGGTCATTTCATCTTTCTCCAGCTTCCAAGTATACTGTTTGATTTTTTCACTCTATTTCATGCTACATTAGCATTTGGATCATTCGTTTACCTCTTCATGTGGTCAAGCTTACTAATTCTGTCCTCTGCTGTGTATGCCTGCTATCAAGCTCATCAAATAAACCGCTTATTTTTGATTTTGCAGTTTTCATTTCTAGCATAGCCACTTGGTTCTCTTTTCTTTTTAGTTTCTATGTCTCTGTTGAGATTTCCTATATATGTTCATGTATGTCCACTTATCCACTGATCCTTTAACATATATTATCACAGGGTTTTTAAAATTTTTCTGATAACTTCAGCCTCTATTCCATCCCTTGATCTACTTTTATTGACTATTTTGCCTCTTGACTGAATTATAGTTCTTGTTTCTTTGCACTCTTTATGAATTTTTTTTGTGGTTCAGACATGGGAGTATATTAGATAATATATATTAGATAATATATAATATTATATTTGACACACAGATGACATAATAATATATATCATATATTAGATATATTTATTAGAAACTGAAGTAAATAATAGTAATTTCAGAAAAGGATACACTCCTTCTGTCAGCACTGAGTTAGCCTAACCTATAGTTGAGATGGGTCTGAGTTTAGTTTAGCTTTAGTTAGATTTGGTTACCTAAATCTAACTTACGTGGCTTCAAAAGTTTAAAGACATGATCAGGACTTTCCCTTCAGCAAGACTGGGTCATTGGCAAGTCTCTGGAAATATCACTCCACTATACCACCCAGCCACCAAATTTTCAAGCTCTAAAAAAAATCTCAATCTACTTTTCAG
Organism: Martes martes; assembly: GCF_963455335.1. Classification (NCBI taxonomy): domain Eukaryota; kingdom Metazoa; phylum Chordata; class Mammalia; order Carnivora; family Mustelidae; genus Martes; species Martes martes. The sequence goes on along the minus strand of NC_137903.1, from coordinate 62,367,129 downwards.
CCCACCTTCTGGGATTTTTTTTGTTTGTGTGTTTGTTTTGGTTTGGTTTGATTTTTTTGCTTTGTTTTGTTTTGGGTGGTTTGTTTCTGGTCTCTAGAAGTTTTCTTCTTCCTCCAGTCCCACTCCTGGCTTTCTGTACTCCTCAAGACATCTCTCTTAGCACGTTGTCCGACCCCTAGCCTCTAGAAGGCCTGCACAATACATTCTGTGAAGTCCCTGATTCATCTAGCAAGATGACTCTCAGCTTTCCTGCCCTCTTTCCCAGCCTTTGGGGGCCTCCTGTAGTATATCTGATGAAGCCCTATAATGCCTAAAAGAAATCTGTCTCATCTCTCCTGCCCTACCCCTAGCCTTCAACAGTCTTCTGCCTTGTATTTAAGCAAAGCTTCTCATACCTTAGGGGTAAATTAGTTCAGCAAACCTGTTCTGCACATTTAGTGAAACCAGAAACCGGTCCCTAGAAACCAGCTGGCAGGTAGATGCAGATATGCTGAAGCTCCTTGGGATTCTAATCCTTCACGTCAACTCACTTGCAACTGTCCGATGCTGGGGTGGTTTCTCTTTATTCTTTCATCTACGATAAAATTTTCCCTTCCTACTGATCCATCAGGAACAAAAGTAACTGTGAGTCTCTTCTCTCATAGAAATGGCTTGTCACTTTCTGCACTGTTGTTAGTTAATTCTGCCTTTTTTGCATACTAATCCCTGATGGGTTTGAAAGACTGTAATGCTGCAGAGTAATCTGGCTTGGTGTCAAGACTAGAGAGAGAGTGACAGTCTCTCCTAACTTCCTACATCCATCAGAAGTGCAGACACCATCATGTCTCTTTCATCTCCGTATTTTCAGCATCTGGACTGGTGCTGACACTTGATAGCCACTCAATCAAATTCTTGTTGAATGTGTAAAAAGAGAAGGGTGGTATTAATTAGACAGTAAATTGGTTTCATTAACTGAACAAAGATGAATTAAACTAAACTTGCCCTGAATTGTTTGAGGGGGTGAAGACTACACAAATAACAGAACTATTTAAGTCATTTTAGGTAATACTGCCATTCTAAGGCAACTCCATACTTGGAAGCAATGTTATTTATTATGATTTTGTAACATGGATATATGTTGTGCAGATGAAGAAGGATCAGTGTAATCTATGCAAATACAATGATGACATTAACTGAGAAGGGAAATGCAAACTATAATGTACTTAAACGGAAAATACAGAAGCTAAGTTAGAAAAAAGATTTCAATGGAAGGTTTGAACTGGTTTATTACTCACAACTTTTCCAGGTTTAAAATAAGTACAATTATATTATTAGTAAAACCTCATTACTGCCCATGGAAATGCCTTATGGGTACACTCGGTATTTCCTCCTCATCTCATGACAGATTGTGGAAAATTGCAAGACTAGGTTTGTCCCGGCTCAAATTAAGCTGAGAAATTATACTGAGCTGTACCGTCCCTCTTCTGAGTACATGCTTCCAGATTATAGTACAACCAGAGCACTGAGAAAACATTTCCTTGCACAGGACGGGTTGACTATTCAAATTAACTCTGGCAGAGTGGACAGGCTCTTGTATTATCTGGAGGGTTACTTTGTTTTATTGACAGAAATGAGAAGCAAGGGTCAGTACAAGCAGTGTACTGTGAATGTACTGATGGCTAATACATAGTGAGCAAGGGCCAGCTCAGCAGAACAATTTTTAGACCTCCCCTACTACACCAACTGAATATAGCCAGCTCACCTCCACTCAGCTCTAGTTGTGGGAAAAGAGTGGGTTATTAGGACCATATGTTAATAGCCACAGTCCAGCATTAATGATAAGGACTGCTAAGATATCTCTCAGTATCTACTAACTCAAATTATGAGCCAAGAAGGTTGTCTGTTTTTTCAGTCTCAGGAAAGGTAACATTTAGTAGGAATGGTTCATGCCATGAGTCACTTGCATCTCTAAAAATACATACTATAACACACCGTTAACAGGATACTTGTTTAGACATTCTTAAACATGGTCACCTGGGGAGTAGGCTGGCTTCTTATTTATGCCCTATGGTAGTTTAAGATATTGACTTGATTCTTTACAACCGTCCATGGTAAGAAGCGTTGCCAAACTTGAGAGCATCTTTCTCTCCCTTGAAGCAATGAAAATCAGCTGGTAGATCTTTAGTAATGGTCCCAGATGGAAACATAGAGTTAAGAGCAAGCAGGGCATTTATTCATGAAACATGTTGGGGAACTCCTTCCACAGATCCTACAGAGCCCTAGCTAACCATGGGGAGACAATGAAGCATGAACATTTCTAACAAGCCAGCTCAAGCCCGGCCGTTCCTTATGGCATTTCAGCTGCTACTTTTCACTCCCTTCTGCATCTTGTAGGAAATGAAATCGAATCAGTAAAATAAAGACCTATTTGTTTAGTAGAAGTACCGATACTTCCAATGGAGACTTAAGTCATTTGAAATTTTCAATGAATCTAGGTAGATGCACGTTACAGCCTTGCAGGTCATCACGATCAAACTGTGCCACACTAATGGCTGAGGAACAGTGATGTGGTGGTGCAAGAGGGGGGATCCAGACAGATTGATCACCTCCCCCCATTTCAAGATTTATCTCTGCCATAAAACTCTTGTGTGGGTAGTAGGAATGTAGGGGTTATTGAGATTTGCTCTGAAGAACTTGGAAATGACTGAAATGAGTGACTTTAAGATCAGCTCACAATGGATCAGAGCACAGAAGACCCTGGGGACCTCAAAAATATTCTGGAAATAGTTTAGCCCAAACACAATTAACTTGGGGCAACTCCTGCCATTAGCACATTGAGTTCTTGATAAAGCCTGAAAAATTGATATGATTCTTTCCATAGGCAAAGATATACCTTTCTGCCCATGAGGAAAAATCCAGTTCTTAAAGCAGAGTAGGGAATGGCTTGGAAGTGCTAATTTTATTTCCAATTCTCAATCCCCTATTTCATTTGGCTAAATGGAAGCAATGCAGACAATTTGGTGTGATTTGCATACTCAAGCAACAATATGCATCTTCTTAAGCAATCTCTTTTGTCGCTTCATTCTGGCTCAGTGAATGTCCAGACAATTCGTGTTCTACTGAGCATCTTCTCTCATAAAAGTAGTCTGAAGAAAAGAGAAGAATTACAATGGTCCCTTTCTCCCAAGGGACTCATAATTTGGTACCTGGCCTAGGAATACTTGCATCTTAAAATGGAAGACAGTGAAGAAAAGTGAAAAGTGGCTCTAATGGGGAACTTTCAGGCTCTAGTACAGAAGGTATTTTGAATAAATAAGTTCATTCTTTTCAGTTCTTTACCTTAATAATTATTATATGCATACAGTAAAACAGAGTAAAAGGGGGGTTATCCTTCTTACCTCTGTCTTGTGACAATCTCTATTACCAGTTTTTAAAAGTATATCCTAAAATATACATACAAAGTAGCAATACACTTTTTTTTTCCTTGAAATATATCTTGGAAACAATTCTATATTATGACTATTAGAGTGACTGTATTCCTTAAATTACCATATAATCTCACATTGTGTACATATACTATAATATTATAATTTATTTAAATAGTTCCCTACTGATTGCCATTTAGGTTGATTATTTTGCTATTTAAAAACAATTTGGAAGAAGAAGAGTAGTATAGAGCAGTGTTCCAATTTCTTCTACTTCTGCTCTAGATAATTTGTGGAAAGGCTGGGCTCAGCTTTTTCATTTTGTTATGTCCAAAGAATTTTTTTTCAATTTTGAAGTCAGTTAATTTACTAGGATATGCATTTATTTTGACTATTATGTGTAAACCTCTCTTGGCACTTGAATCCTGGGTTCAAGACTTCTTTTGGTGATGGAAATTTTTCTTGAGTTCTAGCTTCAGATTTTTTTTTTCCATTTCATTATTTGATTCTCTTCCTCAAGAAAAGTAAATATGCATATGTTGATTCACTTTGTCTTCCACATTGATCATTTTCTCAAATCATTTTAACCCTTTGCTTAGATCATCTTCATTTTTTGATTGCTTTTCTCGATGTTGTCACACTTATATTTGTAACCATATTCATGAAACCACTTTTTGAGGTATGACTGACACACAAAAAGCTGTACATGTTTAATGTATACAATTTGTGAGTTTAGAGATAAGTATACACTCATGAAACCATCATCAAATCTTTGCCATAAACATATCCATCACCTGCAAAAGTCTCCTACTGCCCTCTTCATTATTTTCTAATCATAGAAACACTTGAGATCTGCCCTCTTAGCAAAATTTTAAGTATACACTACAGTATTGACAATTATGGTGTTATACAATAGATCTCTAGCTTACTCATCTTGTATAACTGAAACTTTGTGCCCTTTGACAAACACCTCCCCATTTCTCCTACCATATTTTCAATAAGCTCTAAATTCCTTCATGTTGGGGCGCCTGGGTGGCTTAGTTGTTAAGCATCTGCCTTCGGCTCAGGTCATGATTCCAGGGTCCTGGGATCCAGCCCCACTTCAGGCTCCCTGCTGGGCTGTGGGAAGCCTGCTTCTCCCTCTCCCCCTCCCCCTCCTTGTATTCCCTCTCTCACTGTATCTCTGTCAAATAAATCAAATCTTTAAAAAAAAAATTCCTTCATATTGCTGTTAAGCACTTTATATTTGATGACTTTATTTTTTTGTTTCACTCATTCTCTGAGCTCGACCCTTTCATGCTTCACTTTCTCCCACTGCCTCACCACATCTCCCGTGACCTCTTACCTATGTGATCTAAGTTTTTATTTTCTGGAAGATAGTGCTTTCTTAAAAAAAACAAAAACAAAAAACAAAACAAAAAAAACTTTACATACAAACAAGAGTCTGTTCAGGGAACATCTTTTAGGTGTACATTCTCCATCTGCCATTTGTCTCTGTTACATCTAATCCTTTCTGCGTTCCTTTTGTGTGAAACACGTTCTCAGTTCTTCTCCTTACCTCCTCACCGGGCCCCCCTAACTTAGCACGTGTCTCTGAACAACATGAGTTCTTCTTGGACCAGGTCCTAGCAGGTTGTGGGACAGGTTCTCTGGGACACAGGGCTGGGTGAGGGTTCTTCCAGCAGCTGCCGTCCGCTCAGGGGGCAGACGTTCCATCACTCCCCCGGCTCACAACTGTGGCACATCTTTGTGATGTCCCATTCGCCCACGGCCAGCAATCCTTCCCCCACCCCAGGCTATGCCCCTCGGTACTGCTATTCCCAACAGTGAACGGTTGTTTTGCCCCTCGAGGTTGTGCTGCCTAGGTTGAACGTCTGTGCTGTACCAGTTCTGTCTAGAACCCGGCATTTTGAGCATCCTGACTCAATGGCTCTGCACACCTCTCCTTGCCTCCTTGACTTGCGCACCCTTCCTCATACATTGTGGCATGGGGTGCCAGATGACTTCTAGTTCCACTGAAAATGGATCTAGTTTGCTATTTCCAATCTTATTTTCTGAGGGGAAAAAAAATGGCAGCTGCACTCTCTGCTCCATCATAAAAGGAACACCTACCCCCGACCTTCACCTGGGGGCCTCCACAACATACATGCCTTCCCCACAGTGGGACACAATTAGTGCCTGCTCTCAGTGGTTCCTTCCCTAACGAAGACCAGGGGAAATCATGGGCAACTTGGAAGGCAGCGAGACCTCCAAACTTCGCTATAACATAACTGAGTACAGAAATACACAGGAGTACATGAGAAAGAATTAGGACAAAGATGTTACTTCCTTCAGTATCCAAGAAAGCTCCAAGAGCTCCATTTAGAACTGAGGAGGCAGAGCCCAGTTATGGTGCAAAATGGGTGGTGGTTCCTACTGATTTTCTTAGTATTTCTATATCTGTTCTTAAGGGAAGGTAATGCCCAACGCATATGTGTAGGCACACTCTGTGCTGGGGTTAGAGGGAGAAAATGGCCTTTATCAAAGGTAATGACTAACCGAGCACTTAGCACCAACTTACTCACTTACTGAGTAAATGCTCATTTACTGAGCCCTTAGCTATGTAGCATGCTCTTAAGTCTTAGGTATTTGGGGTATTACAACTTTATCTTGAGATCACTGTAGACTGGCAGGCAGCAGTTGTAAGAAATAATACACAGAGACCCTGTGAATCCTATTCCATTAGGCAATGCCTCCCAATGGCAATACTTTGCAAAAGTATAGTTCAGGATATCAACACTGGTAACAAAGCACAGAGTCCTTCCATTACCATAAGGCTCTCTCATGCTGGCTTCCTTCCAGAGTCATACACGCTTCCCTATACTGCCCCTCTTCTACCACTCTGGGAAACCACTAATCAGTTATCCATTTCCCTAATTTTGTCATTTCAGGACTATTATATAAATGGGATGGTGCCGTCTTTAAACTTTCAGCATTGGGCTTTCTTCACTCCACATAACTTTCTAGAGATCCGTTCAGGCTGCTGCACATACCCATGCCCCTCTTTTATGGCTGAGGAGTATTTTATGGTATGACATAGCCCAGTTCAACCATTCACCTGTTCAAGGACACTGACTTGGTTGTTCTCTTATTATTTCATCCATGAGTCGCTTCCGTTCCTTCCAGAAACTTAATCCAGAAGCACCACCAGGAAGAATTCCCACTGTATCAGGAAAGGAGGGGGGTGGGTGACGGTGTTGATCCCATCAGCAAGTCTGAATGCACAGACCGTCTGCTTGTTCAACCACAGACAGATCACACCAAAGCTGCCTCACCAGGAACCGGTCTGATTCAACCCCTGAGCTGCTTCTCTTTCTCTCCATCTGGCCCAAACTGGGATCTTCCTATTAGGTATCTGCGGCATCCTGAATAAAAGCCAGCCCCCTGCAGCTTTGCTGCTGCCAGCCTGATTACTGTAATTTTCCAGAAGTCTCTAGTTATGTCACATCGCTCAAGGAAAGCAATATCACCGTGCTTCACCGTCCCATAAACATGCCACCTGCCACCCTCTTCGTCTGCTTAGCGATCTCTACCACCCACCACAATCACCAAGGGGCATTTAGAGCTCAGTGCTGAGTCCCTGCAGATTCCAACCCTCTGAACACACTTTTCTGAAAGGCTGCATGACATAAATTTCTGTATGTCATGATGAGCAAATAACTGGGCACGAGTGCTCAAACAAAACCTAACTACAGTATTTTTTAAAGGCCTGTGGACCTAGGGGCCCCTGGGTGGCTCAGTGGGTTAAGCCTCTGCCTTCAGCTCAGGTCATGATCTTGGGGTCCTGGGATCGAGCCCCACATCGGGCTCTCTGCTCAGGGGGAAGCCTGCTTCCCCCCACCCCTGCCTGCCTCTCTGCCTACTTGTGATCTCTGTGAAATCAACAAATAAAATCTTAAAAAAAAAAAAAAAAAAGCCAGTGGACCCTAAAATGCGTAGGCATTACAAAATTAAACTGATCAATGTTGAAGCAAGTTGCAATGTGTCCAGGGGTCTTAGCACAAAAGGACCGCTCTCTGCCTATTAACATAAAGGATTATGGTAGAGGTAAAACCCTTCTCTCGGGGCATAAAGCTTACACGGGGGTGAGGACACCAGTACAGTGTATGACATGCAAGTTCCTAGCTCTAGTTTTCCCAAGAAGTGTTCTGCCTCCCAGAATGATCCAAGACGAAGGAAGCTCCTTCCAGATACCGTTACTCGTAAGGATCCCTACTGCATGCACGCCTCAGTGTCAGGGGTCAGGTGCCTGCCCTGTTCTAAGGGAAATAACACGAGGCTTAGACATCTGTGGGGGTCACCTATTCTGCCTAAAAAAAATCAAGACATATGACACAGGACAGATCCGTTCTGAAAGCAGGACTCTTCCAGAAAATCAGGGCACCACGTCGAAGATCAATTAACATTTGATACAGACGCTTGTGAGAAAACCGAGGAGGGAGAGATAAAACAAGTTCCTGAGATCACGTGGCTAGAAATGAGAAGAGTCCGGGTCGGACTCCAGGAGAGTTCTGCTCCGGAGCTCCTGTTCTTTCTCCTGTATCTAGTTCAGGCTCCTTCATCTCGGAGCGGGTGAGCGGACCAGCAGGCCTTTGGTTTCTCTCTGACAAGGCTTTCTGGAGGACACGAGCACGATGACGTGCTCACTGGATCCTCACTACAGCTTCATCTGAATCTGCTGTGAAAGTACTGATGTACGTGGGGGACAGTGATGCAGAGGCAGGGAACCTTCCTTCTGATCTCCAGACACCTCAGATGGGAAGCTGTGTTGCTGCAGATGCCCAGGTTATCTGTCAGCCAGCAAAAGTAACAGAAGTCTAAAGGTCTAAGCTCCATTTCCCATCTGAGGGCTCCTAACAACTGAAAAACCCTTCAGAAAAATCCATTTCTGGAACGTTCTAAAAATTATCTTCACTGAGCCCTGCCCAATGCATCCAGTCCTGAAACTGAGTACTGGCCAGACAGGATTCCTCCCCGAACTCTAGAACTTATGTTCTATATTTGATCAGAGGTTCTGATCCCAGAAACCTCTCCATTCCCACTCTCCGGCTACTCACCAGGAAATCAGCCTTTCCGGAGCCCAAGAACCACTACCACGAGGCTGTCTCCCCGTGACCGCATCCTTCTGATACTAGATGCCAGCCAAAACCAAAGCGACCTGCCCGCTTGGTGACTGTATCAATGCATCCAGCTTCTGCAAATGCCCAGACTGTTCTTCGTTGCTGTGGTTTTGGTTGTACAAGGTTTAATACACTAGGGAGGCTATGAGACCAGTACTGCCCACCAGTGAGGGGTCCTGGTCCCAGAGCAGCCTCCACAACCCAGGAAAATGCAAGTCACCTTTTCCATAAGATGCTTAGCATACAAGGCCTTCATGGTCTGACCCCTGCTTCTCTATCAAGCCTCAGCATCCAATTGTCTTCTTCTCCAGTCCATTCAAACCAATTGTAGGGCCCTAAACACATGCCCCTCTCCTTAACTTTGCACTTTCCTTGGCATAAAAGCTTCCCTCCTTCTGCCCTATGGACCTTGTCCATCTGGCAAATGCCTACTTAGCCCAGTTGTGCAGTCGCTGGGAAACGCTTCCGGATCCGCGAGCTTGAGGTAGCTGCCCGCCCGCTGTGCTCCCCGTTCCCAGCGGGAGTTCAGTAACAACTAATGAACTGACCAACCCTTCCCCACAATTCGAGTCTATGGAAGTTAGGGCACTTTCCTGGTTTAGTTATATAGGTCCAGATTCTAGAACGCAGTAGTTGTTAAGTAAGGGCTTAGTGAACGGAGTCCCTGACTCCCGCACAGACCAAACAAGTATTTCTAGAGGGAGCCCACAGCACATTTAGAAAGCCCCTGGGTCCCTGAGCACTGATGCTACGCTGCGAAAGCCTTTATCACCTCACTCTCTCAGGTGCCTTAGAGATCAAACAGACTCAGTCTGCCTTGGGGGGGGGGGCAGAGGTGGGCAGGGGTGGGCGAGGCAGGGCGAGGAGGAGGGCAGAGCGGGGCATGAGCGTCTGCAGCTCTCTCAGTGAGAAGTGGGGTCACGAAGGCGAGGGAGAGCCGAGGGACACTTCCCACCACACTGCCCGGCGCGCTCACACTGAATGTGGACGGTCTTGACGACATCGCCCGTCCTAGCTGAGCGGGAACTTCCTGCCGTGGAACTGCGCATCACAGCAGGGGAGAGAGCACCCGCGTCCGCGCAAGGGCTAAAGCAGCACTCCGCTTCCTCCCCCTGCCCCTGCGTGTTCCAGCACGTGGAACGTGCACACAACGTGGAGAACGCGTTCATCCCTGCGGGCCAACCTCTCCTAAACCTGGACGCCAGGTCAGAAAGCAGGCTCACGCATCCAGGTGTGTCAACGGGCCGGCTGTAGTCTAGAACGGCCCATGTCATAACGTCTCACCCGGAACCGCTAGAGGCGAGGCGGTCTAGAGGAGAAACAGCGACGGCTGACGGCCGCTGGTGAGTCAGACGATTCCAAAACCAAATGGCATTCTGAAAAACGTGTGCAAACCTCCCTCGGACACGGTCCGCCAGCCGACAGGCCGAACGTTTAAGATACACGAATAACTTCTCTGACAAAAGCTTACCGAAATACAGCGCGGCCTCAGAAAGGAGCATGGCTTCGTGAGATCCAAGTCTCTCCCTCCTCGTCCCACCAACTCGGGTTCCACGTAAGAACTGTTCGTTTCATCTTTTTCCTTATGCGAAGTAGAAGGGGAATTGGGGCCTGTTCTCATCCCAACTCAGGTGGCTTGACTGATTAAAAAAGATGAACTCTTCTAGAATAAGAAACACGGTAGCCAAGTGCATGATTAGTCAAACACCTCAGCATAAATGTAGGAAGGAAGTGGTGTGGGAGTGTGGCAAGGAGTCTTTCTGGTTGGTTGGATCTTGAGTTGGAGACCAGCTTTTTCACTCTCCAGCTGTGTTAGTCTGGATAAAAACACAGAAACTCTCCCGCGCTCAGGTTTCTCAACCGCCAGCGGGGATGCCGGCAGACAGCTCATGGCTTGGCTGGCTGGACTGCACACTCGTCCCTTAAAACACCTGCGTGTCACCGTGGCATTAGAACTTCAAAGGAGATGTGCACCCATGTATGCGATTAACCGAAATATAACGGCAGCATAATAGGGGACAAGTAAAACACCCTGCGTGTAACCCAGGGCAGAGTAAACACTCTTGTTTCGCTTCCACCCACCCAAGCTCCTTGCCAGAGTCCTGCTGAGAAAACGACAAGGTAAGCCAGGGACTTCCATGGCCTTACAGAACTTAGACCGGTAAAAGAGATAAAATGTGCACAAGTTATCCCAAATGGGAGATCCACTTTAAGAGCAGGATCATCCAAATGCTGCGAGCACACAAGGGAAGAAGATGGTCGAAGCTCCCTGGACATGGGGAACAGCTCCATGGAGAGGTCATTTTAAATGGGCCCCACTGAATTGGTAGGGATCCTCTTGGGGTGTGGTTTACAGTCCTTGATTAAGACTCACAAGGGACCTATAAATGGTAACACAGAAAGAGACTGAACCTAAGACAGATGGCCCACTGCTGAAGAATGCTGGAGCAATTTCCACTGGTCACCAGCTTGGGGAGCTGAACTGAGGACCAGCACTGAACAAAATAGGGTTTACTGCCTCCAACAGGGCAGTGCTGCCAACATAAGGCAAGCTGGCCTGCTTTACCCTTCCCCTTCCGAACCACAGAATTCCCAATGTTTCCACCAAAGCACTAGCAGCTCTCCCTCTAGAGCGCAGCCACCAGAAGAAATTGTGTCCTTGGCTCCACTTTAACCGGACTGTTCACTCCACAGCTGCCTACACACACAAAAAGGGAGAATGTCAGGAAGATCAAGAAGGAAATCAACCACTCCTTGGAAAGGGCTATGATCCTAAGAAGCAAAATGTAGGACAGCCTGTGTAGTAATGTGGATAAGAACCCTGGCAGCAAGGGAACCCTGGGGCTGTGGATTTTCATGTGGTTTATCATTTAGTCCACCAGAGAGACAAACAGTGGGGACAAAAGATCTCACTGATCCAACACCACTGTGCCGTGGGCCAGACACAGGGCCAGAAGCTGCTCACAGCACCACAAGCCCAGACATGGGTCTAAGAAGACACAGGGAGATCCAGGGACAAGCCATCCTCTACCTTGCTATAGCCAAATACTTACTCTATATCAAATGCTCCTCACCCCAAGGAAAATAAGGAGACAACTGAGGGAGGGGAGGAAGGAAATAAATAAATCATGTGTCTTAAAAAAGAAAAAAAAACAGTATAGGGGTGATCACCCTAAAAATTCAGTAGAAAAACATATCTCTTTAAAATTATTTACTACAGGGGCACCTGGGTGGCTCAGTGGATTAAAGCCTCTGCCTTCGGCTCAGGTCATGATCCCAGAGTCCTAGGATCGAGACCCACATCGGGCTCTCCGCTCAGCAAGAAGCCTGCTTCCTCCTTTCTCTCTGCCTGCTTGTGATCTCTGTCTGTCAAACAAGTAAATAAAATCTCTAAGTAAATAAATAAATAAAATAACTTACTGCAGTAAAACAGAAGATCTTGAATGGATCACAGTTTATCCACTGACACAATATTTTGCAGACATTAGACAAGTGTTCTCAACATTTAATACAACAGAAAATGCTTACGGTGTAACATTAAGTGAAAAGAGCTGATGTGAAACTCGTATTTACAGTGTTTGCCAATATTATGAAGTTCTGCATATGCGGTATGTGTATATCAAAATACTGGAATGATATAATAGTTCTTACATCCAAGTGATGTGATTATGCAAGAATCTTAGTTCCTTCCTAAGATTTTTCTATTGTCTTCCAAAACTTCGGTGAGGTGGTTATTTTCATGAGTTAAAATATGTTATGTGTTAAGAAAATCAGGTAAGTTTAAAAAAGTAAAGAGAACACAGGTTGAGAGACAGAGTCTTCAAAGCAAAAGGGAAATGTCAGCAAGGACAGCCCCAAGTCAACCAACTCAACCAACTCACCCCAAGTCCTGAGCGTGGCCACAGGACTGGTTGTGAGAGCCAGTAGTTGTGGTGAGGCAAGAAACAGGGACAGACAACAAAGGGCCTTGAACGCCACACTCAAGGACACAGCACAGGTTTTAAATATCAGGAAGGGCTGGGTCAAAGCTGAGTTTCTGGATATTATTCCATCGAGTAGCATCCTGCATGAGTGAGAGGCAGGGAGCTATCCCAAGCGTCCGGAAGTCACTGGACCGAGTGGTCTCAGTGGCAAACTTTTAAGATGTGGTAGATGCGAGTGCCAGTACAAGACTCAACCAATGTTTCGATACATCGGGATAGAGGGTTGAAGGCGACCTCAAAGTCACGGCTCTGAGTGGCTAGTCAGAGAGCCACACTATTCACGGAAGTTGAGGAATGAGTGCAAGTGCATTTTGGACACCTGGAGTTTAAAGTGCCCGGAGCACCTGCAGAGACTTCTGAGTGGGAGTTAGAAATGTGAACTTGCAACTCGAGAGAGAAGCCTGGGCTGGTGACGTGGGTTCGGGAATCATCTGTGTAGACATGAGAGATGGTCAGATAACAAGGAGATGAAGGGTAGGAGGAGAGGGCGGCGGAAGAAGGGACACAGAGGAGTCAGAACAGAGGATAGCCCGGAAGAAGAGACGAAAAGTAGACACCAACAGAGCTGAAAAAGTGCCACAGAGAAGGGCTTCAGGATGCCAACGGGAGACTCGGCCGCCAAGGTAAATGCACGAAGTTCAGAGAGGCCGAGCCCTGAGGAACGGGCGTTGGACGTGGTCAACAGGAGGTCAAGCCACACTTTTTAAGTAAACAATAAAAGCTAAAGTTATCTTGCCTTATGTAATTAGAATAGACAGGCCTCCCCAGAAATCATCATGTTAAAAACACACTCCGAGGGGCTCCTGGGGGGCTCTGTCAGTGAAGCGTCTGCCTTCAGCTCAGGTCGTGGTCCTGGGTCCACGCATGGGGGCTCCCTGCTCCATGAGGAGTCTGCTTCGCCCTCCCTCTGCCCCCTCCCCCTCTATTTGTGCTCCCTCTCTCTTTCAAATAAACAAATAAAATCTTTTTTTTAAAATAATAAAATCAGGGGTGCCTGGGTGGCTCAGTGGGTTAAAGCCTCTGCCTTCGGCTCAGGTCATGATCCCAGGGTCCTGGGATCGAGCCCCGCATCGGGCTCTCTGCTCAGCGGGGAGCCTGCTTCCTCCTCTCTCTCTCTCTACCTGCTTCTCTACCTACTTGTGATCTCTGTCTGTCAAATAAATAAATAAAATATTAAAAAAATAAAATAAAATAAAATAATAAAATCAAATAAAAACACACCTGGAGTCCCATACCCTAGGCATCCCATCACGTCGGCGTCCTCCAAATGCACTGGCGCCCTTCAGCTCTGGAGCGCTGCCAGCGGGAGGCCAGCACCACCGTGACCCACGGCAGGAGCTCCGCTCTGCCCTCCACCAAGCACATCCCAGCCCAGGGACTGCATGGAGATGAAGTTGTTCTTCGAGACATGGCTGTGGGGGACTCAGCCTGATTGCAGGTGTCTGTGAACACTGCCTGATTTACGGCATTTTCTGTAATTACTAGAATGATGAGATCTGTCAAGCGGTTAGGTAGCAGGCAGGAAAGACCAATTCATTCCTAGCTTCCTGGACTAAAAATATATATTTATCAAGTCTAATTAGATTTGACTTAATCAGTTGTTTTTTTAGGTCACAATTTTAGCAATTCATTTGTCAAACTGACTCCTTTCCTTAATATTAAAGAAGAAATTTTCAATGAACTGTCCCTGCAAAAGCAAACCAGGGATGCCTGGGTGGCTCAGTGGGTTAAGCAGCTGCCTTCGGCTCAGGTCGTGATCCCAGGGTCCTGGATCGAGTCCCACATCGGGCTCCCTGCTCAGCAGGGAGCCTGCTTCTCCCTCTGCCTCTGCCTGCCTCTCTGCCTGCTTGTGCTCACTCACGCGCTCGCTCTCTCTCTCTCTCTCTCTGACAAATAAATAAATAAATAAAATCTTAAAAAAAAGGCAAACTGAATGGGTCTTGCTTCTATCTCATCTTGCCCCCCAGGGCCAGCTTGGGATAAGGACAAAAATCAGCCGTTAGGTCTATTCTCTTTTTCACATAAATTGATTCTTCTTTTGTTTGTTTCTTCATGCTGAAGCAGAAAACGCAGATAATCTTTGAACAACATGGGGGTTAAGAAGTGCCAGATTCCATACCGTCAAAAATGCACATGTAACTTTTGACTCCCCCAAAATTCAACTACCAGTAGACTACTGTCACCTAGAAGCCCTACTAATAACATAAACAGTTGTTAATACCTATTTATATGCATTCTTAAGGTAAGCTAAAGAAAACAAAATATTACTAAGAAAATCATGACGAATAAAAAATATATTTAGAGGCACATAGGTGGCTCAGTGGGTTAAGCCTCTGCCTTTGGCTCAGGTCATGATCTCAGGGTCCTGGGATCGAGCCCCACATCAGGCTCTCTGCTCAGCAGGGAGCCTGCTTGCCCCTCTCTCTCTGCCTGTGTCTCTGCCTACTTGTGATCCCTCTCTTTCTGTCAAATAAATAAATAAAATCTTTAAAAAAAATACATGTACGATACTGTGTTGTATTTACAAAAAAAAAAAAAACGCACATATAAGTGGACCCACACAATTAAAACCTATGTGATTCAAGGGTCAATTGTATTTAAAATTATTTGAATCCATGTAGCCTATGTATTGTTAATAACAGTACTAAAACAACAAACAAAACCTACTTGAGAAGCAGACCAGGGTAACTGAGTGTTGCAGATCCATGCATCATGTTTCTTGCAATTACTAGAGAGATTCAGTAGAAATTTGCCACCAAAGAGCTCTACTAGGTCCCAGCTGTCTGAACAGGACCTGGTGGCGGGCAGGGTCTCAAGTCCTCGACATACACATGACAGACAGGACCACCACTGAACAGAGACGTGGAAGAAGATTACCAACGATCAACTAGATGTTTAGATTAGAACTCTGTTTCCCAAATGTATATTCATTCCAACCTTCACAACTTCTGCTATAACTGTGACCCTCTTATATGATTATTTTCTTAATTTTTCTTTAAATCAACACTTTTAGGGACACCTGGGTGGCTCAGTGGGTTGAAGCCTCTGCCTTCGGCTCGGGTCATGATCCCAGGGTCCTGGGATCGAGCCCCGCATCAGGCTCTCTGCTCAGCAGGGAGCCTGCTTCCCCCAACCCCCGCCACTGCCTGCCTCTGTCTGTCTACTTATGATCTCTGTCAAATGAATAAACAAAATCTTTAAATCAATCAATCAATCAACACTTTTAGCTGAGCCTTTTTCAAAGTAATAACACAACTGGCCTTATAGTATAAAACAAGTAAGCATGCCCAAACAAAACGGAGTTTATCAAACCACTGACATGCTCATACCTCTGAGAGTTCTGAATCTCAAAGATTTATTCTTGTACTTGAAAATTTCACAGCACATCATTCAAGGAGCATATATACCTGTTATCTCAACGAGCCCCTTCCCCGTGAAGCTCAATCTCAGTGTGAAACCCTTATGGAAAGGAAACCCAATTACAAATGGCAGGGTGGGGACGCCTGGGTGGCTCAGTGGGTTAAAGCCTCTGCCTTCGGCTCAGGTCATGATCCCAGGGTCCTGGGATCAAGCCCCGCGTCGGGCTCTCTGCTCCACAGGGAGCCTGCTTCCTCCTCTCTCTCTCTGCCTGCCTCTCTGCTACTTGTGATCTCTGTCTGTCAAATAAATGAATAAAAATCTTTAAAAAAAAAACAAAACAAATGGCAGGGTGATCTGCTATAATCAGAGAGCTTTTTAAGGCACAAGTCATATGAGAAAGAACAAATTCACCAGGGACTCTTCGGTAGTAAGGGCAAGGCAGTGAACAGGCAGATATGGTCCCTGCCCAACAGGTCTGAGAGCAAGACATAAAACCAGGCAGGAGGAGGGACCCAGATGGTCAGAGATGGCATAGGGGAATTATAAGATGTGAAACCCCAGAGTCATGGTTTCTAGGCTTGAGATATCAAAGCTGAAATTAAAGAGGAAACTACCAATGTATCAGAACAACTACAAAGCTCTTTATTTCTTTCCTTGTGAGGTTACATCACTTTAACATGAAAGATGACTGTTACATAATTTCCATTTTTCTTCAAGCCCGTAGCCCTCTAGGATCCATCTAAAATTCCAATGTTAAACCATAAGAGACTCTTATTCCCAGGAAACAAACTGAGGGTTGCTGGGGTGGGGCGGGGGGGGGGTGCGGGTAGGGTGGTTGGGTTATCGACACTGGGGAGGGAATGTGATATGGAGAGTGCTGTGAATTGTGTAAGCCTGATGATTCAAAGACCTGTATGCTAGGGCAAATAATACATTATATATTAATTTAAAAAAATAAAATTTTAAAAATTTTAAAAAAATGAAATTCCAATGTTAAAACAGCACAATCTGCATCTACACATATCCTTTCCCCTTTCTCAGGTCAGTACTGAATGAGACCTTAGCCGCTGGGTACCTTCCAAACTGTCTTCAGTGGGGGATGAGTGAATGTGGGGGTCAGGCCTGAGGAAAGCGGCCTTGGCTACTAACAAAGAGTGAAAGAGGGAGGTCTTGTCTCAAACTTCCAATCTTCTACTACACCCGCACTCCTGTAGTCTTCCCCATCTCTCTTAATAAGAACTTTACATTTCCAGTGCTTGGGCGTAAAGACCCTGGGTCATCCTTGACTTGTTGCTTCCTTCACATCCCACATCCAATCTGTCACCACGTCCTATGAGATCTACCTTTCCAGATACTCCCCGAATCCTTCTCCTTCTCACCACCTCCGTGGCCACCACTCTGATCCAAACCACCACCTACTCCTTCAGGGACCGCTGTAATCACCTCCTAACTGGGTCTCCCCGCTTCCAACTCTATCCCTTACCAGCTGGTTTCCAGACCCCAGCCAAAGTAAACACGTCCATACGTAAATGAGATCACATCACTCCTCTCCTCAAAACACCAGGTGATATCCATCTCCCTCAGAGTAAAAGCCAAATGTGCCACGTGGTCTCACATGACCTGTCCTCCTCTTCCATATTTGACCTTCTCCCCCTCTCCTGTCCCCGTTGGCCCTTCCACTCCAGCCCCTCTGGTCTACTCGTTGTCCTCTGACCATCGTGGGCATCCTTCCTCCTCTAAGCTTTTCCTTCTTGCTACTTTCTGTTTGGACAGTCTTCCCGGGATAGTGCCTTCTCACTTCCTCTACATCTTGACTCAAAATGTAGCTTCTCAGCAAAGTTCTCTCCTGGTCACCTAATTTAAAACTTCAATTTGTCCACCAGTACTTCACCTCTCTCCTCTATGTCTCCCTACAACATGCATCAGCAACTAACATGCTGTCTATTGCACGCATCGGTCTTATTCATGGTCTTATCCCTTTAAAGTGTCAACTCCATCAAGAGAGTGATTTTTGTATCTTTAGTTGACTGCTGTATCCCCAGAACCCAGGTCAGTGTCTGGCCCACATCATGTGCTCAATGGACGCCTCTGGAGTTGATCTGTGGAAGGAAGGATGGAAGGACAGTGAATCCTCAGAAGGGTCACCTTCGCACCATCTTAGAACCACATGAAGTGAGTGGATTAAACTCAGAGAGGATACAGGAACGCTCCACCGATGTAGGGAGAAGATGGAAATTGTTGCAGTCAGGTATAGGAATAGATAATCAATCGGTTTTCTTCATCTCTAGAATGAATGTGGCGTTGATCATTCAGCACCACTGGGAGAAAAATCAGTAACAGACTTTGTGATCCTAAAAACTTCACTTTGGGATTTAGGAATCTCTTGGCAAATAAGAGTGACCTTGCCACTAGGACAATCACCGCCAGGTAAAAATCCAACAGTGTACTTGGCCAATACTGGCAAGAACCACATGACAAAGGGTGAGCTGCTGTGAAGTCTGTAACAGGAACATTGCTGAATTCTTGACATGAAAACAATTCCAGTACTAAACCACAGATACCTTTTGACTTCATAAATCCTCAAATCCCTAATTAACCTAAGCTTCAAAAACTGTTTGATTTAGGAAGTTACAGCATTTTAAGAGTGTCCTAATCCTGAAAGGTAAGGGTACAGGGTAATGAGAATCTTCTCTAGAGAAGACTGGCTAAGAAAGTGAAATCAAAGTGCCTTCAGGTGTCACCACTTCCATTTGAAGGTGTCCAGTGAAATGGTGAAGAAGCAATTCTAATACATCATAAAATATAATTACCACTAGACCTTAATCACACACTGAAGTAGGGGTGTGCTCTCACTATAAATGGAAAAGCAATAGAGTAATACACATTGAAAAAGTTCAATCAGAAAACCACCAAAATCAGGGGCATCTGGGTGTCTCATTCGTTAAGCATCTGCCTTCGGCTCAGGTCACAATCCCAGGGTCCTGGAATGGAGTCCCGCATCAGGCTCCCTGCTCCATGGGAAGCCCGCTTCTCGCTCTCCCACTCCCCTTCTTGTGCTCCCTCTTTCACTGTCTCTCTCTCTCTCTCTGTCAAATAAATAAATAAATAAAATCTTTAAAAAAGAAAAGAAAGAAAACCACCAGAATCATTAAAAGGAACTTGAGCAGCACACAAAAATTTCCAAGCCAAGTCTCATTTACTTCCCATTGGATTCCCCTACCAGTACAACAATTCATTGCTCATAAAGAAGCAGCTAGATGAACAGAGACCAATGGGATAAAGAAAAGGAATCACAAAGTAACTCAAAATGACTCAAATCCAAATGATAAAGGAAAAAAAATCTAACTCTTCATTACTAGGGAAGACCAATGCAAAAGGGAAAAATCACAGAAGAATTACTTAACTAGTTAATTATTTCTTCGAACAAGAAGATGACCAGCATCCCAAGCCAGCGTGAAGCAGCCTGGGTGCAGACCTTGATGAGGAAGCTTGCATCGTTTGAAATGGAAATAAGGGCCATTAATCCAAGTAGGGTTTGCCTGATTGACACCTACTTGTTCTTTTGGTTCAGGCTCCAATGTTCCCACTTCGGGGAGACCTTCCCTATCTCTCACGCATCCAGCTCCAGGTTGTTCCACTCATTCCCCGATGGCAACATCTGCTGCTCGGTTACAGCACCCAGCAGAGTCGTCTGCACCCTCATATGTTATGAAAATGATGCTCATCCTAAGTGGAAACCAAGACTCAAATTTAGAGAAAATCCTGGAGCCTTCAGAGAGTGGACCAGAAGCATCTCACAAAAAATTCTCCCCACATAAGGTTCATTCCTTTCTATGTAGGTCAAAGATTAAGCAAAAACTTGGATGGTACCAGCAACAGGGAAACCATGTTAACCGGCAGGAGAATATCAACAAAGGGGAAACTCTTTCAAAGTCTCCAGGACTTTCATCATCTCATCTTCCAAGGAGAACTACGGGGTCATGGAGAAAGAGTTCAGTGTTCATTGTTTTGATTCCCTCCATCATAGTTTGGTGACCTTGTGCAAATCTTCTAGAGAAGCAACGCAAGAACAATGTAGTTATGGTCAACGAGCTGTGCCCAAGTCTGGGGGCACGTCTGCCATCACATAACTCGGCGGACAAAGAACAAGAGGCACCAAAACTGCATGGACAGGGATGTCCAGAGCTGGAACAGTGAGCTCTGCAGGCAGCACAGCCCTTCTTATCCCACTTTAATTTTAATTCTGTTGTGCACAAGCTTAAATAGAGGATCCATCCCCGAGAGAGGATGATATGAGCAAAGAGAAAGAACAGCAAACGAACCTGAGCTAACACCATCCTGAATACTCCGGAGTTTCCCTCTCTAACACTGACACACAGAGGTCGATTAACAGTCTCCATATTCCCCAGAAAGTCTGCGTTTCGATGATTCCATTCAGTTACCACAATGACCATGCCATGGGTGTCATTTAGATTATAGGTAAACAAACACATTCAGTTCAAAAAATACTATCATTGTTGCTGGAATGCCAAGGACTTATAAGCAAATAAATGTTTGAAAGTGAGCTATGAAAAAGCCAACTATCTTGAGCAACTCCAAAGACTTTTTCGGCAAGTCTCTTTTCTGAGAGCTTTGTATATAAATGCCATCACCGGCTTCGGCTACTATGGCAACTGGAATATTTCGGAAATGATTTGCAGTGAGTATCACTACATATCCAGCATCTTCTGCAGGAAACAGAAAAGATGATGAGATCTAATCCACTCTAAATTTCAAAATACAGCTTCAATTTTCATTGCTGAAACCCCCTTATGCTCCTGTTTGCAAATCAACAGATAACGACCTGGTACACTGACCTGCACAATGCAAGGAACCTTTTATTCCTTAACTAGTCCCATGAAGGCATCTCCGTTTTATTGAGCCTTCCTCTTTTTCTGTTTTAATAGACCCTCTATTTTTTAACTGCAGTTTTAAGTTCACAGCAAAACTGAGCTGAAAATACAGAGTTCCCACATTCCTTCCCCCACAACACACACATACACACAGCCTGCCCCGTTATCGACACCCCTGACCTAGATGGGACATTTGTTACAACTGGTAAACCTACAGCAGCATCAGCCCAAAGCCCACTGTTTCCATTAGGGGTTGACTCTTGATACTGTATGTTCTATGGGTCCTAATGAATGTACAATGACCTGTGGGTGCCATTACAGGGGCATATAGAGGGATTTCACCATCCTAAGAATCCTCTGTACGCCGCCTGTTGATCCTTCCAGCCCGCTAACTCCTGGCAACCACTGAGCTTTTTACAGTCTCCACACTTTTGCCTGTTCCAGAATGTCCTGTAGTTGGAATCATGCAGGATGTAGCCCTTTCAGCTTGTCTCCATCCACTTGGTAATGTGCATGGAAGGTTCTTACATGGCTTTTCATAACTTGATAGCTCATTTCCTTTCCATGCTGAATACTATTTCACCGTCTAGATATACCACAGTTCATCTGCTCATCCACCTACTGAAAGACATTATGGCTGCCTCCAAGTTTCGCGAGGAGGAACAGAGCTGCTGTAAGTATCTCTGCACAAGTGTTTGTGCGGACGGAAGTTTCCGGGGCGTGTGGGTAAATAACAAGGGAAGTGTTTGCTGAACTGTATGGTAAGAGTGTGCTCGGTTTTGTCAGAAACCACCAAACTGTCTTCTCATGTGACTTCACCGTCCTGCATTCCCACCAACAGGGAAAGAGCGTTCCTGTGGCTCCACATCCTTGTCAGAATCCGGTGTTATCAGTGTTTTGGATTTTGGGGCATCTTCCTAGGTGTGTAGCGTTATCTCACTGGTGCATCCATTTGCATTCTCCTGAGGACGTTGCTTCATATATTTATTTTCCTAAGTCTTTCTCTTTAGTCATGTCACACACCAAGGTCTGAGCGTCCTGTTGAATACTGTGCAACAGAATGAAAAGAAGCCCTTCAGCGATCAGTTGGCTATGATTTAAGCAGAGAACCATGGTTCTCACATTCTACACTGCAGCACTCCTGTTCCTGGATGACTAAAAATAGCTAATCGTGTTTGCTGCCGCAAAGGAAGCTGCACAGAAATAAGAAGAAATGCAAACACTGGGAAATTTCAATATGGCATTTGGACCCATGCACCCTAACTACACACAGGACAGACAATATCAAACAAGTTCCCCAGCTCTCTGTGTAAGCCATGACATAAAGGGAGTTCATTCAGAATTATCAGCATTTGCTGGAAGTCCAAAAAATATGATTCGTTCTTCCTTGAAATTCTTACACAGGGTTCCCCTGAACACTTACGGATGAGGCAGGGGGTTGAAGGTTAACCTCTCCAAATGAACTTGTAGGAAAAGCAGCATGGTAAACCATCCAAGCACATGCTGTAGGATTTTGAGGGACTCCGGGGTGGGGGTGGGTGCGTTCTGACATAAGCAAGTACGCTAGAATGCAAAAGAGCCACCATCCTAACTCAAAACTGTAAACCCCTTAAAATAATGGCCAAGATATTTTGAAAGTAAACCAATCAAATGGTCATTCTTTTTCCTCTTAAGGCTTATTGATTTTGTTTTTATGGATATTTATGATGTTATCATCTCTTAAAAGGTTTCTACCTCTGCATTTTTTTGGTGTAGAAACATACTTACATTGACCTTTTTAGGAGAATTTAACACAATTTGCACTACTTTAATCAAGAGCAAAAAGCGTTTCCAGCAGCTCCATCTTCCAAAAGCGCACTTTAAACGCTGTCGTCAGTGTGGGTCATACATGAGAAGAGTCAAGCAAAGGGAAGGAAAATTCATCGACATTCACGGATGTCACTTCCGTCCATTCATTCGTTCCATTAAAAGAGTAACCTCTGCATTCCAGGCACTGTTCTAACTACCTAAATGTGTGAAGTTCACTTTTATTTAACTCTGCAAGTAATACAATATGACAAAAGGTGGTAAGTGCCACAGATCAGAAGGACTGGGCTGGGGCTGTAGGGCAGAACGGAGAATGACGTGGAGCCCCTATTAGGAAGGGGGCATCTAAACAAAGTCTTGAAGGAAGTGAGAGAGTGAGCTCTGCGCTCCTCTGGGGGTGAAGTACTTGGGGCTGAGGCAGCACTCAGTACAAAGCCCCAAGGAGGGAGCAAGACCGGTAAGGAGGCCAACACGAGGAGAGCAGTGAAGGGAGAGGGTCACACGCAGGCCTTTTCAGACACAGGCAGGACTCGAGGTTCTACTCAGCTAGGAAGCTGCTGGAGGGCTTTCAGTTAGAAGAAATGATGTCCTTTTGAAAATCCCTTCTATTTTAGGAAACTTAAAACATATGGGAAGTAAAGAAAAATGTATAAGGAATCCCAGTGTAACTACAACTTCATCTAAAATGCTGTTTCATTTATACTCCCTAACCCCACCCCGATCCCAGATCATTTTAAAAGAAGACGTGTCATTTCAACCATAAGCATTTCAGGAGGAATCACTGAGATACGGGCACCTTTTTTTTTTTATTTTGGTCAACACCATTGCAATATAAACATCACCTACAAGCACCAGTGTGTGAACCTGTCTCGCTCGGGATCCCTGGCTTCACGCTTGCACACTAGAAACTGACCATGGGGGCAGTAGGTACTCCAGGGAAATCCACAAACACTCAAATCTGGTTAAATATTTACCACCTCACCTCTGATGCATCCTTAAAAAGCTGAACAGTGCCTGGGTATCCCCATTATGTCATTATGTCCACTCAGTAGTCATAGTTCTTTACTAAGCTTATAATTCCTTTAGTTTGTGTATCAAAAAGGGATCAACAGAAGATCTATCCTTTGCGACCATTCATATCTCTTAAGCCCCTGTTAATCCGTTGGGTCTCCCAACATCTTGCTTTTCTTGCTTGTTTTCATCCAGACTCGGTAAGAATGAGAACCTGGGCTGTTCGTCCCGTAGAGTTCGCGCCACCATTTGGATTTTGTTGGTCGCAGGCCTGTGGTTCCACTCGCCGTGCTCGTCTGTCTCCTGTACATCGGTAGTAAGAACGAGTGGCCTGCTCAGATGCAGGGTCCATTCTTTCAGACAGAACTTCCCAGGTGAAGGAAGAGTCCTTTCATCAGGAACAGCAAGAATGCGGGTTGTTTTCCTTTATGGCGGTGACAGCTTACCAATGATCACCTCAGGTTGATAATACTTTGCATTCTATCACTTTTCCTGCACCCCTTACTTGGGATACATTTATAAGAGGAATTTGCATTCATTGACCATTTGGTGAATTTACATTTTAATGGAATCACTGACTGTGGGGCATAGAAAAGACAAGTGTGGAAACATGAGTTAGGTAGGAGCCACCATCACAGCTAAGACCCAGGTGTAACCCTGGAAGTGTGAGAAGCTTCAGATTCTAGATCTTTCTGGAAGTACAGCCAATGAAAGTTCTCAGTGGGCTGGAACTGTGGTGTTTGGAGGTGCCTGATGGTTCAAACTGTGTGATAGAGCTAAGGCAGGAATTGCGAGTTCTGGGTATAAATGCTGAGCATTCAGCCAGAGGGGGACGTAGGAAAGGAGCAGAGTGTGGGGGGGGGAGAACTGACCATCCACGTTTCCTATCGTAACAAAGCTTCCTAGTCATTGCTAAATATGCGGTTTGTTTAAAGATACAGCTGTTTACTTCTGAAAGATGGCAGTGAACATTACTAATAGTTATGGCACTGGCTTGAAAATAAAACATGAGGAAGACTAAGAAAATCATGTATTTGCAAAAATGTGAGATTTGAGGAGGTCTTGGGAATGCAGTGTCAAAGATGTACATACTTAACTGCCCATTGTTGCCAACACTCATTATTACCTATATTTAGGTATGCGATGAATTAAAATACAATGACTAATTGTAGTAATTACAGTCTGTTGTAATGTTCTTGACCTATCAAAAAATAATTGTTCCATTATCTAACAACCAAATTTTACAATAAACCTCATCTGGTATATTATTTAAAGGTTCTAAGATGTTCAGACTTTCTGTATATGAATGGTATAATTGCCTAATTTCTCCGAGGATAGTTCATGTTTTCTCTGGCAGTTTCTCTTGGGAGTTTTTAACTGTTTTCTCTAATTTCCTTTTCTAAGTTTTAATGAAATAATTTTAAAATGTATGTATTTTTTCCAGCACTTCTATTCCCACTGACTAGTTTCCTCAAACTTACTAATAATTTAAAAAAAAAACCATAAACCAGAAAAACAAGCATTAATATAAAACTGGTGCTCAACCCCATGTCATCGCCAACCTCAAGTTTCTAGATCAATTTCCATCTCAATGACCGCCATGTTCCCCTTGGCTCCAACATGGCCAAAGCCATCAGCGACTGTGCCAGAAGCTTACAGGGCGCATGCTGAGACCCCTGCGGGAGATATGGTTTATGAGACCTTTATAAAAGGAGTAAAATAATCTGATAACTGGATGAGTCCCAAAGGTCTTCTGACATACATCATGCTCGGAAAAAGATGTAGACCAGTAAAGTGACGTCATCTAACGTCACTGTAACTAAGCAGTGGAAATGAGGTCGGAAATGGTTTATGGATCTTGAAGCATGGAATTCAGATCAGAATAAAGATAAGGTAGATTAATTTGTTTCCTGATTAACTACAAGAGCCCAACACAGTCTCTCTCTCTCTCTCCCCTCTCGTCCCACATACACGCACACACACATACACTCACACACACATACACACACACACCTGGGAACCCAGCTTGGAACAGAAGAGGTTAACCGGCCAAAGAGATGTTGTAGGACTGGTTGTCACAGTGTTTCCTTTCATAGCACATGAACAACAAGATAATGAGATGGTTTGTAAAGGAGAAAGGCTGCACAAATGAAATCAAAGCCCTTGGCAGGCAAATCAGTATTTGTTCACCTGTTGGGTGTGTTTTGCTTGAATAGATTTTTATTGAAAGATTCTACTGTGCTTCCCATGATTTAGGTATTATTTTTTCAGCTTGGTTATAAGAGTGACCATAGAAAATGCTCTTGTTCCTGTCCAATCTCTATTTGCAATTTACTGAATGAGTCATTTTTAGAGAGGATCCTGAGAAGATCCAAAATACCATGAGTGGGCCCTGAAAGCACATTCCCTCCACTCCATCCTCACGAATTTAAAAGTGGTTAACGGCAAACTTCCTAAATTCACTGACCTATTAATAACGCCACGCTGAAGAAGATTCTAATGGAAATTCTGTGTAACCCAGTGCCAAGGGAGAGAAATAACATGCATATTATATAAAAATAAACATCAGACTGTTTTGAGTGCATCAATTATCTTGGTACTTCCCATTGAGCAAAGGCAGTGAATAGGCCTTTCAAATATAATCCTATTAAGTCACCAAAGGATCTCGACAAACTGTGGAAAGAGCTTGAGTCATTTATGCAAACCACTCCAAGACCTAGGTGTCCTTTAGTAAAATGAAAATCTAGGTGAGAGGAGGTTAATGAGAAGGTGCTGGTCACTGATCACCCATCACATGACAGGCCTTTTACTGGGCCCTATTCTGAGTTCCATCAAGACACGAATGTTTCTACAGCAGAACGGAAATTCCACGGGAACACGAGCCTTGTTTGCTTTGTGTCTCTGCCGTGTCTCCCAGCACCCACAGCATCTGACACAGCAGGTGTCCAGTCAATATTCTGGAATGGATGACTGAATGAATGGAACATCTTCCCAGAGCAGCGGCCCATCTAAAGTGGCACAGCGTTCGACGGGTGTCCTTGGTGAAGGTCACGTCTCCCCTTGGCCTCAGGGTGCAGACGCAGGAGGCAATAAGGGAAGGTGTTTGACGGACAGGTCAGCAGCGAGCTGACACTCAGCTCTTCACCTCGCTCCAGCGGACTTCCCTGCCATGATTCGATGCTTACAATACACATCGGGACGCACACATCCTTACCTAGGGGAAATGAGGAATAACTCCGGACACACTGATCTTTATTCTTTGTCAAGGGCCACTGCAGGCAGTGATGCCACTTAGAAGCGGTGCCCCGCAGTTGCTAGGGAGATGAGGAGAATAGGGCAGGGAGCACTCTGTGCTTTCTTTAGCCTGCAGCCCAGGGCACAGTGACCAGAATGGAGAAACGAGGCCAGCCCGGCCTGCCAATCAAATCCCTCACAGCCCACTGAGGATGGAAGTAGCTGTGATCCCATTTTGCTACTTAAAATAGAATTGCCGAGGGTGCCTGGGTGGCTCAGTCCCTAAGTGCCTGCTTTCAGCTGGGGACGTGATCCCCGGGTCCTGAGATCTGGCCCCGTGTCAGGCTCCCTGCTCGGTGGGAAGCCTGCTTCTCCCTCTCCCCCTGCTTGTGTTCCCTCTCTCACTGTCTCTCTTTCAAATAAATAAATAAAATCTTTAAAATAAAATAAAATAAAATCGCCAAAATATTAGCTCAAAATTCAGCTATATTGTCGTATTTCAGTTTTGACGTGTCAACGGCTTAAAAGAAAAAAAAAAAAGGAGGGGGAGGGGAAGGGGCAAAAACAAAGCAGCCTCATCATTTTATAAAGACGGGGACTAAGCACCTGGAGAAAGCACTCCGCTTCAGACAATTGTCCTAAGAGATGACAGCAACCAGCCCGACAGAGGGACAAAGCAAACTCTTTAATCAGCTGGTCCATTTCCTGAGAGACCCAAAAAGGCTTATGTGCAGCGGCGTAAGTCTTTGTGAGAGCGTAGGCAGGTCGGTTGCCACTCTCCCGGGTTTCCCTCATGGTCTGGATGGAAGGCTCCTGAGTCCGGTCGTGCCACCGCGACCCTGGGCTGCCTTGCCTGGCTCGCTCCACAGTTCACTGTTCACTGGTCCACACCACGAATCCACATGGCGCCCCGTGTGCGGGTTCTCTGAGCTTAACGCGTTCAAAAAATAGCAGAGGAACGACGGGGATTTATTAAGGGAAAGCCACCCAATACAGATTTATAAACAAAAATGTTTAGAATTATGTAAATTGCATGACTGGCCCTTAAAACACCTGGTGTCCTTTGTCCTCTCACCCTCCATCATCCTCTCTACACTGAGGACCAGCATCGCCTGTGTCCGAGTGGAACCGACGAGCGCGCACCTGAGGAAACCAGCCCCAGGACTGCCCGTTTTGTTTCTTTCGCTTCTGTGGCCAAAACCTCTCCTGGAATGTTCGAGGGGCGAAGCGCCCAACAGAAAATGACAAGAATCCACAACTCGAGGAACAGAAATCATCCTATCGCCTTGGTCACGGCTGCCGGAAAGAAAGTTCACTATCGAAAGAAATTATCTCAGTGTCACGGCATCTGGCGTTAAAACTGCAGGCACCTGACGTGTGCCGCTGGATACAGAAAATGTAGACGATACACTCCTCTTTTGGAGAATTACTAGAACGCTGTACACGGTGAAGTCAGCACGATACCAAAGGTCTGAGGAACACGATGTTATCACGTTACACTTTACAGCGCATTTTCCTATAAAGGAGGCATGGAAAAGGATACAGACTGTGGCATTTGCTTCTTTGGCATAGGAGACAAGGCAAAATGCAAATGTTAGAATCAATCCCACATTACAGCATCACACTTCACGTGGGAATCGGAAGAGCAAAGATTCACAGAACTGCCCGGCTGCCTCACTGCGACTGTTCACCGCACAGAGCTCACGTTCTCACTAACTCGGTTTGAAAGAACCCATTTGTCATACTGGCCTAACTATTCTTAAGAACTCTAGTGAGCTGGGCTATAACAGCACGGTCAGTGCTACCCCCCAAAATATAACACCATTCCAGAGTAAGGAGAGAGAGACATCCAGCCCCAAAACACCATGGATCTGTCCTGTGAAGAATCCCATTACAAGTTGATCAGGCATAGCCCTAAGGCAGATAGCACTGCTGCTCCCTGATGTCTAAAAGGTAGACCTTTACGTTTGTAGAAAAAGAATTCACATTAATTTTAAGGAGAACAAGAAACCGATGCTTGCCCTCATGGAAAAAGCCAAGAACCTGAGAAGTTGACCCCTGATACCCAAACCATCTTCTCCTTTAGTCAAGTCAACCAACTCCCACCACACATATTTCTCTTGGGAAACAATGTAAATTAAGCCTGGATGAAGAAGCGGTGAGAGAGAGAGAGAGAGAGAGAGAGTGTGTGTGTGTGTGTGTGTGTATTGAGAGAGAGAGAGAAAGAGACCTACAACAGGATGTGGGGAATATATACTTTTTACCAATATACCTTCCATAAAGTCAAGAAGGTTACCAAAATCCAGAACAAAATCACAGCACCATGAAATTCCCAAGGGCCCAGTGACTGCCCATGAAGGGGAGCGTAGAGGAGCGACCGGCGAGCACAGCGTCCTCACTGAGTCTTTCAACCCTTCCCCTGCCCAATTCAGAAATGCTCTTTCCTACCTGGTCTGTTGTTAGCTGCAATTTTATTTTTTTAAGACTGTATTTATTTCTTTGTCGGAGAGACAGAGAGAACCAGCAAGGGGAGGGGCAGAGGAAGAAGCAGCCTCCCCACTGAGCAAGGAGCCAGACACGGGACTCGATCCCAGGACCCTGGGATCATGACCTAAGCCGCAGGCAGATGCTTAACCAAGT
Source organism: Martes martes (assembly GCF_963455335.1). NCBI lineage: Eukaryota > Metazoa > Chordata > Mammalia > Carnivora > Mustelidae > Martes > Martes martes. Next base: position 62,337,640 of record NC_137903.1, on the reverse strand, counting down.
GAGCCACCCAGGCGCCCCATTAGCTGTAGTTTTAAAATCCTTCATTTAACATTCTTGTGTTGCCTTTTTTAAACTCACTGCTCAACCAAAGGTGTTCATTTGGCCCTCAGAAATCTTTTCCTCACAGAGGGATATGGAAAGCGTATTTGCAAGATGGTGATCAAAGAAACAAGCCAGCACCCTCTCATCTTGTTCCCATAGCATTGGTGGGGCAGAAGAACTGTGGGTGGAGCAGAGCTCGGGGCTGACTGTCATTCTAATTTCGGACAAAAATTAAGCACTCTCTCTTAAGTTTTGATTCTTTACATATAAAATACATCCCTCAGAGAACCACTATGAAGGGGCGCCTGGGTGGCTCAGTCGTTAAGCATCTGCCTTCAGCTCAGGTCATGGTCCCAGGGTCCTAGGATCCAGCCCCACATCGGGCTCCCTGCTCGGCGGGAGGCTTGGTTCTCCCTCTCCCACTCCCCCTGCTTGGGTTCCCTCTCTTGCTGTGTCTCTCTGACAAATAAAATAAACACAATCTTAAAAAAAAAAAAAAAAAGAACTATGAAAACAGTGAGATGACAAATACGGAAGCTACTTATGGCAGAGCATAACATAACCGTAACATACCCTTACTATAGGCCGTTTGCTGGTCCCTTTCGAAACCAGCTAGTTCTGCTAAAACACATAGCTTAGGTATTCCTAAAACCCATGCATGACGCAAAATTGCACAATAAAAAAATCACAGCGCTTACGGGAGGCAAATATAGGTAAGGACACAATACTCAAGCACTTCATCTGTGACACGGAAAACAAAGATATGGACATAATAAAAATAGTAGCACAGGTTCTTCACGTGTTAATCAGTTAAGAAATACATCCACACTCTAGTATGGACAATAATTAGTCTCCATCTGGAAAAAGAGCGAACGTTGACTGGCTAAAGCAAGTGGGCAGGGGGCAAGGCAAAGTGACAACTTGGGAGTTACTGCGAAGTGGGGGGAAAGGGCTGCCTGCAACCGGGAGGTGGGACCACCAGACGGACGTGGATGTGGTCCATCACACAGGCCTGAGCCCTGAGGTAGTCAGTAGAGGCTTGAAAAGTACATTTTATGAGTTTCTATAAGGCTCAGTTCAGCTGGGTGGTTTTCTTAATCCACTCACTGTGAAATCCGCAGTTTATGCAAACTACTCCCTAATGTAGCCATTGCCTTGGAATTGATTTGTGACTTCAAATGAGTGTTACAGCAGAACTGACTGTATTGTGGAATGTGTCCCCAAAACGGAAAATAGAACCACAAGATGACTAACAGAAAATCAGCTGGTTCTCTCTGCCCCCGATGCTCAGGAGAACACACAGCGGCAAAGCCGCTGAGCATGGACAGTTCTGAGCTTCTCTCCTCCAGCAGGAAAGAGAGAAGCATTCGAGAGTTTGAAAAATCAAAGGTTTCAAAAGTAAAGTTCACCCTGACCAGGACCTCCATAAAATATTAACTTTGAGCCTCACATTGGAACTTTGACTACAGAACTACGATCACGAGATTACTAACCACAGGAAGTGCTTCCTTTCTTTCTCTAGCCACTTGACAAATTTTCATTCCTGATCCTTGTTCATTAACTATTTATTGAGCACCTACTGTATGCCAGGTGCTATTGCAGGCACCAGGGATGCACCAAGGAACAAAACAGAGGAAGACGCTACCTTCATGGAGTTTATATTCTAGTGAAAGAGACCAGGGACCATCGCGTCATGCGGAGATTACATTTAATGTTAGGGTAGTAAATGCCATCAGCAGGAGTAGGGTACAGGGTAATGGGAACCAAGAACATCAGAGAAAGGAACGGGAAGAGTATTATTACAACGGGGGTCAGGGAATCCTCACTGAGAAGCAGCCAAGAAACACTAAAGTCATATCTAAAATAAAATCCGGTAGCGATGGGTGCGAGGAAGAATAGAGCGGGGTGAAAACAGAGGACAGCAGGGAGTGGCGAGCTCAGACAGACGGTTCCGGAAGGTTGATGCTGGCGCTGAGAGGAATCCTGATTCTCACGAATATCTAGAGAAAGAGAATTTCAGACAGAAGCATAGCAGATACAGGTTCCTTGAGGGAGACGAGCTTGGGGCATCCTAACCCCATCCAGACACCAGCACGGTTGCAGAAGGGAGCCAGGGCAGACCCTTGTAGGAGACCGGGTCAGGGCAAAGGCCAGGCTAGGCCCCACAGGGCACTGAGGGTTTGAGTTCAGCATGGCATAAGCTAACTGAAGGGTTTACTAGACGTTTAATGAACGGACAGTAGGTAGCAACAGTATGGGCAAGGGAGGACAGTGATCGCCATGGGATGGTTTAATGCGGAGGGAGTCAAGATGTATTTTAAAGGTAGAGCCCGGGGAACTTGTTGATGGACTGAACACAGGGTGAGAAAAGGAAAGAATCATTAAAATTAAAAATTAAAATTTTGAGGTTTTAATGTAAACCTTAACTGTTTGAGAGGCAGATGGTGGCAAGCACGGGCTGGGCCTGGCAGTGGAGGGGCGATAGAAATCAAGGTCGACTTAGTAGCAGCCAAGATTCCACCTAAGAGAAGCCTCACATGGATTTCTTTGAAATTTAATGGTGGTCGGGGCCCCTGGGTGGCTCAAGTCAGTTAAGCATCTGCCTTGGGCTCAGCTCATGATCCTGGGGTCCTGGGACTGAGCCCCCCATCGGGCTCCCTGCTCAGTGGGGAGACTGCTTCTCCCTCTCCCCACCCTCCCCTTCGTGCTCTCTCTCGCTATCTCTCTCCCTCTCAAATAAATAAAATGATTTTTTAATTAAAAATAAATAAATTTAACAGCGGTCAATCTTACAATCCACTACCTTGTTTCATTTATCAGGGGAATTTTATGATTTGACTTTACGTATTTTTTAACTAAGTAAAGTGGCCTTCTCAAGTTTTGCATTTCTCCTCTTGTTAACTGTCTGATGCCTGAAAATAGTTAAACCTTATTGCCTGAAAACTTCAGAATGGGAAAAAAATAATTTCAAAAACTTAACAGTTAGAAAAAAACTGTGTCAATATTCAACAATGAGTCACTTTCTCATGGTACCAAAGATTTGAATGTATTTTCTAACAGGATCTCTATTTGATAATTCAGTTAAAATACATCTCCAACAATACAGACAATTTCCACCTAATTACTCCTCCCTCTCTGGAGCTGTGGACTGTCCACACACAACTGGATGACCAGAAAAGACCCTGATAAAAGCAGCAAACTATTTAAGACCACCATCCCACAAGGGATGTAAACTCTCCCTGAGAGATGTGCTCATAAAAAACTCTAATTCTAAAATCCTTGCTGGCCTTGGACAAAATATGGAAGTGGAAAAAATTCACTTTTGATGTCTGACTCCCTGTTGTGAACTTCTTCACCAACAATATCCCTGCCTCTCTAATCAATGTAGCGATACGACAAATTCAAGCATTCTATGACGTGAATGACTAATGAGAGATAATGCGTCACTTCTCTTAAGAATGTTAACATCCTAGGGACACCTGGGTGGCTCAGTTGGTTAAGCCGCTGCCTTCGGCTCAGGTCATGATCCTGGTCCTGGGATCGAGTCCTGCATCGGGCTCCTTGCTCGGCAGGGAGCCTGCTTCCTCCTCTCTCTCTGCCTGCCTCTCTGCCTGCTTGTGTGTACTCTCTCTCTCTGACATATAAATAAAATCTTTAAAAAAAAAAAAAAAGAATGTTAACATCCTAGACAGACTGGAAGCCTTATGTCCAAGAAACAGATTTCTAATCGTCAATAAGAAAGAGGAGAACTTTTCCACCATAGCATAAATAGCCTCAAACTTGGCAGGTTAAGGGGTAGGTGGTGTTGCTGTTGGCTTCTAGTCTGGCAATGCTGTGCTAGCAACTGGTTAACTAGTCTGTCAATGCTGTGCTAACAAGTGGTTAACCAGTCTAGCAATGCTGTGCTAACAAATGCTTAACTAGTCTGGTAATGTGCTAACAAATGGTTAACTAGTCTGGCAATGCTGTTCTAACAAATGGTTAATAATTAGCCCTCCAAAAGAAGTATGTGTATATCGACATAAAAATGTATGCTCAAAAAATAGAGAAGTTTATTATAAATTACACTGATATTAAGAATGTGCACCACACAATTTACCAAGAATGAAATAGACAACGCCTCTTTATTGTAAATTCTGTGTAGCCAATTGATATTCCCAAGATGCTTATATTGGTTTCCACCTGATTCTTGTAGCCATAGCCAACCAACCATGGCTGCAATTCAACTAGGAGTTGGCAAATGGAGTTGTATCCCAATCCATAACTCCTTTCCCAATAAAGTTACTGTCTTAATCTTGCACATGGCATGAATGCTGGTTATTCTTTTTGTTCATATTAACAAGTAAGACAAAAGTAAAACAATGAAGATGAATGTCCAAATCTTACATCTTTATCGATGATGGGAGCCACTTTCTTTCATTGATTCAGTAACAATATTCAAATATCCAGAGAACAGCCCCCTTTCTTGGCTGCTTACAATGGAACAGCTATAGACACAAGGCACTGTTAAGTTTACATCTGCATTGCTAATGTTTTCTCGATCACTTTCTGAAGTCTAGACAGCGGAAAAAAACAATCAAGCAAGTGCTGATTTATACTATTTGCTGATTTCTGTAATGCAAATGTTCCCAAAGTGGTTGATTTCAAGCTTCTAATGTAGAATAGGGAACCCAGAGATGGGAAGGGAGGAGCAGTTTATTTACAAGATGTAAATAACCTTTGGAGCACGGATAGTAATAAAATGTGGGAAAACAACAAAGAATTGATGCGTTCTGAGTATCCATTACCTCTTTTTACCATAACTTACTGAATTATTATTGACAACCAACACAGCGACCTCCTGAGGACTTAACAATGGGTGACCAGCTCCAGAACACGACTGGTCACCAGTAAACAACTCATTAGGATGACCTAGAGCCCAATGTAGGGTAAAGAACTGCCTCTTACTTTCTACTTTTGTCTCTTCTTGGGTATCTCAATGTGCCCAAGGGAGGCTGCTGTCAACTCTTCAGCTGAATCAAACCTAAATCCTGAGCCAAGCTTCTCACCCAGGAACCCACCACACAGAGGACCACACACCCACCCAACCTAGGATTCTGATGATGGGTTTGGGGAGGAGAGACCATCAGTGGCTATCCACATGCACAAGCATGCACCCTTTAGAAAACATCATGAAACAAACATCTCAGTGGTTGACATTATCCATGTACCTCCTTGGATACCAAGGTTTCAGACTTCTGCTTCTTTGCCACTCCTCAGTTGCTGTTGTTGAATATATTTTTAGGCTCTGAACATATCTCACAAGGACAATAATACCATCATCGCCTCTGCCAAAGCAGAAGATAACATTTGGCAGTAAACACTGATTCATATGTCATCCCAGTTCTTCTGAGATTCATTTCCAAGGCCTCATCTTCCCTGTAGAAACTATATCCCTTCTTGTGTATTCTACAGGATGACCCAATCTCCTGCCATTTTTCCTGATGCTACAGGAGACCCACTCCAACTTCTCCATGGAAAGCTAGAGCACAATGTTTACTCCTCGTAGAGTACATATGTCTCCGTCTCATAGACGTACTCCCTCACACCCTGGAACATACAGCCGAAGCGTAACGTTCTGATAGGAAAGTGCCAACCAAGATGAAGTCAACGTTGAAATCCAACCATCGAACACTAATAGAAGTAGCCACAATTTTCATAATAAAATTTAACAATAAAACCATACACATATATAATATTTCACATTAAAAAATCAGACTTGGTTGGAATGTATCAGGTGAATGGCCTCCAAGGGCTCTCTTCTTTAAAAATCACTTCTTATATTTGATGGCATTTTAAACTATCCTCAGGTGGATGTGTGCACTTGCCAGCATTTAAGTGCCTCCGTCATAAGGACTTTCAGAATGGAAGGGTTATTTTATAAGTAGAAATAATCAACATTTATATTCTTTCTTCATCATTTTAAAGCAAGAACTATTTGGTTTTCAATTATCTGCTTCATTTATAGAATGCCACATAGGCTTAACCCTTTAAAAATGCATGGCATTTGGCTTCTTTTTTTTTTTTTTTTTTTTTTAAAGATTTTATTTATTTATTTGTTGGAGAGAGTGAGCACAGGCAGACAGAGAGGCAGGCAGAGGCAGAGGGAGAAGCAGGCTCCCTGCTGAGCAAGGAGCCCGACATGGGACTCGATCCCAGAACCCCGGGATCATGACCTGAGCCGAAGGCAGCTGCTTAACCAACTGAGCCACCCAGGCGTCCCATTTGGCTTCTTTTTTTAAACACAGAAGGTAGAAACAGATGATCAAATGAAAGGCACTGATCCATAAATCACTCCTCCAGTAAGACATCTGGGTCATCCCTGATTTTTCAAATGGTTCATCGGGTTGCTAAAACGATTCAGTGAGGAACGAGAGGAACAACAAGAAATCAATGCACACAGGGCAGAACCCACAGGCACTTCTCATCTCCTAGAGATGGCAGTCTGGGTTCCTCTGGCAACTTTAACTTCGTTGACTGATAATTATTTAATATGAAAACCTAGTAGGTTGTCAATAAATGTTAACTCATGCCTTTCTAAAATAAAAGCCACGTAATGGTGATTTCTTACTTGACTTTGATTTTTGCCATGTTCTACATCCATGAAATGCAGATACGAAGTACTGATACAAAAGAAAAAAATAATATAGGAACACATCAAAGTATTACTGTTAATGGTTTCTGCTACATGTTGACATTTTTAAACTCTGTAAGAAAATACAACAATTAATGGGAGTGGTGTTTCCAAATGGAGGGATGGTGTCCAAGTTTTCAAAATGATTATGTATTACCACTGACTTAGAGAAAGTTTTGGTTTTTATTTTTTAATGTTTTTGATTCATAAAGATCATTTTGTTAATTTGGCAAGTAGATGTGACTGTTCATTAGTTTATGAAAGTTTTATTTTTTAGATGTTTAGATCTCTTTTCTTTTTTGAGAGAGAGAGAGGAGAGCATGGTGGGCGGTGGGGGGGAGCAAGAGAGAGACTCTTCAGCTGGTTCCACAGCCAGTGTGGAGCCCAATGCAGGCCTTGATCTCATAACCCTGAGACCCTGACCTGAGCTGAAACCAAGAGTCAGACACTTCACCAACTTAGCCACGTAAGCACCCCAAGAAAGTTTTATTTTTAATAGAATAAATGAAAAGAGAACATAATCCTATCTCATTTCACTTGCTCAATATCTTTAAGAAAGTATTTTATGATTAATTTCTGCTTTAAAAAGTTTTAAAATGTCCAAAAGAAGCAAACTACTCTCCTAGCCTTCTCCCAGCTGTGCTGAACTATCTGTAGCTTCCTAAAGCATCATGCTGCCTCCAACTCCAGGCCTTTCTGGTTGTCATGGTTCCCTATGGATGTCCTTCAAGCAACCAACTCCTAGTGTCCCTGCAAAGCTCAGTATCACCTTCTCTGGGAAGCCTTTTGGGCTCCCCAGTATGATATAAAAGTTCACCCTTTTGTTTAACAGACAGCCTTCTATGCACTGGAAGGTGAGCACTTAACCCCTGTACTAACTCCAGAAAGTGGGTAATTCCCAAGGGACTTAGCACAGAGCCTGTTGAATAAGGAGAGGAATGAAGAGCAATCAGCTGTGACATTTCCATAATTTAAGCAAATGATTGACTTTTGTTCTTTTTCTCACTTAAGTGACTGCCTCTTTGACTAGAGCAGTGAGACTAACTAGATGTTTTGACACCTTCAAAAGTTATTTATGTCGAGTTATTTGTGCTAACGCAATACATTAATTTAATTGTCTTTGTTCAGTGAACATTAATTGATGGTGCAGCAGGGTCCAGATTCTGTGTTAAGCACTGGGATATGGGGCAGAGAGACAGTGCCTGTCCTCTCCACAGAGATGAGTGGGGACAGAAGTGGATATACCGTTAGACTCAAGGGGCACCAAAGCAGGCACTTTCGGTAGCAGCAGCCAAAAGGGATGGTGCGGGGCGTAGGGACGAGCCTTCTCTGTTCCAACAACGTATTAAATTAAAATGCAGCTGTGTTTACAATACAAAGCAAGATAAAGACTGGACTGGACAATTACCTGAGTAATATAATCAGTGCGAACACCCAATGTTCTGGAAGTTGAACAGACAACAGGAAATGGCAAACCCCACAGCTATTAGCATGGGCTCACAGTGGAAGATTGGAGGACATGCTTACCGCCACTCCCTGCAAGAAATCTAGATTGAGAAGAGGGAATTTCGTGAAGATTTTATAATATTTAAACCTCTTGTTAATTCATTATTGCCCAAATCTGAAATTGGGGGTGGGAGGAGTCGATTTCCCCTTAAATGGTACTACCACAGGGAGAAATTCTTTTGGATCCAATTGTTGGAGAATAGCAGAGCTCGCATTTGCCGTCTCCCCTTTAAACATTATTGTCCTTCCTGTCTCCCAAACAAAGTTGTCTCTGGATTAAAAACCTAAGCACGACTGGTCTTTTTGTCTCCACAGCTTGCCAGCAATTCACAGGGCACAGCTGGATTCGAACCCAACCTCTCTCGCACCTCAGCCAGCGACTATGCCTCCATGCCATTCCACAAAATACTCAGCTGGGTGAATCCATGAGATTTACTTTCCAAAGACATAATGAAAAACACTCTGCTTAATTCAGAATCACAAGCCAGATTTTTAACTGCTTCAGTGCAAATTCTTGCAAACTGTTCTTCCCAAGACTGTGACTTCATATCCTGGAACTCTGTCATTGACACGTAACAACCGGAAGACAGAAGTGGTTGCTTCTATTCCGAGAATTACCAACACATCATGTATTTACTACCAACCATAAAGAACAAACCAGACCTAGAGTAACCATAATCCTAAATAATCATCTGTAGTATATTCTGCCCACAGCAGCAGGATTAGACCTCTTAAAGCTCAAAAATGTGTCCCTGATTCCAAGTGTAGAATTCTCGCTCATTATTTGTGGCATAAAGTCCAAGCCTCTGCTCTAGAATTCGAGCTCTCCAGAAGCTGATCTAGTTCGCCTCCTTCACGGATTATCCGCATCCCTTGCAAACCCAGCGCTTTCATCCCGGAAAGATCCACTGAGCATTCGGAACACTCTTGCCCCTCCCCATCTGCTCTCCTCCCCCTGCACCCCCACCCCGCACCGTTCCCTCCTCCCAACTATTCAGACCTAACTCATCCAGAGCCTATAGACCCTGCCGGATCCTGCCACCTGACCGTGAGGTCTCCGTCCTCCACATGCTCACCTTCCTGGTTTGTCACTCTTCCCACCTCTGTCCCATCTTACCCATTTTTATAGATTTCCACAGCAGCTGGCACACGGTAGGTGTATAATCACAGAACAACAAGCAAGTAACAGGATCACTTAAAATAACTGCTCTGAAGACATTCCAGAATTATTTCATTTCTCTGCGTGATTGCACATATCCGCTACCGTTATCTGATAGGCTCAGAGGTTGTAAGATACCAGGGGCTGGGTTCTCCCTATAACCGACACCCTTAGTGCATACAGATAACAGCCTGTCTGCCATTTATTTATTGCTCATATAAAGTAAGATCATGAACAAGTCTGATGTTTGAATATCCTACATGTAGAAATTCAGCTGAACTGGGAGTGTCCTCTTAGCCGCCTCCCTCAATTTAATTACACAAGTTGCCCTTTACGGGTGAACTGTGAGTCTTGATGCTAAGCAATTCCTCAGACATTCTTTAAGTTCCAACCTCAGAAAATTCTAAGGCTTTCCTGGCATTAAGGGATAAATACCAACATAATTACTACTGAAGACGCTAATTTTGGAAATCCTATTAAATGGTACCGTAGTGATGTGTCAGCCCTATGTGGTCCTATCATCAATGGCCCTACCTTTTCTTAGCAAAATATTCTATAAAATGCAGGCTAAAGATATTATAATTCATGAATTCCCACCTGAGAGACAAATGAAAATAGAATCACAGATACTGCGCAGACCTTGAATTTTTATACGGCAGCCTTGTAATACTCTGAAGGATGGAAATCAATGTGGTCGGGCTGGGAAATAAAATGAGTTCTAAATTCTTTTGACAGCAAGAAACATACATAAATTTTATCAAGGTGGAAAACAAAGACCAAGGGATTCTGATTATTTTATTTAATCATTTAAATATCATTTTTATCTGCATACACTACAGACTCCCCCCACTGCTGTGATATTTTCACTTGGAAATAGAAGGGTTTTTTTATTTTTTAAGTGAAGCATCTGATTCTGTGATAACATATTAAGTGTTAATGAATAAATACACCACGTTCTGGCTAATACACAATGTTTTACTTATTTTTTTTTAAGATTTATTTGTTTGTCAGAGAGAGAGAGAGAGAGCAGCAGGCAGAGGGAGAAGCAGACTCCCCACTGAGCAGGAAGCCTGACGGGGGACTCAATCCCTAGATCCCGGGATGATGACGTGAGCCGAAGGCAGATGCTTAACCAACTGAGCCACCCAGGAGGCCTACACAATGTTTTAAATCCCAGTAGACGTGGTAACAATTTCTTTCATTTAAATAGTGATGCATTTGCAAGACACACCATCTACCCCCTCTAAACCAAAGAGGTACCTGTCTGAGCTTCTGCTACCCAGGACCCTTGCTGAGGGGCAGGCCTAGCGGAGCAAGCGTAACGCCGCCCTCTCCTCCCACCAGGTCCAAGTATGGGGTTAAAAAGTGAGCCCTCACTGGAGGACGGCCATTGCACAGACTAGGCCATGACAAACCGATGCCCAAATATTCAAAGATAAACTAGGCAATCAGATCCGAACTCAAAAATTCAGAGTTCCAAAATCAGGAGAGTGAGCCAGTGTAACTTCATGTTATAAGGAAGAAGAAAAGGTGAAGAGGCACAGGGTGAAAGCCAATCAGCAAGAAGGAAGGCAAAGCAAGACGGGGCCTCTACCAATCAGGAAGGGCCCCGGGAGCTGTCTGAGGTCCTGATTCTCTGAGCTGCTGATTCCAGGCAACCTGCCGGGTTCCAACTTTCCTCAAATATACCCCACACTCCAATAAAACAGCCATAATGTGCCCAAATAATTTTGACAGACTCTGGGCCTTCATAATAGAAGAATTTAACCTATTCTTGATGGACTCTCCTCACGAAATGATGGGCAAACAGTGTAATTTTTTGAAGCCCACGCTCCCTGATCCCCAAGCCCAGCTCGGCCATTTACTACCTGTGTAGCCCTCGGCAAACTATTCAATTTCTCCAAGCTTCATATAGCTCCTGTGTAAAACGGTACAATCACAGTGCCCAAGGGGTTATTATGAGCAACAGGTGAGATGGGGAATGCGTAGTAGTCCACACAGACGGCCTCCAGTGTTGTTGGATGATGATCACAGTTGTGATGAGGATAATGAGGATGAGCTGCTTTTGCACACTCGTACAATGGCTCAACAGAGAAATAAATGAGCTTTAAATTTAAACTCACTCTCTAGCCACTTATCACCAGCTTGCCCACTTCAAATAAGTAACTATAATAGTTAATATTTTAAACACCGGGTGCCCTGATTGGAGACAATTTGGAATGGAAAAGATTAGATATGTAAACAGAAACCCAGAACTGTTTTTTCCTTATAACCTCAATTATGGCTGCCTTTCTATAACCGCCCACTGGTTCTAGAGCTCATATATAAGCCAGGCCCCTTTTCCCCCATTTTCCTTGCAAACAGTGTAACTTGTGCTCTCAGTACCCACCTGGGGATTTTATGAGGGTCTCATCATTGAACCTCCTGCCTTCTCACGCATGCACCCTTTGCACTGTTTGAGAAGATCCTCCTAACTCATGGTCATCCCCAACTAAAAGCTCTTCTCTAGAGCACCACTGTATGCTTAAGAAAGGCTAAATTGTGTTATAGTGATCATTACAACCCTTCACAATCTGATCTCAGCTCCTGGCATCATTCCCTTCTGTTACCCACTAACTTTCATGGCCCTTTCTAATATGTTCATTCTCTCTGGCTAATTTTCCCTGCCTCGAGGGCTCTTCTAACTTATATGTCTAGGTGACAATCTGACCTATTTTGTAAGGCTCAGCTCATTGTTTTTTCTTTATGAAATATACCTAATTCCCCATAGGAGAAATGAATACTTTTTCTATGGTAAAAGAGTAATGTGTATTTCTACTATAATACATCACAGTCTACTAGAAAGCTATGATTGTATCTTTTTTTTAAAAAAAAGCTACACCTACATTTTAAAGGACAAGGAACGAAAGAAAAGATCGTAAATTTTATCAACAAGGTAACTGGTTCGAGAAAAATATTGGTAAACATCTTTGAAACTTCTACATCATACATTTTAATGTTCCCATGTCCCCATCAACAACCTGACTCTAAAGAGATTAAAAGAATTCTATTAACTAGGAGAAAACCATCATTTACACACCAAAGACTGTTTCTATTTCAGTGTGTCCAACCTCCCTAATGCTACATCATCTACTCACTACAGTGCAAGGCCTTCCTGCTGGCCCTGAGTACAACAGGTAAGACTGGAGGTCAAAGGCTCTCAGCCCTTTCCAAGTAATTTTCAGTGAGTTATCCCTGGGAGGCAAACTAGCAGAGAGGATCCTTGTACATACAAGTTCACAGGTGTCCTGTGGTACTGGTGGATATTTCTCCAACGAAGAGATCCAGGTGGCCTACAGGTGCACAGAAGGGAGATCAGCATCCCTGTATATTAAGGAGGTGATTAGGCCTCTAGTGAGGTGTCCCTTGACACCTGGTGGGATGGCTGTCATCATTACGGGGATGGGAGATGGCATGAGCTGGCGGGGACATGGGGCAGGCCTTGTGCACAGCTGGTGGGAATGGGGGTTGGTGCACCCACTACGGAGAACCGTGTGGAGATGGAGGGATGGGCCGCCATACGGTCAAGGGGCTTCCTTCTGGACGTGTGTCTCAACGAAACAGAGTCCCTATCCCAAGAGGATGTCTGCAACCCCACATTCACGGCAGTGCTGTTCACGGTGCCGGACATGGAGGCAGCCTGGGTCTCCACGGGCAGCTGGGTGGGTGGAAAGGATGCGGTGTGTGTGCGCACAGGTGGTGGCATACTGTTCAGTTACAGAGGAAGGAAAGTCCCACCACCTGCGATGACGTGGATGGAATTTGAGGGCCCGTGGCCAGGTGAGGTGGGTCAGACAGAGAAAGACAAATACTGTATCATCTCACTCAGGTACGGAATCTTAAAACCAGCTATAGAAACAGAGCTCAGATTTGTAGTTGCCAAGGCAGAGAGCAGGGGAAGGCGGCCTGGGCCAAGGTGGTAAAGAGGCACACACTTCCAGTCATAAGACAGGTGAGTCCCGGGATGTGGTGAGCGAGAGGACTACGGCCAACCGTACTAGCGTGCGCACGTGAAAGCTGCTAAGCGAGCACGTCTCAAAAGTCCTCATCACAAGGAAAAGGAGAAAAACGTAACCGTGTGAGGCGATGGAAGTTAGAGCTCGGCTTCCTGTGATAATCATCTCCCAACATAAACACAGAGCAGATCAGGACGTTGTGCGCCTTAAGCTTACCCAGTGTTGTATGTCAATTATATCTCAATAAAACCAGAAAGAAGAAGAGAAAAAACAGACAGTAAGTACTACTTTGCCGACTCAAGTCTCCAGCAGGACTCGCCAGAGTTACGCGCGCGAAGCTGTACATACGGGATTGCAACATGACCGCAGGACAGCAAACGAGTTTTTACGTTGATAATGTGAGAGCCGGAAGGAGGGAAAAGTGAAAGGAGCCGAACGGCTTCAAGGCGTCCTTCACGTGCGACATCCTCCCAGACACAGGTGCACACGCTGGAACCTGCTCCCAAACAAATCTGGTTTGACGTTCACTTCATCACTATCGGAAAGCAGCAACATATGCCTGTTGGCAAGAGGTTCTCTCTCCATTTAGGTCACTGGCAACCTTTACACAGAGACCACTGGGCCGACTCCAAGACATCATGCGAGGATTTCAGATCTGCGACTTGTTGTGCCTCTGTCTCCTAATGTTGCCGGACAACATTCTGCTCACAAGCCATCGCGATGTGTTTAAGTCACCCTCAAGTACATGCGCGTGCGCACACACACACACACACACACACACACACCCGGGGAGTGGGGGCTTGTCTGTAAACGGATTAGGGGAAAATACAATTTTTCCTACTTCTCCAGGCAAACAGGGTGACTTGGAACAACCACTACTTCTTCATTCTTTCCTTATGCCGTCCCGGCTACCCCCTACTCTGCAGGCCACCCTGTTAAATACACCGACGTCCAGGGCCATAAGGATCTACCAGCAGAGCACAGGAATCCTTCTGCCGCCCCGTCCAGCAAAGCTCAGCTTCCCCCAGGCCTATGAGATTTCTCAGGAAAACCGCAAAACTGTTCAAAGCACTGGCAAACTCAGGTCTGCCCCCCTTCAGGACTCACACCCAGAACCACTAGGAGCCTCATCCCCGGTTTTACTGCAAGCTGGAAGAGACCGAGGGAAAGAAGAAATCCCCCCGACATGCTCCTCCGGGACCCCCAGCTCTGTTACCGCATCTAGTCCCAAGTGAGGAGCAAGGAAACCCCCTCAGCCTGGACCCTCCACGGAAAGTACTGGAAAAGCCACAGACTGTCCTCTGGGCCGCTCTGGCCTCCTCCCCATTTGCACATCAGCACATCAAATGTACAGACCCCTCCAGCCACCCCCTCCCTTCCTTTGCTTCTGCATCAGAGTGTTTCTCCAGGGGTCTGTCGGAGGAGGCCATCGAGAGGACATGACTGCAGGCTGACCCACGTGCGGGCTCCCGGCAGCCAGGGGCTCCTCACCTCCCCAAGTTCTTGGAAGGTATAGTTCACTCTCTGTTCCCAAATGGGAGCCATTTTTAAGGATGCAGCCTGGAGAGAGCAATGTGGCATCCAGACCACCACTGAGGGTATCCGTGACTGAACCCCATTAAGACCACTAGAGAAACTTCCAGATTCTGGAGGGCGGAGGCAGGAACGTCCTCGGTTGGCAGCCACCCCATCTGGCCTCCAGCCTCACAGGTAAGTTCCCCGGCTTATTACCACTGCCACCTGTCACCTGCAGCGGCTACCTCCCCCTTCCCTGCCTTCCGTATCCCACGGCCAATTTTCAGATCCCAGCCAGGGACCCCCTAGACTGCAAACCGACAGAATCAGCTGGTCTGCCCACAAGAGCTCTACCAAATTTTGGTTTTATTTATCGCTTGTACTTCATCTTGTGCTTTAAAAAATGTGTCTGAAGTTTATCTAAATTATTACTTGGATGTTTCATTTTTTAAATATGTATGAGGCCAATGACAAAGATACACTAAAATTCAGTGATCAGAAAATCCCAGAGAAACAAAAATAATGGAAAAAATAAGATCAGAATTAGATACAGTCAGGTAATTATAATACCTCTTTGTCATCTCTGACACCACCTGTTCAAGGAAGTCCACAGAAATGGCCTCTGAGCATCCTACTGTTTGTGGGAAAATGCAACCGATTATAGGACATACCATGTCATAAATGAACATCCTTAAGACTTTGCCTGCTAGGGGCACCTGGGTGGCTCAGTGGGTTAAGCCTCTGCCTTCAGCTCAGGTCATGATCTCAGAGTCCTGGGATCGAGCCCCGCACTTGGCTCTCTGCTCAACGGGGAGCCTGCTTCCCCCTCTCTGCCTACCTGTGATCTCTCTATCAAATAAATAAACAAAATCTTTAAAAAAATTAAAAAGATTTTGCCTGCTTGGTGTGGGGATTTTCCTATTACAGTAGTAAAGGAGATGAACCACACAGCCTGAAAAATAAAACCGCATTTCTATGGAATTCTTTATTCAATAATCCAGAACAGGCAAGAGGAAAACCCTGTAGCATAAATTTTCAGAAGTGAACCATGCAGGTGGACATCGGTAATTACACAGTTCGGTCACGTAAGTCACTCTTACAATGACAGAACCGGCGGCTTCAAGAGCTCGGTCCCCACAGCACATCTATGACTGTGCCATTCTGTGGTCAGTGTGACAGGAATGAAGGTGGGCAAGGAATGTTGTACTGATCTCAGAACCCAGGGGGCAACGAAGTCAGATGTAACCAAGAATAAATTTGCTTACATGTGGTTTGGTTTTGTGGCTATACCTTCATGGGTACTTTTTTTTTTTTAATTTTATTTATTTATTTTGACAGAGATCACAAGTAGGCAGAGAGGCAGGCAGAGAGAGAGAGGAGGAAGCAGGCTCCCTGCTGAGCAGAGAGCCCGATGCAGGACTTGATCCCAGGACCCTGGGATCATGACCTGAGCCAAAGGTAGAGGCTTTAACCCACTGAGCCACCCAGGCGCCCCTTCACAGGTACTTTTAAAGTTCTTATTATCGAAATCCCTACAGGAAAAAAAAAAAAAACTGTAATGAGAGATCTGAAACTCTTGATTATCATTTTCCCAATGAAATCATTATTCTTGTAACTAAGGTTTTGACAGGAAAAAGTTTCTCAGGGTACAACTCCCCCATTATAGACTGTGAAGCTAAGTAACCATATTTTTCAAAGCAGAAAGAAGGACATCTAGCTTAAAAAATACCCGAATTTGAAGGTTTGTATAAAAGATTATAATTTGGGCATGTATGAAATTAATTCGATTTTCTATTTAATGACTCCTTTAAAAAGTTTTACGAAGTCACCATTGCCACAGAAAAATCTGGAATGCATATTTGGCTAAAGGTGGAACCACTTTCAAGCAGTTAAAAACAAAGAGCCCACTCTAGTTTTTTCACAAAAATCTTCCCCTGTTAACATCTTGGACATGTGGTGGGTGGCTGTGCTCAGGTCTTGGCTCTGCCGCTAGCTAGCAACCTTGGACAAATCACTTAGCTTCTAGAAAGTTTCACCTCTTCATAGTAAAATAAAAGTGCTCATCATCTCCTTGGCCCATCATCTCCTTAAAATGTTGTGGCTGAGTAGGCTTTTGAAAAGACCACCCATCACTCACCAATTCCAAGCAAGGGTACAGATGTTTAACTACCAAAAACCATAGGCCCTGGCAGGTTTTAAATCTGTAGTGTGAATTCCTACAGCCATCCTCTGACGGCTAGCACTTAAATATATTTTTAAAAGATTTTATTTGACAGAGAGAGATAACAAGCAGGGGGAGCCCTAGGGGGAAAGGAAGAAGCAGGCTTTCCACCAAGCAGGGAGCCCAATGTGGGGCTTGACCCCAGAACCCTGAGATCATGACCTGAGCTGAAGGCAGAGGCTTAACTGACTGAGCCACCCAGGGGACCCAGCACTTTAATTTTTAACACAGATCAGTTTAGCCTCACTGAATTTCAAACCTTTGCCTGCTCTCCCCTGTAACTTTCATATGCCCCACGACCAATTTATATCACAGCTACTTCTTCTCCAGCGAGCCTGCTCATGTCCTAGGCTGGGCTACTTCCTGGGATGTTTGCTTTAATATGTTATGGTGCCTTCTTGTAGCACTCAGTTTATTATATCATGACCCTTTAAAGGAACATTTCAGAAAAGGCTATCTTACCTTTTCCTAACTACTCCAAAATAAATCTCGTAGTTGGGTGATTTATCTTATGGAAATACCCTGGAAACAATGTTGATGCTCAGGCAACTGGTCTACCAGGAATATAAAGATTTTTTTTCCTTTCTCCAGAATACCTACACAGACTCACATCTAAAAATCAACAGTAAATGTGAACTAGAAGTCATCACCACTTACCTTCATAAATACTTTCCCTCATTTCCCTTACAGACAACATAAAGGAATGAAAAAATATCATTTTTTAACAACTTGGTATGCTTCCATTTAATTAAAAGCCTATCTATAAAACGCACTAGCAACCAGTCAACCTTCTTCATTGGCCATCTCTGGGGCTGTCATTTATCCCCTAATGTTCTCAGGGGTTTGAGGGCAACCTGTATCCACACCAAACCTTCCAAACCCAAGGTCCACTAGTTAGTCGCAAATGTAATCAATAGAGATCAAGGAATTACAGAATCATTTCTAAATTTACCTTGACAGGATCCAAGGACAATATCACTAAAAAAGAAACAAAAGCACGTTTAAAAGGGAGGAACACATTCTGTCAACAAAGTTCAAAAGGTTTGCAAAGTGCACTCCGTTGCATAAGGGGTTTAAGTGTCTGAATGTTTGAAGACCCAGTTATGGCTGACTGGAGGTCTTCCCAGACAGAACGCCCATCACCAGTGGTGAAAGACCTGTCTCCTTCCAACATTATCCTACACTAAATAGTTCACAGGAGACTTGATGGTGGTGATTATGCTATGCAGAGCTAATCTTCCACACAGGGCTTGGTGATATCCGCAGACCATATGTTCCCTTTAACATTGTTCCATAATGAGCACGAGATAGCTAAGAATCATCAATAACCACTTAAGGAGCAGTTCCCGTGGGTCTGTAATTGCTGGACCATGTGGTTCTTCTGTCCTTGGAACTAGAATAAAAGAAGATGTTCATTAGCTCCAGGAACTCAAGTGAAGTCTTGCAAGACATCTGACAAAGCTGAAGATGAGATGGAGATGGAAAAGATAGAGGGTGTCTTAAAACTAGACTTTACAGCTGTATACCAGAGAACACTGGTTAACAGGTCAAGGAAAAGTTGGTGGCAAGTTTCTAACTAAAGTGCGGCCTCGTGGCTCTGTCCTCTGATGGGATCAGCTAGCGGAAAGGGTGATCACGTCACAGATCGGAGAGTGAAAGGAAATGTGCCATATAATCCAACACACTAAAAAAACCCAACCTTATGGAAAGCTCGGTGGCATTTCAGAAAACGTAATTCAACCGATCTCAACAGAACACCTGGGTTTCGGTTTAAATAGTCGAATCACCAAAGCAGAACCTGAAGCGGGTCCAAGTACACAGCAGCTTCTCTGAAAAATGTCGAGTCTTTCTCTGACGGCTCAATATGATCTACGTGCAAGGGGGTCGAGCCAACAAGAAGCTGTTGAAAACATGGATGCAAAAGAGAATTCTAATACCCAGGAAAGAGGAGGCGGACATTCCACTGTACTCTCTACTGGTCAAGCCATCCCTGTGGTTGAACTTTCTTATGGAAACTATATTTTACCTCGGAATCTAGAGGTATATTCTTCCCCAACACAGAGAAAAACTAAACCTTGTATCTCTTGACACACAGCACATGTTTTCATTAACCCGTCATTTCATCTCTACTTAGTTTGGCTTTCCCATGATTCTTCTATTAAATCTGTTCTTCTTTGGTGGATTTTTCCTCCCGTTCTTCTGAACTATTTCCTTCAGCAGGTATCAAAATACAAGCGACATCTGGAATATACACATTATTTTGTTGCCCATTTCAGAGCTTCTTGATCAAAAATGAGAGTGTTTCAGTCGGTTAAATGTCTAGTGGCTCGGTCGGTTAAAAAGTCCTACTCTTGACTTCATCTCAGGTCATGATCTCAGGGTCGTGGGTTGGAGCCCAGCAGCGGTCGCACTCCAAGCTCAGTGGGGAGTCTGCTTAAAACTATCTCTCTTCCTCTGCCTCTGCCCTTTCCCCCAGCTCACGCACTAATAAATACATCAATCTTTTAAAAAAATGAAAGTCTAATCTAAGAAGGAAGGTATTATATTCAACCAAAGGGTCACTTATCCATTGCGCTTTTGTCCATTGAACTACAAGTCATCACTAAGTTTCCAGAACCTCTTAGCTTCCTTTTGAGGGAGGAAGTACGCTCATGAGCCTTTACTGACAATCTATTGAATGTACTGCATTATAACACAATGGGTGAGAGAAAGAACTTGATGGGGAAAATTTAAAAATCTGGGTTTGAATTCTGGTTTCCCCAGCAGGCAGCCTGGCTGGGGCATGTTCCTTAAATTCTCAAATCTGTAACTGGTTTAAGGATTAAATTATACAGCATATGTAAAGGGTTTAGCACAATGCCTCTCACGTGGTAAAGAAAAACACAGTTGTAGCTATTATGTTGTAACTGATGTTCTTATTAGTGTCATTATTATTACTATTACTTATTCCCTTTTACATTCTAAGAGACTAAGTTTCAGACCTGGGATGTAGCAATCATTTCTGCTCTTTTCTTTCTGCATGTTTTTTGCTGGTCTCACCTAATCCACAGTCTGACAGGAGAGAAGTAAATCAACAGCTGCTCATGGGCAACTGTACCGACCAGCTAGCCGGAAGGGTGATCAGCAGTGTTTGACAAAGAAGCAAAATGAGCAACACTGCTTATATTCAGATATCCCAAGTCAGGGAGTCAGAAGGTAATTATTCATTCATTCACACACAGGAGAAAGATTGATGGTAATACAGAGATGAAAAATGATCCGCGTCAGAGAGAAACATCAATAAAATGCTGGGGGAGTGCGGCAGACAGAGGAGGAGCTGTGCTGGCCCAGGAAGGTTAACACTGTAATGGACGGAGAGTGCAATCTAGTTTCTAGAATTGTTCTGGGGTTGCTTTCATGCGGGATCTCCCTCCCACCTGCCGCACCCTCAGCCTCCACTCCGGTCCTGACGTGTCTATGGGATTGACTTTAAAACATTTATTGCAGAAAATACCAAGTGGTTTTAAGCGGTAATCATATGAGACAGAGTCGTGAAAAGTGCAAGCACAGGGCTGGCATTAAGTGAGGCCTCAGCATGTTAGGGCTTCTCCAGGGGAGACCAACAGGTAGGGAAATGGATGTGCAGACCACATCACGTAGGACAGGGCTAAACGAAACAGAAACATTCATCCTGGGAAAGAGAAGGCTTGGTCAGCCATGACTATTGTTTCCGTAGAGGCAGAGTGCTCTTGTGTCAAAGAGGGTTTGGGTAGCCTATGTAAACCTAGAAATGTAAATGAGAACCACAGGAAAGAGGGCTGGAAAAGTAGATTTTATGTTAATGGAAGGAACTAATTTATAAGGGTTTGCGGTATCCAAGCATGGCTCTCTCCCGAGAAGGTGGACCCCTTTCTACCGATGGAGTCACCCAGAGCGGAGCTGGGAGGAGTGAGGTAGACAATGGTCATGGTCCCTTCCCACTCTGCATAGGAAATGTCGAAGACAGTTTTCTCCTTTTAGGGAAAACCTACCGGTTTTCAAAACTGGAGTGTGGTGTAGCTCTCCTATTTGCGTAACTGTAAGCAAATGCAAAACAAATTTACTGGAGGCCTGACCTTCCTTGCAGAGTTGACTTGGAATGCCAACAAAATAAAGCCTCTGAATCCTCCCCACAAATTGACACGAACAGGACCAAGGGAAAAAATCAGATTTCAACTTCTGAACCATACATTCTGGTGTCTGACATTACGGGAATGCGAAAGGTGGCCCATTTCCCCCACTGCCCTTTGTTTTTGTGGGCTCCTGCCTAGAATGGGGAGTTTCATTCCAAAATGGTAAGTGGCAATGTCTGAGACTATGCCCTCCTGCCTGCCTCAACTCACTTCCCACCTTGGAGGAAAGGATAACAAACACAGGGTTTTATTTGGCTCTGAAGGATCTTCCCCAGAGAGGAAATCCAGGAGTTATAGGTTAGAAAGACTCTCCAAAGCAGGTCAACAAAGAGGCAGACCTAGGAGCTCTTCAAAGGCTTCGACCCCACACACTCATCTGGCCCCTCGGCTCTCCACCATTTACTTCTCAAGGCCTGCCAGACTCCTGGTTTTAACAGAAAAAACACTCCGTTGGTGAGATGAGGTTACTAAGATGAGAGCAACTGCCCAAAGTCTCTGTCTAAGCAGGTGAAAATCTGCCACAGGTAATCTAGCGGTAACTGGGCCTTTCCAGTCTTTACTTGGAGTTCATTAGAACAGATATTCTCAGGTATATTCAGAATAACATCTAGGGGCTGGGGGACAAGAAAAGACGTGGAACGGGAGAATGGGAACTACTTTGTCAATAAGAAAACCTGAGTGCCCACATCTACAATCTTGGTTAAGTCTGAGCCTGAGGTTTTTCATCCGCCCTACACGCTAAGGATAATAACTCCCACAGGATGCCAGTGAGGGCGTCAAAGAAATGGCATCTGTAAAAGCACTTTGTAAGGTTTGAAATGTACCTAAATGTTAGGCTATGGCAATCTTTTACTATGCCTCATAATCACGACGTGACTCTTTAAATCTCAGTAACTAAGCAGTGATTGAAAGGAACGCTCTATATTTTCTTAATTTTCTGTAAGAATATCGAAACTATCTGCGCAGGTAGTGTGATCTATTACAAAGATTATTAAAAGGCCACCTGGAGTTTTAGATTTCTTTACTAGTACAAAAATGTTTTTATTTTGTATCTTAGCTTTCTTATGTTATCTATAAAAAGTTGTCAGATATTTCTCTGTTTTGATTAAGTTCCTGTAAAACCTCTACATAAATAGCAATTATAATATTGCGGTCTCAGGAACCCTGCTGGGATGTGCAATCTTTAAGTAAAACAAAAGCCATAACCACAAAGGAACTTGCTCAGAAATCTATTGGTGGAGTAAGTCTGTAACACACATTATATACATATATACATATAATATATATAATATATATAATATATATATTTTTATATATTTACATTTATTTATTTTATATTTATTAATATTATTATTTATATATATAATATATATTATATATATCTTGGAAAGTGTTTTAATCCCTTCCAAAAAAAAAAAGTACACCAGAGATCAAATGTTTATGTAGAATATTTATGTAGAATAAAAAGCAGATACAGTTTTGGAAAGTATTTTGAACCCTTCAAAAGAAAAGGTAAACCAGAGATCAAATGTTTATCTTGAATAAACAGAGGACAGATGAGAAAAAAAGCCTTTCTGAATCTTCAGCTTCTAGACGGACATTACGAAGGCAGCAGTGAACCAAAGAGTTAAAGACCTTTTCCCTTTAAAGAGCAGTTCAGGTTTGCGCCAACTGCAAGGGCCGCAGTGGGAACAGCAGGATCCATCCTCAGTCACAAGGTTGGGGCCATAAAGATCCTTCTAGACCACGTAAGACTTCAAAAATATCAGTGACACTCTGACCACACACATGCCCGTGGTGCCCCTCTCTGGAGAGGAAAGAGCCTCCGGGCACGAGAGTCAAAAGCTCTTTTGTGTGTTAGAGAGGAACGGGTGGGGGGAGCAAAAGGATAGCCCCCACACAGCAAAACTCACTCCACGGACACAGCTTTCCTCCCAGACTGTAGATTTTTTTTTTTAAGTAGCATAAGAAAGTCCCTGGATTTTTGTTTCCTTTGAACACTGTGACCATTCTGTACTTTTTATAAAACAGGAAATTGCAATAAAAAAAGGACATGTCTTGTCAAAGGGCCCTACCAGTACTTCTAGTTATAAAATCCCTCCAAGAATCATCAGCTGTGGGGCGCCTGGGTGGCTCAATGGGTTAAAGCCTCTGCCTTAGGCCCAGGTCATGATCTCAGGGTCCTGGGATCGAGCCCCGCATCAGGCTCTCTGCTCAGCGGGGAGCCTGCTTCCTCCTCTCTCTCTCTGCCTGCCTCTCTACTTGTGCTCTCTCTCTCTATCAAATAAATAAGTAAAATAAAAAAAATCGCACAGATCCTTTAATATACGCAGATACAAAAGAAAGCAAACATTTCCACAAGCGTTATTAAATTACGGCATAGTAGGAGTCATTAATGGTCAGCAGGCAGGGGCACTGGGCTCTGCCAGTCTCACATTCCAAATAATCAAAAATGATATCCATGGGGTGATTAACTTCCTACACATTGATTATTCCAATCTCCACACTAATAAGGAGAGCTAAATGAAATAAAGTTAAAGAGCGCAGTGAGAAAGGGAAGACTGAGCCCACGTGTAGGGGGCAGGGGGATATAACCCTGGGAGAGGAACTTCTCTCTCAGGTTACTGGGGTGGGGGGGAGTGAGAAGTTTCACGCATCTTGTTTTGTTTTTTGTTTTTTTTAAGATTTTTATTTATTTATTTGACAGAGAGAGAGATCACAAGTAGGCAGAGAGGCAGGCAGTGAGGGAGAGGAGGAAGCAGGCTCCCTGCTGAGCAGAGAGCCCGATGCGGGGCTTGATCCCAGGACCCTGGGATCATGACCTGAGCCGAAGGCAGAGACTTAACCCACGAACCACCCAGGTGCCCCGAAGTTTCACGCATCTTGAAAACTTAGCACTGCCTGGAAATCATCCTTCCCTCCACTATCCCCTCCCACATATGCAGAATACACACACGTCTCACAAAACGAGGAATCAGGACCCAGACAGACTGTCCGAGCCAACCAGCCCGTGACGACAAGAAGAGACCAGGGACTCCAGATTAGTCCCGTGTACCTTCTATTCTGCGGGCGCTCACTCGGCTGCTTAATGCTCCCAGAATGAGAGCGGATGTCATCGCTATTAATCCAACAAGTGACACACAGCAAACTGCAAAACCGTCCCTTTGGTCTTGGATTACAGAACTACTCATGAATAAAATGTTACTCAACAAATGTACTGACTCCGTTGCAAAAAAAATCTGAACCACAGTCCTAACCCGTCCTCCCCTCAGACCATCCTTCCTCTGTCACACACTTATCAAATAGCCAGTAAGTCTGTAAGGCAATGTGTTTGTTTCCGTAGGGACGCACCGTGAAATCAGACCCAGATCCTGCTCTTAAAGAGCTCAAGAGGTTAAGAAAAAAAAAAAGGCACACAGACACAGACACACACACACACAGTGATGTGCCTGTAAGAGTTCAATGACAGTTTAGGAGGGAGAAAAGCAGGAGGCAGGCATTAAGGAGGGCACGAGTCGGGAGGAGCGCTGGGTGTCATAGGCAACTAGTGAATCGTCGAACACTGTGACAACTTATGTACCATATACTGGCTAACCGAACTCAACAAAAAATTTTAAAATTTTGAATTAAATAAAAAGAAGGGGGGAAAGGGTGAAGGAGCTCTGACTTACAGTGTTTGCCGATTTCCGCGCTGTCAGTCCTCCTACCGTGCCTGATTTCAGTCTGCCAACTGGCCACGCTGAATGCAGAGCAGGGGACAGGTGCCTGAGCCAGTCGAAGGAGACTCGGTGCACCACTGCACGATTTACATGGATATTTATAATTGCATAAATTTACACACACACACACACACACACACACACACACTAACCACTTTATAGTTGTTATCTTAAAGCAATGGGATTATGATTGATTTTATTTTTTTTGCACCTTTTTTAGCATTCCACCATTTTTACGGAGTTTTTTTTTTTTTTTTAGTTTTAACTTTTTGCCCATCCTAATGGACAAATGACTGGCGTGTGCCGCTGTGTGTGTTTAAGGTCTGTGGTATCTCGACTTTGCCGACGTCAATGATGACCACGATTACCTTAGTTAACATCCCCCATCTCACGTAGATACAAAAAAACAAAGTAAATGAAAAAGAATAAAAGGAGTATTTTCTAGATCAGTACCAGCCCCCGTATCCTCACCCCAGACCAGCTTTTCTAGGCAGTCCTGGGATTGCTAGAACCATGTAAGGAGCAGGGAAACCAAACCATGTTAAAGGCACATCAGATGAGCTTCCGAGCCCCACGTCCAGGAGAAAGGGAGCACGTCACAGAGCACCGAACTTAGAGCACCGAGAGGAGAGGCTTCGCTCAGCCCTGGGCTCCCCCGAGCCCCACCCTCACTGCCCTAAGACTCTCTAGAACCTGAAAAAGCCTTCCCCAGGGCATGCTCCCACCACACATTCTCAATCATTTCAAGCGTCCGGTCATCCAGGTCTGTCCACGGACGAAGGAGCGGGAGGTGGGAACACAAGGAGGAAGACGATCTTTAAAGCACAGGGATCCTGGCAGGAATTCTCGTGGCTCTGCCAACGACAGCATCAGTTCCGTGGTTAACCGTCCACAGCACCTGCGCCTGCGGCCGTCCCTCCGTCAGCGTTCGTCACACGCAGACGGACTCTGCTCTGGAGCCCAACGGCTCGCCGCATCCCAGAAACCCTTCTCTTTCTCCTCTTTCACTTGTGGCCGTATAAACCATGAAGCCTACAATCTTAAAAACCATTGGTATATACAACTATCTTTAGTATCAAGAGCTGAAAAGTCTCGTAGCGGGGAAATAAAACGCCCGATTGCTCTGTGATGTCTGAACATGTGCAAAGCACTTCCATGGGGCTTCTCGTAGATCATGGTCCCAACCATCCCCCAAAGTGTCCCGTTCCCAGCACCTCTGTACGTGACGGGAAGGAAGCTCAGAGCGTTTGCACGATCCCCTCGAGGCCACAGCGGGCAAGGCCGCTGCCTTCAGCACACGCACTTCTGGTGCCATGTTCCAGTCCAGTCGGGAATCGCCCTAGACCTGATTTCCAATCCTGACCCCACCATGTTCCTTCCGTGTGGCCTTCGGCAGAATCCGCGCCTTCTCTGGGCCTCATTAACTCACCTGGAGAATGGGAGGACAACACCCACTTCACGGGGCTGTTACGAAACTTCAACAAAACCAAACTCAGAATATGGCAGGTTTGTAAGACATTTACGTCCCCTTTTCAGGCCACTCTAGCCCCCTGTTCATTCGCTCTGCTTCCTTTCCTTGTACCGGCCTTACCTCGAATGCATTCACTTGGCTTCTCGCCCTGACTGGACGGGCCTCCCCGGCTCGACGGTGAAGGCTTCAACAGTCCTTTGACGGAGGGTGGATTTCTGAACGAGAATGAGCTCACGCACAATTGCTAAACGGGGGAAAGTGTCAGTCCAACACGGGCTTCTCAACCCCATCGGGGCTTCTCAGCACACTCTATTCCGTGCTATCACGATACGGCAGCCGGACCCAAAGCTCACGTGTGCACACACGCGCACGCACACACACGCACGCACACACACAGGTGGGTGCGGCCAGCCGCGAGAGCCTGCAGCATTGCCCGTGGAGCCTGCCCTTCCTCTGGCTCAACCTGGCCACACACGAGGCTCCAAAAGGGTTTGCTGCGCATTTCTCTCGGGTATTTGTACGAAACAAGCCAAGACTAGAGAAGGAGCCAGACCATTTTGTGCAAAGCTTCTCCCTGCTCCCCTACTTGCAAATTCTGATGCTAATGTCCCCCTGTCCTTGTTTTCAGCATTTGGCAGATGTTTCTTTACACACTCCTCCACCAGCTACCTTCTCCTTTACCTTTTAAAGGTAAAGTCTTGCATGGCCGCGTGATTCCTTTACTGACAGGGAGGTGAGCAGGCTAGTATAGTTGCGCCGTTTCTTCTACTAAGTTCGCCATTGCTCTGGCTAAGGTTTGCAACAGAAAATGTTTTGAGTGTTAAAATGTTTGGAGTGATCTATTCCAATTCTATTTCCCTGGAAATGGCAGTTATTTATAGTGTGTATTTTTGCAGAATGTGAGGATTTTTTCTGAGGGCTGCATCGTGCTACAGCAGAAATGCCCACAGTTTGCTTCGTTCGGCGGATACTATGGATACACGGAGGCCCCCTGGATCGGCCGAATAAACAGTTACAGTACAGCGTTCTCATCGCACCTACTTAACTCTTCGATGAAATTCAGCTCAGCCCCTCACTTCTATGGCTAAGAATGAACAATTTCTACCAAGGATGCTACTGGGGCGGGGGGGGCAGTTCGTACTGGTTTTCATAAACACGCTCAACGAAATGCTTCCAAACATAAAACAAGGTTAACGTGCCGCGTTCAAATAAGCCTATCTCTACAACTTTAAGCAGCTTTTGTTTTATTATACAAAATCATTCCGTTTTTAATTAGCCAGACGCCCGCGCAAGCCAAGTGCCCTGCAAGAAGTGTTCCTTCTGTGTAGGGTCGGCTGTATGCGTGACCAAGTTCTAGGGTCAAAAATAAGTTCAAATATGGGCGCCTGGGTGGCTCAGTGGGTTAAAGCCTCTGCCTTCGGCTCAGGTCATGATCTTAGGGTCCTTGGATGGAGCCCCGCATCGAGCCCCGCATCGGGCTCTCTGCTCAACGGGGAGCCTGCTTCCCCCCCCCCTCTCTGCCTGCCTCTCTGTCTGCTTGTGATCTCTATGTGTCAGATAAATAAAATCTTAAAAAAAAAATAAGTTCAAATATTTTTTAAGGTTTTTTCCTCTTACCCTTGCCATATTTAATTTGCAGTAAAATAAATAATATGGTTTTCATTTACATTTGTTTTCTGACATTGTCAAATAATCTTCCCAGGTCTCAGTTTCCTTATAAGAAAACAGGAATTTTTTAAAAACTGAATAATTGCACCGTCAATTTTATGAGGAGGGGTGTGTGTGTGTGTGTGTGTGTGTGTAGGAAATTACTTGTGAATCTGTTGATCCTCCCATCTTGACACTGTGAAGTGCTCTGATAAAGAAAATATCATCATCATCACTGATTCTTTATCCCGATACTTCTAGTAAATCACCTTGCACATAATAATTGTTCAATAAGCGTTTGCTAAATTAAAGTGAACCATTTGCATAATTAACCTAAGTCCAAATTTCTCAATTAAGTTGTTTAAAAGGTGGGAGGTTGGGTGAGCCTGGTGGTGGGTATTAAAGAGGGCACGTATTGCATGGAGCACTAGGTGTGGTACATAAACAATGAGTCTTCGAACACTGAAAAAATAAAATTAAAGAAAAAAAAAGAAATGTTCTAACAATAAATAAATAAATGCATAAGGCCAGACTTAAGATGGAAGGAGAGATTCACCTGAAATTACCTTCTCTGGTTATAATCATGAATACATCTATCTTCTTACCTTCTGGACAGAATGTTCTATATTCACTACTGGTATCCAAACTTTATGCACTGGGAATAAAACAGTGGAGAAACTATCCAAAAGCCAAAGAAGGATAATGAATATTACAATTTTGAGAGGGTCTGGAAAAATCTTTAAAGTATTTACAAGATTCTCTAAGAGATGTGAGACTTCCTGTCCCATCACGACACCCCCAAATGCGGTTATTTCAGACTCAAAACAAATGAAACAGAGTTTATTTTTAAATGTGCTATTATTATTATTTTTTTATTCCTCAAGCTTCATCATGGCCATCACCTCAAAGAGTCAAGTATGGAGGTTTCACTTTAGCTAAAAACCTGGAAGCTAAAAACAGAAAGGACTTGAAAGCTCTCCCCATTATTAAAAAGCTAGCTCGAATTCCAAACAAAAATAACAGAATTTTGGTTAGACAGAAATCTGAATGGCCATATAGCCCATAGGTCAAAACCATTCCTGAGGACAATCTAATCTGTATTTGAAAGCCCATGGATTCTCCAAAAAAGATATGAAAGCGTCCAGTAAGTACCTGGAAAGATACTCAGTCATTAGGGAAATGCAAATCAAAACCACAGTGAGATACTACTTCATACCCATTAAGACAACTATTATCAAAAATAACAAGTATTGGTGAGGAGATGCAGAACTCAGAGCTTCTGTGTACTGTAGAAATAAAATGGTGCAGCCACTATAGAAAATGGTACTGTGGTGCCTCAGAAAAATTACAAATACAACTACCATACGATCCAGCAATTCCAGTTCTGGAGTTGAAAGCAGGGATCAAGGAGGTCTCTGTACACCCATGTTCATTACAGCGTTATTCACAATGGCCAAAGGTGGAAGTAAACCGAGTGCCCATCCACCGATGATGGATAAACCAAATGTGACATACGTCCCTACAATGGGACACATAAGAGAGTGTCAATGAACCTTGAGGACACTACACTAGTGAAATAAGCCAGTGGCAAAAGGACAAATATGCCATGATTCCGTTTATAGGCGGTCCCAAGAGTGGTCACATCCGTCAAGCGGCCTGGTGGTTGCCAGGGCTAAGAGAGGAGAATAGGAAATCGGTGTTGAATGGGTACAAGTTTCAGTTTTGCAAGACGAAAAGAGGTGTACAACGAAACCTATAATGCCTCCGAACGGTACACTTAAAAATGGTTAAAATGGTAAATTTTATGTTATGTATGTTTTACCACAATTAAAAAAGAAAAAATAATGATAGACCCCTTTGAGCAAATACTTAAAAAATAAAAAACTCGGGGCACCTGGGCGGCTCAGGTCCTGATCCCAGAGTCCTGGAATCGAGCCCCGCATCCGGCTTTCAGCTCAGCAGGGAGCCTGTTTCCCTGCTTTCTCTGCCTGCTTCTCTGCCAACTTGTGATCTCTGTCAAATAAATAAATGAAATCTTAAAAAAAATAAAAAAATAAAAAACTCAACAAAGCAGGATGCACCATCATACTGAGGACTCAAGATGAATGAAAGAATAATTATCATTCCATTTACCTTTATCTTCCTTCAAAGTACCCTATACGTGTATGAAGGAATTTAGATCTTAAAAGATATATTTTTCTGAGATGTACCTCAAAACAATCACCTCGGGGACAGTGTCCGTGGGGAAGTAGAAATGAAACAAGATTTACCCATGGTTAATGACTGTTCTACTCTCTGATGGGCACAGGCAGGGCCCTTCTATTATTTTTTTCTGCTGCTGTATCTGTTTGAATTGTACCATAACTGAACAATTTAGGTCGTTTTTACTGTACTTTAACCATATGAAGCAATTTTTAACCAAATTATCAAGAGCCACTGAAGAGCAGCAAATTCTAAAATACGGGTAAGAAAGAACATTTCTCCAAGGAAAGTGCTCCCTAGGTATGTCCGCTTCCGTTTATAGGGAAACCCAGCTCCTTTCCTTTGGGCTTTTTTAAGGAATAGTTAAAATATATTGAATGTTTCCTACTCACCCAAGCTTTACATCCCCTGTTTATGTACTCCTCATAATAAGCTATTACCATCCCCATTTTGCAGATGAGGAACCTGAGACTCAAAGAAGCAAACCTGGTGCAAGCTCACAAGTATCATGTCAGTTTCGATCCAGGAGTCTGACTGCAAATCCTTGAGCTTAACAAACACCTTCCTCTAATTGCAAGAGTCTCTTTCCCCTTTCTTGCTGGCTCAGGACGGCCTCATCAATCCCGAGTCGCCAGAATGGGGATGCCTGAATGAAAACCAATGGAAGGAGACACTGAGTTTTTGAAGGGAGAAGATCAACACCTTTGTCTCAGTTGTCTCAGCAGAGCCCTGAGAATTTCCAGCAGGAGCTTAGCTCCACCAGGTCATTTACTGAGTCCTCACAAAGAGTCAGAAGCTCCACGACCTTGGGGCTGGGCTAGGCACTCAGAATTGCCACAAGAAGATACAGATCAACAGAAAAGTTGGTTTAGAAACCAGATGACGTAAAAAGAAGTAAATTTCCTTATCACCCACTTCTTCCCCTTCATTGTCACTAATCGCCCTAGGATGAGTCGCTTGACGTCTGTCTTTGCTGCCATGAAATAGGCTCCGTGAGGGCTCAGACGTTGTCTGCCTTGTCCACAACTCTGTCCCCAGGGCCCACCACGGGGATGAGACACAGCCTGGGCTCAAGCACACAGAGCGAGAGGATCTGAATTCTGAGTGGTATGACTGTTTGCTAATTTCATTGGAAGCAACACGGTGAAGAGACAAGGGCAAGGTCTTCAGACCCAGCAGTCATTCATTTGTTCATTCACTCATTCATGCATTTGCACAGTCAATATTTGGGACACCTAGTATGCACCACTTTTGGGGGTGCTGGGAACGTGGCAGGGAATGATAAATGTCCCCAGCGTCACGAAGCACACCAGCTCTCCCACTAAACCCTGAGCCATCCTGGGAGTCAGCATGAGTCAGTCTCAGCGAGCTCAGCAGAAAAACAGGATACTACTAACCCACATGCAACATCATTTTAAGGAAGATGGGTGATATTTGTAAAGAGCCGGACATAAGGTGAGCACTCGATAAATGGCAACTATTCTAATTAACAATCAAAAGTCAAAACCAAATACTAAGTATAAGCCAGAGCAAGCGACATATGGCTTTAAATACCAAAGGAAAGGCACCTAGAAAAGTTCAGTGACAGAAATGTTGGTAAAATGTGTTCTTTCTATGTGGTACCTTTTTTCAAAACGTTTAGGGATAAGTCATCTTAAATGGGGGGAAATCTCCCTAGATCTCTGTAAGAGGGAAAAGGAGCTGTTGAATCCGTTTGCCTGACATTCGGAAGCTTTGCGTGGCCGACAAAGGTCATGTAGATTTATATTGTTTTTGCCATCTTCCAGCAATGACCAAACAGGCGAAATCATGTCCGTTGAGCTTCTACGTGACGTGCAGCCATGTAGGAGCCGGGGAAGACTTATCAGGGGGCCTGCTGCACAGTTCACTTTTTCCAGGAGCCTTGGTAATTTCCAGAGTTCCCAAAAAGTGTCCATAAGAATTATCTGTCAATCACTCTCAGTCAGGCATTTTCACTACCTATATTTTGACTCATCTTCTCAAAGATTCTGTGAAGTCGTCTGTCAATTCTAGGACAGAAATGAAACTCGGAGAAGGTGACAAAGGTGTCCAAGGTGGCACAGCCAGTGAGGGGTGGCAAGGAATGCACACCCGGCCCTTCAGACTGGGAGACGCTGCCCTCTCACTGCCACTTCCCCAAGGGCTTCTCAGCTTCCTTTCGACTTTCTGAGACACAGGAAAGAGAAGCGAACTTAAAAAAAAAAAAAGAAGAAGAAGAGGGGCGCCTGGGTGGCTCAGTGGGTTAAAGCCTCTGCCTTCGGCTCAGGTCATGATCCCGGGGTCCTGGGATCGAGTCCCGCATCGGGCTCTCTGCTCGGCATGGAGCCTGCTTCCTCCTCTTTCTCTGCCTGCCTCTCTGCCTACTTGTGATCTCTCTCTGTCAAATAAATAAATAAAATCCTTTAAAAAATTAAAAAAAAAAAAAAGAAGAAGAAGAAGAAAGGATTCCTTATACCGCAATTTTAAATTCTCAACAAGGATTCTGACCCCTTTAAATCCTTTTTACCTGGAAGCTTTTGTTTTTTTGTTTTGTTTTGTTTTGTTTTTCTCGTTCGCGTTGGGAATTGGAATGGCCTCGATCCCTCTCTGAGATGCCACAAGATGAAGATCAGCGGAAATGTCTCTGACATCAGCAAATCCTCGAAGCACCTGCAAGTGCCCTTCCTGGGCGGTGTCTGCACGCTGTGGTCCTACACCCACTGTCCTCTCGCCCGAGGAGAGCCACCCTCTCCAGACACGGGAAGTTCCCACAGGATGAGAAAATAGATAAACTAAGTAGACAGCTGGTGTCATTCGACCGTCTCCTTGTCAGGCCGCCATCTTCCTTCAAAACTTCACTTCTGTTTTATTCTCTTAAAAAATCAGTTGTTGAGCCTGGCTTTGCGGCAAGGATTGTGTGCCAAGTGTCAGACTGGGTACAGCACAAGCATCTCCTTTTCTCTCTTCTCTTGGGTTTGATGCTGTTTTCCCAAAGGTCAGATACAACAAGCACTAGCCACTGGGGGTTATTAAAATTTAGATCGCTTAAAACTAAGCGTAATTTAAAATTCAGGTCCAGGACGGCCACATTTCAAGTGTTCTGCTGCCCCCTGTGGCTGGTGGCTCCCCCGTTAGGCAGTCCCCATATAGATCTCTCCACGAAGGTAGAAAGTTCCACCGGACAGTGCTGCCACAGAGCTTCCCGTGCGGTGTTTTCTCCCGCCTAGAATTTCCAGCCACGACCCAATCAAGAACAGAGCTCCTCCCGGAGTGGGGCCGGCCAAGCTCCCAACCGTATCATTCCCGGGGTTCCAAAAGCTGGAGAACAGTGAAGGGAAAAGGAATCGAGGAATCCATCCCTCGCGAGGAGTCGGGGACGTGGTGATAACCCAAGGATGCCGCGGAATAGCCAGGATGCCGATTCCTTACTCACACTGAACGACAAACACAAGGGCTTACTGCATTGACTGAGAGAGAGAGAGAGAGAGAACACGTGAAGAACAGAGGTTCAGAGCTGCTGTGTTGCACTCAATCCGGACTTGGTCGTCTTATAACTCTCTCTTTCGCATCACGGGTTACGTGGACTCGGCTCACAGGTCTGTGAAACCCGAAAACGGAGAGCTTCATGGTGTCCCGGCAGCTGCACCCAGAGGCTCCCTGGCCACCGCCATGCCACAAAAGGAATCCACTGAGTTAGCCCGGAAGTGCTACGGGTGTCCCACGGGTCACCATGAGAAAAAGAGAAAGGAGGAAGATCGAGAGGCTCGTGAACATTCAAAGAAGGCAGCGAGGACCACCGGTTGGGAGGCTGAGCTCTACTACGCAGAGTGGCTGACGGCAGACAAATGAAAAGACTATCGAGATGCATGACAAGCGGGGCGACGGGGGCGCTCAGTCGGTTATGCATGGCCTTCGGCTCAGGTCGTGATCCCAGTGTCCTGGGAGTCAGGCTCACTGCGTCTCCCTCTCCCCATCCCCCTTGGCTCTCACGCTCTTTCTCTCTCTCTGTCAAATAGATAAATAAAATCTGGAGGTTAAAAAAAAAAAAAGTGCGTGAAAAGGGATGAAAAGGGAAACACCCAACAAAAGGATGATGGGGGGGGGATGATGGAAAGACCCCACAGGGAGCAGCAGCACCTGCTTATCTAGTGGACAGCAATGAACTGTCCCCAGCTAACGCACTGTCCAATACGATTAAACAAAAATGAAAGGAAAAAGTGGGAAAATGAAAGTTCCTTTGCCCAAAGTCCCTGCACAGGGAGAAACAGTTATGAAAACAGTTACTTAATTATTATTAAAGCAGTTATTAAAAGTTATTCAAACAGGAAAAAAAGAGAAGAAAGCATTGAAGAGGGTGATTACTAAAGTCTGCTTTTTTGGAGATGAAAACCACCTAACTAGAAAAGATTCATTAGGCCAGGGGGCTTTTGTGTCCAAAAGGCCCAGGTGACACATCCTGAACTGAAAGCCGCCTTCTGCCGCCGGTGCGTCGTGTAAAGGAGAACCCCTCATCCCCACTACACACAACTTTGGTTGTTATTACCAAAGGTCCTGTCCCTGAGGTGAATGTGAGTGAGTTGGGCCTCGTGACACAAGGAGGCAAGGTTATTTGGGGAGAAGATGCCCAGGTCACCGACAGTCCTGAGGATGACGGAAGCTGGCGTGCGGTCTCGCTGGTCGGACAGCAGTCTGAGACAAGGAGCTCCTTCAACTGCAGACCACACAGCAATCGGGAAAACCCCCATTACCGTGGTGATTCTGACGATCCCCAAACAGCCTTACCTATCTGCAGTCATCAAGAGAACAATTCATCCTCTTGTTCAAAAAAAACATGCAAAGAGGGGAGCTTGGGGGTTCAGAGAGTTAAGTGTTGGACTCTGGTTTCAGCTCAGGCCATGATCTCAGGGTCCTGAGATCGAGCCCCACGGTGGGCTCCGCGCTCACTGCCACGCTCAGTGTGCAGTCTGCCTGAGAGTCTTTGCCTCTGCCCCTTCCCCCACTCAATGGCCTGTGCTCTCTCTCTAAAATAAATGAAAAAAATCGTAAAAATTAAAATAGCCCATTTTACCAAAAAAAAAATTAAAAATTAAAGAGAACACCATCGAAAGACAGAGACCTGAATTCAAGCTGTGCGACTGCAGACAAATTGTGTTACCCCTCCAACCCTCAACGACATCATCTACAAAATGAACAAGTAGACAAATTCTAAGTTCCCTTTTACTTCTGAAATTCCTGGAGCCAAAGGCTTTATTTAGTTTACATAATATCCAAGGAACTGTACAGACTTCAGAGATACACAACATAATAATTCTAAGAGCTTATTAAAAAGTAGAAGCTAGCCGAAAAAAAGAAAGAATGAAAGAGAAAGAACAGAAAAGAAAAAAAGGAGAAGACAGCTATGTAGGACTAAATAATTTCAGAAAGGACATTGTAAGCTTAATGAAAATGGTACTACCAAAGCATCCTACAGAACCACCTCCTTAACTATCCGGAAGACATGAAAATATTTACCTCTTTCACTTTATTAAAAAATTAACAACATAGTGGTTCCCACGGCACATACAAGGTGTTTAATAATTTTAATTAGATAAACAGAATAATAATTACTATTACTTTTGTTACAGCATTGACTGATGATCTAATATATGTTAGGATCTCTATAAGCCACTTCCCCAGGTAACTCATTTTGTCATCAAACAGCTCTACGAAGGAAACCATCTTTGGTTTTCCTTGTTTTATAGATAAGGAAACTGAAGTGAAAGGAGTTAGTTGTTAACCCACAACCATACAGATAAACAATGGCAGAGCCAAGATTCAAAACCAAGACCACACAACTGTAGTGCCCAAGTTCCTTCCACTTCTTAAGAAACTGTTTACTCGCTCATCACCAGGAAGGACAAAAAATGAGAAGGCTCCCAGACTTACTCTTAAGAAACCCAGCTAATGTCACAAAGCGGCCATTTCCCTCTATATTTTTTCAGAAGACAGAATAGCAACTTATCTCTCTGGATGGGTTCTTGAGCCAAAATATTCCAGCCTACACCAGGTGGCAATTTTAATGGAACTGGAACCAAGTTCATGACCCTCTACCAGAGTTCCAATGTCCTGAAACCTTTGTTAATTGAATTAGACACAAGACAAAGGGAACTGAAAGGAGGGTAAGCTAAATTTTCATATTGCCTTGGGCAAGCGGCAGAGAGAAGTGGGCCTTTTTTTCCCTAAGGAACCGGGTACCCACTTTATCATTTACAATTACTTTATAATTAGATTGGTGTTTTATAAGACAGAAGTCCCTGTCACCCTGACCTTTCAATGTCTCCTCTTCACTGCTATGAGAGGGGACTGAGGGCCAAGTATCTGTGTTGCTTATTTCCCACAATTCCGGTTTTCAAGTACACTTAACATTTATAATGTCACCAAACTATCCACATCCAAAATATTTCCATATTCTCTACAGTGAACACATTCCATCACCACACCACCTAAAAATACCCTGCTTTCCATCACTCAGTAGAACCACAAAGGTTATTAGGAGGCAGTAAAATCCCTAGACAGTTTCTCTTTCCTACATCTGCACTCTCTTCTGATCAATTAGATTCGGGGAGGCTGGAGGTGGGAAATAAAGGAAATAAAATTCAGGCCACAAATCCTTATCTTAATCCCACAAAGAGCACCGGCAAGCACCAACTGGTGAGGGAGAAGCTCAACCGTGCAAGGCTTTCCTGCTCCGAACACAAGTTAATTATTACCCAAAATCCATCATTGAAGTATTACTCATAAAATGTCTGCTTCTCAGCAAAAAATATCACAGATGCCGGCCCTATTCCATCTCAGGGCACATGTCAGTATTTATGTCACTGAGGGGAAAATAGGTCTGCATTTGATTCCCACAGATTAAGCTCTTATTTATAGTAGACAATCTCCCTTAGTCCAGAAAGGTGCTTTCAAATAATCTAATTTAGAGAAGACACTCCAGTTTGGAATTTTTCAGCTATGGCAACACATGTCTCCTGGCCCCTGCCCCCCATCGGAGCCCCTAATCGGGAAATCTGAGGGCTGAAAGGCTCAGCCTTCTTTGTGATGATCTATTTGCAAACATCCCTCTCTTTTCTCCTGGGCCTTTCTCTTATCAGTTACAAACATTCTTCACCAGCACCCTAAACCCAGAAAGACCAAAGATAAGTAAGTTTCAAAAATGTCAATGGTTATTTTTTTATAATGGAGTTCGGGGGGAGGGGGGAGGTACTGACACCCTCAAGACTGACCAGATTGGACAATCCTAAAGGGACAGAGGCACGGAGTTAATGTAGAAAATGTCAGCTAACACCCACACACACCCCCAAGAGACTAGGAATGTCAGTGGCTTGATTTCTTCCAAAGAAGAAACAAGTCCCTCCCCTTTCTTTTGGGTACGTGTACTCTCCTGGAGCAGACGGATTTCATAGTTTTCAAAGGCAAGGTCTAGGTCAAGCCAATCAGAATGGGTGATTGTCCTACTGGGGTGACAGTTCCCAACGCACCTTTCTGCAGGAAAGGCCAGTGGGCCCCCCTTGCCTTCAAGAACAGAGCAGTGGGCCTTATAGACAGACGTTTTGCCATACCACGTGCACAGCAACATATCAGACCCCGTGGCACATATGCGACCCAAGTTTAAAAGCATCCCTCCAAGGGACACGTGCATAACAGGCACCCAAACCAGACTGGAATCTGCTCTCTTCCCCCAAAGGCATCATTTTCTCTTTTACAACTAAACAGAACATCACCTCAAGAAAAACGTACCTTCCTGCTTTGGTCTGTTTTGAAAAGAAGAAATTAAAAGAAGCAACTGGAAGGAGCACGAGTACATGGGAGATGAAGAGAGGAGCGGAGCACGGGACGGAGGAGAGGGCAGGCGGGCATGGGGAGGGGAGGGAAAGGCGCAGGTATGGTGGACACACAGGTTTGCCGTTCCCCAAAACACGTTCAACCCACTAAGGTAGCAAATGAGGAAATCATGTCAGTTTTCTTTTCCGGCAGTCGAACCATAAATGGTTGCTCCAGTAGTATCAGAGATTACTGGCCATTTCGAGCATTCTCGCTGGTGAGAAGCCAGCATTCCAGCCAATTTGAAATACTGGCCCCCAGATGCCCTAGATCTTTTGTTTTTCAAATGCAGGAATGTCAGCCGCTGGACAGAAAGTGATGTATACTGTCTAGTGGGCAGCATGCTGGCCAGACACCAAATTCGGAATGTGTCTCCCGGTACCCCGGGTTCCAGCTCAGCCATCCTCTCCGGCCACGGCCACGCCCCGAACGAGGACTCTGCCCAGAACAGAGCAAGAACACCAGCGGCATTTGAACAAAACTGAGGTCTAAGCCATCACCTCTGCAAATGTTTCAAGAAGCCAGCCCGAAGCCAGGGCAAGTTGGAGTTCAGTGAGTCTCTTCATAAGGAGGTTGATTACTTCTAATTCCATTGGAGCTAAGACCCGCCTGAAAGGAGCCCAGAAAGCCCGAAAGCCCCGAAATTAAATGTGGACTAGCCTCCTATTTTACGAGCTTTTAAAGTGTTCTCAGCTACATAAAATGGCAGAATTGCTCTCGCTTCAATCACGGGCTTAGGAAAGAAAATAGCATTAGGAGTTGAAAACTCGGTAAGGCATGTATTTTGTCCATATGGATTTTTAAAGTGTACCTCTGACATCAAATGAAGCCTACAGAGACCTTACATTTTTAAAATTCTTTCAGTGAAGCGTAATTAACTTGCAATGTTGTAATAGTTTCAGGTTCCAACATACGGATACAACAATTTTACGTTGTTACTCCTGGCTCACCACACCAAGTGTCAACACCGTTTATCACCATACATTATTACAATATTATTGACTAAATTCCCTGTGCTATACATTTCATCTCCCCCGACTTATTTATTTTATAATTGGAAGTCTGTATCTTTTAATCCCTTTTATGTATTTCACCCATCTTTCCACCTGCGATCCCTCATATTAAGCCAGAAAAGCTGCGCGCAGACATCCCAGTCTGACCTGCAGGTCCCAACCTTGACCGTGAGGCAGCAAAACCATTGCTCCCAGCTTGCACCATGGTGGCCCTCACTCTGCTTGGAGCATCGTCATCCTACACACTGTGCATTTCCCTGTAACATCACTCCAGGATTCTCCACCAAAAAGAGACCCTTGGAAATTTCCATTCATTTGGAGGAGCTCCTATAATCTAAGTGAGGATAATCATTAAAGCAGACACAGCTGACAAACAGGAGAAAGGCCTGCGTCCCAGCGCTTTGCTAGGCATTCCACTTTGCGAAACACTCAGTGAATGCCCTCTCTCACAGGAAGGTCACTACCACCTGTCATTCATTCACAGGAATGTTACTAGGTGGCCTTCACAGCCTATCCAGACTAAATGGTAACAGCGCGTGCATATCCTCCAGGTGTGGAAGTTAGGAGACGCCTTACAGTAAACAAGAGGTGGCCTGCGGGGGAGGGATACGGAGAGAAGGCTACGAATGTTTCTAGCCCAGGACCTACTACTTTCAAGAACGGTGTGGCAACAGCGAAGCAGAGTAGAAAACCCCCACGAGCTGATAAAACATCAGTTGACCCACTCTCTGCCCTGCTAGTGAGCAATGCACTGTGGTCGAGAAGTTCTTTTCCAAACCTGTAATTGACTTCGTGATGCAGAATCATTTGTACCATCGCGTTTCTTCCTTTAAGCAGGTGGAGCAGATCAAATACCCTAGTACCACCCAGAAGTCCTACCCCCCCAACAGCTCTGCTGCTCTTCGCACTACGATTCGGCCACCACTGAAAATATATTAAACGTAAAGTCCACAGACCACAGAAGACACAAGAAACTGGTAAAAGGGTCACATGAAACCATGAGGTCGGACTCTATGTCTCCACACAGACGTGGGCCACTTCGATGTTTCATTGTATAAATTATCTGCTACTTAGACATTATTCTGAATATCACAAACACAAACGTGTATGCTTAGAGAATAAAAGAATACACAGGCAATCCGCAGTTACCCAGTATGGGTACAAATCCCCGAACTGAGTTATTTTTTTTCCTAATAACGATTTTTCCGAGAAATATTTTCTAAAAATAAATTGTCATTAAAACGAAACAAAAAGCTAATAAAAGGTGGGCAAAATAAGTAGCATAAGCAATTCCAAGCTTAACCAACCAAATAATAATGTTTAAAAGAATGAGGCATCATAGTCCCTCCCTAAGTCACAGTCTATTAACTTACCAGGAGCACTAGCAGCAATTCAGGGCCATACAACAATTTACAGAATAAATTAAAAATAAGCGATAAGAAGCTTGGGTGCACTCTATAATCTAGTAACTATTTCTAAAGCTCCTAGCCTCATTTTTCCATCTATTCTCATAATAACTGACTAAATGAGATACATGGATTCATGTCATACTGAGTTTATTTCTAATCAAGATAAGCGTCAGGTGGTTGATCTACATAGCTGCCTCTTCTCTAAAGAACCAGAAAAAGAACACAATGTTTGACTGAACAAAAGTAGCTAAACACTGTAGTTTTACACCCAAAAGTCCAGCTCTCCACATGCAATTTACAGAACTGACAATTGCCACCTCTTGCTTATTACCTTAAAAGCATACCAAACAAAGAAAACATTGTAACTTATTTAAAAACACACAACTGCCCTTCAAACAGCTCTTCCCAGAACAAACCCAACACAGAATGGGTGGCAAATATCCAGTTTTTTCAATTGATGTAGGAATACAATAGTAATAATTTAGGCTCAAGTGGATGATGTTCTTAATTTATCCAGCTGGGATGCTTTAAATCTAAAATAGGCAACTAATCTCCAGTTTTCATTTCCTACCATACTGCATTGTCCCAGACACATAAAACAGCACTGTCTGTAAAGCAAGAGAAAAAAAAAATGCTAACATCGTGTCAGGATGCCCATGAACCTTCACATTAAAGCAGTAACAATATTCCCTCAAACACATATTAACCACCACCTCTTAATGATTTTGGCCCACATAGCTGGAGAGTTTAGATTGAGTACAGGTGAAGGTAGCATCCAGCTTTTCAGCTGTATTCGTGAGAGAACATATAGAAACATCTTCGCCAGGACTCCTATGGGCTCATGCGAATGAAACCTTTAACAATTTTCCTGATTCCAAGGTATGATTTCCTTTTTGTCACTGCTAACATAAACTAAAGAAATCATGCCCCATAAGCACTACAGATAATATGAAAGAAAAATAATCCCAGCATAAAAGGCAATAGAAACGACTGGTACAGAAGTTAAATCAAGAATACTGCTTCCTTCATTTTAGAATTATTGTTGTGACCAGAATGAAGTTACCTAAGCAACCATTCTAAAGCACACACAGTATTCAAATGTATCTGTATTATGGCAGCTCGGCTAGGTGTCTAGAAGTTTGTTGCTGATAGCACTGTTGTAAAATGTACAAAACTGTCAGATCAGTTTGTGGTGGGGGGGCTCTAAATATAAAGGTTTAATGGTCATGTGGCATTGAAATATTCATAAACAAAATTGTAAAAATAACCCATAGTAAAGAAAATAATTTAGGCTAAAAAAAAAAAGAATTATTTAGTCATAAGTAAAATCTTTAAACCAACCATAGATTCACAGACACATTCACTCTTGTTGCAGAACTGCAAAGTGGTCTTTTCATTCCTGACATGTTATACATTTACATAATCCTTACAACCCAAAGTCTGAGGGGGAGTATATGAAAGAGCTTCTAAAAACTAGTATGCATTGTATAAAAGCACATGTATCACAAAATATGTGGGATGCCCAAACTTCCTGATAATTCTGACTGCAGGTTAATCTACAGGAAACCAGCAGACAAAGGAGCGCGCAGAGGATGGCTGGCCTCATTTACTTCATTGTGTCTCTACACAGTGAGAATATCCGACTATCAAGTATGGCGTGCAGTACTTGGCAATTTGGGAAATCCACCAGGTCACAAAATTGATATACACTCTACCCCGGGGGGGGGGGGTGTCAAGGAAGCCAAAAGTTTCCCTCTCTCCAAGAAAGTAAAGAAATTCTTACCTTTCTGTACACCAACATGTTGGGGGATTCGTCTGCCACCCCGTTGCTGGTCTGCCCGTAATTATTCCCCTGGGCCATGTCACCCCACACTTGGTCTGCTCTCAGATACTGGAATAACTGGTGTGCGCGCTGCAAAGGGCCAAGGAGACCTCAGTCAGAGGCGAATGGTGGTGCTCAAGGGAGGGTGGGAGGGAGATACTCGAATCCTGTTCATAACCCACAGCCCCCACTGCACATGGAGCACACGTACATGACTTACATGTCCAGGCTGGCTGCAGGAAGTGGCACAGAAATAGATTTTAAAAAGAAAGAAAAAGAAAACTGAATTTACACCTACAGTACCCTCAGGGAGTTGTAAGAAATGACAATCATTTGGTTCAAATAAGCATTTGGCTATGGTTTTAACTGACTTCATCTCCTGGAGACTCCTTTTAAAAAGTATCTTGACGCTCGCCTAAAAATCCCACGGTTACCATTCCTGCGCTACAGAGTTCTCCTGTCTCCCAATACTTGCCTCTGGATGCTGGTCTCCCGAGAGGGCGGAAAGGCAGCCCCCGAGGCGGCACCCTCGCTCCCAGGTACCCGGCTACTTGCCCCGCGGGCAGCGCAGCAGACAGGCCCATCCCCGCGGCACTCTCCCTTCGCCCCCCGGGTCTCCCACACAGCGCCCGGGGAGCTTCGCCCACCTCCACCTGCGCGCCCGCACCGCGCGCCCCCGGGTCCCCTCCGCTTCCACTCCACTTGGGACGTCAGGACGGAACCCTGCCCAGTCTTTGCCAGAAGGCACCAGAATCCGTCTCAGCCCCGGGACCCGGTGGGAGTCCACCCTCGGGGCAATTACCTGGGCTACCGTGGGTCGCAGCCCGCCTGCAGGAACCTGAGAGCCACCAGCCCAGGAGCAGCAAACCAGGGAGCCCCCCCCCCCACGCCAGCTCCCGCCTCCCGGCTCTCCCGGCAGCACAAATGGCAGCAGTTTCAGCACCGCGGACCCGGGTGAGCGGGGCGCCCGCAGCCCGGCTGGGGCGCCGGGCTCCCGGGGCGGCCGCGCGGCGGGGCGCCGAGCGAGGGTGGGTGCGGGGCGGGGGGCGCGGGGCGCGCGGGGCGGCGCCGCCTCCCCCCCAACCACCTCCCCTATTTACCTCCTCGGCCAAGGTCACGGCCCCGCGGCGTCTGCGCTCGGGGGCGGGCTGGGTGCCGGCGCTGTCAGCTGGCGGCGAGCGGAGCGGCGAGGCAGGGCAGCCTCATCACCCTCGGCGGATGCGGAACCGCGCGGCTCAGGCCACCGCCGCCGTGCACAGGCGGCCCCGGCAGCCCGCCGCTCGCGCCCGCTGCCCCCGCTCCCCCGCCGCCCGGCCGGCCCGCTCCCTCCGCCGCCTCTGCTCCCGGGCGCGGGGACCCGCCGAGCGCGCGCGGGAGCCGAGACGCCGGCCCGTGCGCGCGACTGGGAGGCGGGAGGAGGGGCGGTCACGTGGGCCGGGCGGCCAGAGGTGCGGGCTCCCGGGCTCCCGCGCTCCGCGCTCGCCGCCCGGCCGGCCGCCCCCGCCGGCCGCTCTCGCGCCCCGGGCCGGGCGGGCGCACACCGCGCGCGGCAGCCGGTGTCCGCGCCGCGGGCGGCCTGGGGACCCGAGCGGGGCGGCGAGCGGCCGCCGGAAGGGCAGGGCGGGCGGGCGGATGGAGGGATGGAGGGATGGAGGGAGCCCCGCGCCGCCGGCGCGCTTCATCACGTGCCCGCCGAGGCCGCCGGCAGCGCGAGGGCAGCGGATGAGTGATGACCGCTGCGCTTCAATGACGAGCGCGGAGAGACTCGAGAAGTCCTGGGAGTGAAGAAAACGGCCAGGACAGGTGGAGCCACCCAGCCCGTAGCCTGCGGCGTTCGCAGCTTCCTCCCAAGTTTGAGAGACGGCGCCGGCCTGGAGGCGGCGGGTGCGGCCCGAGACCTGCCACCTGTGCGCCTGCCGGGCCGTCCCCAGCTGCGCGCGGCCGCCCGGGAAGGGAGGTGCTCCGAGGGCTCGCCTCTGCCCACGCCCTCACCCCTCCGCAGGTTTCGGAAGGACTGCGGTGCTGATGCCCCGGAATTAGTCTTCAAGTCGCCGTCACTAATTCCTCTCTAAGGATTAGAACGACAGGAAGAAGAAAAATCACTGCCGGCCCAGTTGTGGTCGAGAAACGCGTCTCTGGCTTCTCGGGGCAGATTTGGGAAGCTATAAATATCCGAAGTTTTCTTTCCTCGGCGGGGCCAGGTGTGGGGGAAAGACAGAAGATAATCCAGACAGCCCCTTCTTAATCCTCTAGGTCCGAAACGAATAGAAGTTACCCTGGTAGGAG
The DNA here is from genome assembly GCF_963455335.1 of Martes martes. Lineage (NCBI taxonomy): Eukaryota > Metazoa > Chordata > Mammalia > Carnivora > Mustelidae > Martes > Martes martes. Next base: position 62,292,946 of record NC_137903.1, on the reverse strand, counting down.
GGACGACTGTTCAGAGCAAACCATGGGGTCCAGTGCGCTTCCCCAGTCCCACCCACACAGGCAGGTTTCACCCAAGGAGCAAAGAGTTATCTAACCTATTCTCTGTTCTAAATCCTGCCAGGCAAACGGTACTACCCAACCCCCTTACACACACCCTAGTCTGACCCATCCCCCGCTCCTCTCCAGTTCCCAAAATTTCTGTATTGTGTGCTCTGGAAATGATGCTTTTTTTCATCAAAGTTGCCATTTTTAAAAATTCTTCTCTACTATTTCCTTAACATTCTTACTGTAGCCAGACCTGCCTCTTCCCCTTCAGCCCCTTTCTCTTCCCCTTTGCTCAGTCTGCTTCTGGGAAGTTGACATGAATGGAATTAATAAATCTGGAAAGAATAATTAGGCATGCTCACTCAGCTTAACCATTGTTCCTCTTAAGGAAGAACTGCCTGAAGGAAGCAGACTTTGTCCTTTGCATCACAAGACAAAAGTTCTAACCCCCTTGGGGGCCATGCCCATGCTCATCACTGATGGATCTAGCAGATAAAATAGAGCCAACTGTATATATTTTATACACGGTGTAAAATACACCCCGGCTGCATAGGACCCCATCCATCCATACATCCATCACATAGATATATGTATATCTGTATCAACATAGACATAATCTTGCAGAAGATATCTATATGTAGATATAGCTATGTATAAAATCTCCCTTGACACACTTTCCACTTATTCCTGCCCTATTTTTTGGCTCCCTTTGGCACAAGAACTTCCTTTTCTTTTATTTTGTCTTGAACCCATTTTATTCTGGCAACAACCTCCATGTTACTAAACTGATAGTGAATTCTCAATTGTATTGAATGACTTTTCAGCAGAAGATTAAGTTGATCAGCTTCATGATAACAAGGATAGTGTCTGTTTAAGATTTTATTTTAAATATTTGAGAGAGAGCAAGCACACGCGCATGAGCAGGGGAAGGGGTAGAGGGAGAAGCAGACTCCTTGCTGAGCAGGGAGCAGGACTGACCCACAAGGGCAGATCCCAGAACCCTGGAACCATGACCTGAGCCAAAGGCAGATGCTTAACCCACTGAGCCACCCAGAAGCCTGAGATATTGTCTGTTTAGCTCATGCCATATATCCCAGGCATAGTACAGTTTCTAGCCCACAGTAGATGCATGTTATCTAAATGGATCAATGTATCTAATGACAACAATCTGATACATAATTTTTATATTTAGTAATACATTGTTTGCATTATTATCTCTTTTAACCCTCTAAAGCCCTAGTTATAATTGTTATCTCTTCTATATCAATACACCAATAAGAAAGGCAAGGATCAGAAATGCTAAGTAAACTGCCCCATTCAACCCACATAACCACTAAGTGGCGGGGGTGGTTTGTACCAGTCAGCTTGATCAGCTGGAACTACATTTCCCAGCATCCCCTTCCCTGTAGTCAAGTGAGCAGAGGAATTTGTGCAAGATTGGGAAAAGAGTGAGACAGCATCCATACCTCTCTGAAGGTCTCTGAAGTTTGTGTGTTGGCATGTGTTGGGTCCCAGAAGGTTCTAGCATGTCCTTATTCTCCTTCACTTCACATTCAGATTTTCCAAATTCGTTCCACCCCTGAGGAAGAGTAGCCCCACACACCTCACAAAAAGCCTGAATGTGGACCTACAGAGGCAGCAGCCACACAAAGACCACAGATTTTCATTGACTTTTCTGTCCGCTCCACTTCCTGGTCTACCTCCTGCACCGGGTCATGCCTGGCCTCCCAGCTTCCCCCATAAGCTTCAACTTGCCCATCCACTTGCCTAAGACCCCAGGTGGGGGGTTAGTAGCGTCTTTTCTCAGATCTTTCAATTCGTTATTCTGGAAAATAACTTCACCTGCTTCCCTCACAATTATGTAAGGTCTTGTTCCCACAATGCACCCCTTACTCCATTGTTTTCATAGTGCTTCTACTTCTCAGACTGAGTGGTTGGCAGAGCTCACATCCAAGTCTTCTGGTCCTTTTCACTATCCCCCAAGAAATCCAAATTAGAGAGGCAAAAACCTTGAAACCAATGACACATGACAATGCAAAACTGAACAATGGAAGTATGAAAGGGTTTGATGTTCCAACAAGGCTCTTCAAGGACCAGTAGGAGGTCTACAGGTGATGAGGGAAGGAGTTTCTAGTAAGGCACAAAGGCAAATTCTGAAGCCCACTGGGACAATTACTATAATAAAACTACCACTTCCTGAAGTCACACTATCTCTAAACGCATTAAAATATTCTCACCATTTCTGACAAAATTCACCCCACAAGCAACGTAAGGAATCTGATGTTCAAGTTAGGAAATTTGACCAGGATTGCATACCTTCTAAATATCAGAGTCTGGATGCAAACACACAGCTGTGTGAATCCAAACCCCTATGAAAACATGTGGAAAATGCCTCTAGCAACAGAATGAGTTTTTGAAAATCTGAGGATCTCCCACAAAGACCCCTGTCATTCTCTTGTCTGTCTCATTTCTCCTCTCACCTATCTTCTCTCCACACACCTAATGCACACCTTTCTCTCTGGGTATTAATGACTCAATGCAAAGCAAATATGGAGGAAGATTCAAGGACTAGCACAGTCCACTATTTCTTCTTTTGTTATTGTTAAGCCTCATCATTTGTGTTATTGTGCATTGGGACCAAAATTATGTCCATCACCTTAATGTTCCCAGGACTCACATTTTTTCCAAACATAACCTGAGGGAATTAGACTTGATCTCTCAAAACCCATTTGGATCTTAGAACATAAGATTTTAATATGTTCTCCTTGGTACTTTCCTCCTACATAATGGCCCTTTACATTGTAAACAGCAAACAGCTTGGATATTGTGGGATATTTTTCTGTCTCTTTTCTTTCCAAAACGATGTAAATATGTGATCCTCAGCTATCATCATCCAAAATCATTTTTGTCATTTTCCTTATGGACCCTATATTTTGTGATACTTCTGTCAAACAAATTAAACTGTAAAATGTAATAATGCACCTCTTTTTCCATGCCAGATAGAACTTCTAAAAAGTAAAGGCCCTGTTACTTCGCTAAGTAAATAGAATTCTACCCCAAATAATGATATTTAAAGCCTTTGTTGTTATTTTGTTTGTTTGTTTCTTTGTAGCTTCAGCAGTCTTATCTTGGGGAAAAAAGTAGAATTTGATTTAAATTTTTGAAATATTGGACAACGTTGTACTAGTTTGCTAGGAGTATGGTAACAAAATATCACAGACTGAGAGGCTTAAACAACAGAAATGTATTATCTCATAGTTCTGGAGACTAAAGGTCCAAAAATAAAGGTGCAGACAGAGTTGGTTCCTTCTGAGACCTCTGAAGAAAAGAGTTGTTCTGAGCCAATGTTCTTGGCTTGTACATGGCTCTCTCTCCCTGTGTCTCTTCACAATGACTTCTGTGGATGCCTCTGTGTCCAAATTTCCCCTCTGTATAAAGACACCAGTCATACTGGATTTGGGGCCCACCCTACTAACCTCATTGTAACTTAATTACCTCTCTAAGGACCCTAACTCCAAACAAGGTCATACTGTAAGGTACAGGGGGTTAGAGATCCAAAATTATCTTTTTGGGGGATGACACCACGTAATGCATAACAACTGTGTGTATTTTTGCAAATCACTGGGGACACCAGAATTTCTGAAGTGTGAACTATCTCCTTCCCTCCTTTCATCCCTCCTTTCATTAATCAGATACTTGATTATTTGTTGTGTGTAAGAATGTGTTTTCATATATGTTATATAACATGTACACATGGAGGATATATAAAGAACGCAAGGAAATGTCATAGGTGACTTTTGCTCAAGGAAGTTTCCAGTCTACTTCAGAGGATAAAAATTTCTTTTTCTCACAATTCACACTCAGTCTAATCTACAAATCCAGTTGGCCCTACCTGCAAACTATGTCCAGGATTCTCACCACTTCCTCGGCTCCCAACCTGGTTTGAGCCTTGATTTAATCTCTCCTGGGTGAAAACAAGGACCCAATTGCTTTCTCTGCCCCCATCATTTCCCATCTACATCTATTTTCAAGGTAGCAGCCAGTGATCTCTTTAAAATGAAGTTATGTCGCATCTCCATGTAAAGTCCTCCAAAGACACCCCACGTCACTCAAAGCATCTTCAAAAGGCCTATGAGGTCCTCATGATCTGACACCATATTACCTCTTCTGACATCAGTGCATGCTACTCTCCTTCTTACTCACTCTGTTCCAGTCACACTGCCCTCCCTGATTCTTTCAACATTCCAGGCACGCCGCTGCCACAGGATATTTGCACTGGCTGTTCCTCCTGCCTGGAGTGTTTTTCCCTCAGATAGACATCCCTTTCTTTCTTCAATTCTTGACTCAGTTAGCACCCTCTCAGCGAAGCCTATTCTACATACCTTAATTAAGATTATGTACTCTCCTGGGTGAAGCCTGGATGGTTTCAATCAGTTAAGCATCTGACTCTTGGTTTCAGCTCAGGTCATGATCTCAGGGTTATGAGATCGAGCCCCACGTCAGGTTACATGCTCAGCCTGCTTAAGATTCTCTCTCTCTCTCTCTCCCCCTCTGCCCCCACCCCTCAAACTTTCTATCTCTCTCTCTCTCTAAGGAAAAAAAAAAGATTATGTACTCTCCTTGCACTCCCCTTTCTCATTACCCTGTTTATTTGCTTTTAAGAGCATCTATCACCTTCTACCATTTTGTACTATTCACTTATTGACTGTGTTTGTTGTCTGTCTCCCCTCAGAAGAAATGAAGATCTGTGAGGTCAGGGATTTTTTTCCTCTCCTATTCAATGCTGTATTCCCAGGGTCTAGAAGAGGATAGGCGTACAGTTGGCACCCAAAAATTATTTGCTGACCTATTGTGAATAAATCCATGAACATTATTCTGTTGGAAGACTGGATGGACTAGAAGAATCCAGTCAACAGCTTTGAACAAAACTGAATTAGCAGCAGGTTTCACTGTGGATCGAAACGAACCACCCTTCAAACCTGTTTCTTGTGTGTCATAAGGGGGAAGGATAATTTCTTTTCCCACCACACACCCACTTCACAGAGGAATGGTTGAGAATTAATTAAATGCTAATGTGGAAAAGGCATTTTGAATTTCTGGGAGAAAGCACTTTATTAATCTGAGGCTTTTATTACACGAAAGAATTGTGAGCGACACAGGGGCAAGCAGAAAGAGAACAATGTTGAAGGGATAATACTGTTCACAACACCACATTGGCATTTTAGGGGATAATTGATTTGAGATTGATACAAGCAGAGTGAAAAAAAAGAAAAGTGGTTTGAGAAATCTTACCCCAAGGACAAGTTTTTTTAAAAAACACCTTCTTCTCTGTAGTCAACTCTCAATTATTTATAGCACAATACCCTCATTAATGAATTACTCTCCACTCTCACCACCCTTTTGTCCATTCTATGGCCATTTTCCTGCTAAGTGGAGCTCCCATAGCAATGACAGAGGGCTGGCAAGGAAGAAGAGTAAGAACTAAAATGTGTCCTTATCGGGAGTTGATTCCTTTCTCCTTTCTGTTGAAATGTTTAAACTCGGATCTATACTTCCAGAATGACACCCTTTTTAAATGTTACACATTTATTTCTCAAATAGGCGGAAAATTAGCTGAGCATATATTACGAGTGAGACACTGTGTAATGTGTGGAAAGAAACAGGGAACATGTTGAGTTCAGCTCCTGCCCTTTCATTTTTGGAATGATGGAAGAGGACTGAAGACAGCATCAGCACATCTGAGCTGTAGGCCGGCCTGCAGTGTTTCACATCTAGGTCACATGGGGCAAGTGACTCGACCGTCTCAAGCTCCAGTTTCCTTAACTATAAAACAAAACTTACATCATCTGCTTTCTCCTCCTCTACTGTGCAAATCTTTTTATTCCAGGACAAATGAAGTTATTTGGAAAGACAGTCTGGTAGTGATCCTATCGACCACATCAGGAGAACAGTAAGTAGCCTGGAAACAGACCATCACTTCTGCGGCTCAGACACCAGGGGTGGCTAGAGCTACAGTAATTGAAAAATAGTCCATCCAACAGGCAGTGTATGGTATCCAGAACATAGTAGAAGCCCAAATGACAGGATCAGAACGGTGTCACAAGGGATCCAACTTAGCACCCCTGCAGGATGGGTAAGCATGGGCAGAACAGGTTACATATGGAGTCTCAGCAGGCAGGGGACTGGTGTGTGGATGCCTGGGAGCAGAGCATCCCCAGCCAGAGGGGGGCCACTGGTGTTGTGACCCCAGAAGGAGCGGAAAACACAGAGCAACTCATTTCCTATTGGGTTTCTAAACACTTAGCTGAGAACAGTCTTCAAATTGGAAATGACAGAAGACATGATTAGAAAAATAAATAATAAAGATGAAAGGGATAATCCTCAAATAATAAACAGAGAAACCAGACATGGATGAAGTAAGCTTCCTTTCTCAAGGTTACACAGCTCAGCGGAATTAGATCCAGGATTTCAAGCCAGTCTCAAACATTCCAAATCTCGCGTTATGTGATGTTGCTTCTACGAAGCAACCAGGACTCAGGACAAGGGAAGAAGTAGTAAAAGGGTACTCGATTGTTTTAAAAAGTTTGCCTCACAGACCAGTTCCAGTCATTTGCCCTGAGAGAATCTGGAAGTGAAATTCTCGGGAACTTCTGAAGTCGGGGTGGGGGGGGGGGGAGATGATAGCAAAACAGAGTCAACTTGCCTCAAGGGAGAAAATGGATACCCAAATTAAGTTGGTCCACAGACCTTGTCCATAGGAAAGCTTTATCCTAGAATTCAAGAAATGTTTGTTAAGTCCCTGTGATACCAGGCACCATGTTAGTCTCTGGTGATGAACAGACCTTCCCAAGCCAGAGGCCAGTAGAAGGGACCAATGGGTCAGTCCCTGCAGCGTGTGGTATTCAGAACGTGTGCATACAAGGTGTTAGGAAAGCACAGAGATGAGAGTCAAGGACATTTTCTGAGTCTTTAAAACTGAGGGGAATCTTCCAGATGGACAGAGAGGAGGAACAGCACAGAAGCACTTCAGGTGGGTGGAATAAAATGTACCAGATTAGAGAAACACGAGTAAAGATGGATGGTTGACGAACAGCACGAAGTTTGGTATGGCTGGTTGTAAAGAGAGGGAGGGCCTTGGATGGAGATGAAGCCGGTCCATACACTGGGGACAGACTGTGAAGAACCTACAGTGCGTCCTGAGAAGTCTGGGCTTTAAGCAATCAAAAAGTGGATGAGTTTTGAAAGCTTAAAGAGAAAAGTGGCGATCGCGGAGGGCCAATGAGGGCCCACCGAGCACATGTCACGCAGACCAGCTTCATGTCCTCCAGACGCATGGCCTCTAGACTGACAAATGAGGCCTACGGGACAACCATGTATGTTATACAGCAAGGCATGGGGCGGTTTCTTCTGGAACAGCTTCATAAATGTGATGGTAAGGTCAGAGTTTAAATAACAGACTAGTAAGGTCAGCAGAAAGAGCACTGCATAATCGCCCCCAGACACCCCAGAAAGGAGAACGTTCTTGCGAAGATTCTGAACTCTGACCTTACAATTTCCCTGTTCTAACTGGGCATGTGCACAGTGACTCTATTACAGGTAGAAACAGCCACTTATCAAGTTTATAAATGGCACAGAGCTAGGAGGAATAGCTAATGCACTGGAAAACGGCAGAGGGATCCAAAGAGATCAAGGTTGGATGAAAAGGTAGAGTGAACCACATAAAAGGGAAGATAGCAAGGAGAAATCGTAAGCCTCGAATCCAGATGGAAGGGAGCTGGCTTAGCACCAAATACAGGATGGAAAAGATGTGACCAAACATCAGTTAAAACGGGGGGAAAAAAAAAAACTAGGTTTCTGTTTGTTTTGGTTGTAGTTGAAAGCAAACTCAATATTGCTCAAAAAGAGCACACATCTGCCCCCCAGAAGCCACTCTGATGACTGGAAGAAAGAGACATTTTGTCAGTTAAAAAAAAAAAAAAAGGCTTGGATGATTTGGGATAATTACCCGAAAACATTAAAGGACTCTCGGGTGGAAAAAGAATCAAACAGCCTTTCAAGCCCCAAAGGACAAGCTTCACTCTAATGGGTAGCGGTCTCCGGCGGACAGATTTCAGTTCGACACCAGGAAGTACTTTCAACACTTGTTCGTCCTTAAGGAAGAGGTCAGTTCCACGTCCCTGGAGGCATCTGAGGGCGTCTGGTTGACCCCGGACTACAAGAGCTAGTTGTGGCATTGAGAATGCCGGTGTGGGTGACCTCCGTGACGTCTGACCACAAGACGAGATGGTGTAGGAGGAAGTGGTTTGAAAACTGAACACTACCATTTTCCTGGGAGGCTTTGAAGTGATTTTGACCTGAGACAAGAATGACATGAGATATTTAAAACGACGTGACCAAGAACACGGTCTCTCTTTGAGTTCGTTTTGGGCTTCAGTGGTGTCAGGGAAGACCTCACGTGGGAAAGGGGACGGACTTAGCTTTGAATGTTGGGTAGATGGAAAGGGGGTGCAGTGGCTATTTGCTCAAGGGGGCCCATGACAGACGCTGCCCACCCAGAAACATTTATTATCTATCTTGTTATCACATGGTTGTCTTAAAGGTCTTGTTATCACATGGTTGTCTTAAAGGCACCTGCGGGTCAGTGGCTTTCAGGTCCTCAGGAGATGCTGATTTTATCATGCTTAGGGCAAGAGTTCACCTGCTCGCCCCAAGCCAAACCTCACTTGTAATTCCCTGATTCTCCATCAACTCTGCTTATAAATATCGCCCAGCACTTCCTGCTAGGAAGTGCTTCCTGCTAGGAATTTAGCACTACTGAATTTCTCTAAACCTGTGTTAAGAAGAAGAAAGAGCAAAAGGAGGGAAAGAAAAAAAGGAATGGAAAGCCTTATTTAAATTGCTTAATACACTCCTATAGTTGATAGAAAAACATTTAGGAACTTGACCCTAAGTTGGTTTCCTATGTCCATCAGCTCTGATTATATTAAGGAGGTGAATATTCTAAGAACAACGCTGTACTTGAAAGACTGTAATCTAAGGTAAAGCACTTGGCACCTGAATTAAGGTTCTCTGCATGCTGTGTGATTTTCTCTAATACTGCATTAGCCACCTTCTCTGAAGCTTTCAAACCACTTGGCACAGGGTAGTGTTCTACAAACTCCCTAAATATCAGGCCCTCCTCTTTCTTGTCATGGGTTCTTCCACAGATAATTGTATGAAAATCCATGTGATTTACCTCTGATTAATAGAGCTCATTAACTAGATACTTAGAAAACAAAGCTTTTTTTTTTCAAGGTTCCCAGTGTAGACTGTGGGCACCTGGGAACCCAACCCTCCCTGAGCAGCAGCCCAAGGTGCTGGGCCCATCTCTCTCAGTCCCCTCGGGTTTCTGAACGCAGGTCCCTGAGCCTCCCGAATACCTCAGCCCTTAAATCCAACATCTGTCTACTTCCTGATGGGCCAAAAAGTTTTGGGCTTTGTTTCTGTTCAAATGTTTGAGCTCTGCATCTTCAGAAAGAGGCGACCACTTGAGAGATGGGCAGAAGGAATGCCGGGATGAGGAGCCCTACCCCACCGCAAGGGTCCTCCCTCTCTCCCAGACCGGCCTGAGGTCCTCCCTCTCCTCCCAGACCCGTATATGAAGGTACCCAATTCAAGAAGCCCATGTAAACACCCAATCCCCCATCCCAGAGAAGCGTAAGCTGGACTCAAACACAGCTGACACAACTCCACCCGGACTGAAGCAAGAAGAGCCTTGCCAGGAGCCCCTCAGGAGAGGACCCAAGGTTCTCCACCCTACCACTGCCGGTAGAGGGAAGCTGAGAAGCCAGCGCAAGAAGTCCTGCCAGTTCCCCAACATCCGCCCCAGATACACAATCTTTTTCTGATCACTCAATCCTTTATTCATTAAGCATCTACCCTACGCCCGAGAAGTTTCTGAATGAATGTCACAGTGCCAACAGGTGCAGAATTCTCTAGACTGACGTACCCCAGAGGACGTCTCTTCCTGGCTCACCTTCTTTGCTGCCCCAATCCCCCTTCTGTCCTATGCTGGACTCTTCCAGTTCAATGGCTTTAATGCTGATGTGTTGATGACACCCTCATTTACATGGTCCCTCCTGGTTTCTCCTCCCTCAGAGCTCCAAACTCATATTTCCAACTGTTTACTTGACATCTTCACTGGGACCTTTAATAGTCATTTCTTTTTTTTTTTTAAAGATTTTATTTATTTATTTGTCAGAGAGAGAGAGAGAGAGCGAGCGAGCACAGGCAGACAGAGTGGCAGGCAGAGGCAGAGGGAGAAGCAGGCTCCCTGCCGAGCAAGGAGCCCGATGCGGGACTGGATCCCAGGACGCTGGGACCATGACCTGAGCCGAAGGCAGCCGCTTAACCAACTGAGCCACCCAGGCGCCCCAATAGTCATTTCTATTAAAGAAGTTCAAGACAGAACTAGTTTCCCCACCTACACCCCAATTTTTCCTTTCCCAGAATTCCCCATGTGAGTAAGTAGGGCATTATTTTTCCCAGTTACACAAGAGAAAGCTAAGAATCATTCAAGTAAATCATAATCCTTCTCTTCTGCACTTACAAGTCCCGTCAATATAGATCGAAATAAACATCTTGTCAAGATAATTCAATTCTCCACTTTGCCTGCCACTTCCTCATTTAAGACATCACATCTCCTACCTAAACTACTTAAGTAGTCTCCTGACTAGTCTCAGCATTAACATTCTCCAGATAAGACTAGAGTGGTATATTTAAAATATGTAACATATCATGGTGATGTTTTAGCAGCTTAAATCCTTCAATAGCTTCTCAACTCCCTTAGAATAAAATCCAAACGTCTCACTCTGACCTACAAGACCTTAAGTCATCTTACCCTTCATGACCTCTCCAAGTTCATCTTACGTTCTTTCCCTTCTGCTCAAAACTCAAGAGGTGGGGTGCCTGGGTGGCTCAGTGGGTTAAAGCCTCTGCCTTCGGCTCAGGTCATCATCTCAGGGTCCTGGGGTCGAACCCTGCATCAGGCTCTCTGCTCAGCAGGGAGCCTGCTTCCCTTCCTCCCTCTCTGCCTGTCTCTCTGCCTACTTGTGATCTCTGTCTGTCAAATAAATAAAAATTTAAAAAATAAACTCAAGAAGTGGTCATCTTTGTATCTTTTTTTTCCATCTCTGTATCTTTTTATCACAAATTGAAATGTCCCTTATTCTTTTTTTTTTTTTAAGATTTACTTATTTATTTTAGAGAGAAATGGAGAGAGAAAGCACACATGAATGCAAGCTGGGGGAGGGGCGGGCGGAGGGAGAGAGAAACCACAAGCAGACTCCCTGCTGAGATGAACGTGGAGCCCCATGGGGGGCTTGATCCCCAAATCCTGAGATCAGGACCCGAGCCAAAGTCAAGAGCCAGCCACTTAACCAAATGAGCTTCCCAGGTGCCCCTAAACTTCCCGTACTCTTGAAAGGCTTAAATATGGTAAAAGTTAAAAGCACCCAGTTTCTTAAGCATTATTTTTCATTGTGATCACTCTGATTAGTAAACCAAAGATTTGGGAATACTTTTCTGCTAACTGCAGAGTTCTTCAGACCAAGGACAACAGGGGCAGCTTCATACCAGCACATTTGTGGGATTTGGCAGCGAGCAGAGAAACCCGTTTGAAGCATGATTTTTGTCCCGCAGCAGATTTCCTAATCTATTTTCCTAATTCTTTAAGCTTATGAATAATTTATTGAACAGTCTGAACCTGCTGTAGAGACAATTTTTTTTTAAACCTCTACTCTTCGCCTTCAACTGTTCTATGACAAATCTCCCATTTTCCCCCCTTCGTGGAATCTCAGGCAGATCCAAAGCCTTGGTTTTAAACTTTATAATCACATGGAATTTAACACCCACTTCCTCGTTGCCCAGCCTGATTTAGACCTGAGGGACCAGGAGTGATGGGATTGGGCTTCCCTTTTACAGCTCCGCTCTCCCTGCGCAGAGTCCCTCTCCCTTCCTGTGTGCCAGGAACTGATGATGCTGTTGTCCTCTTTGAAGCAATTATTCTTCCTTCTCCTTCATGGCTGTCTGTGTGGTGAGGGCTCAGATGGTGGCTCCTCTGTGGGACCCAAGTTCAAGTGTTGTGGAAGGCCCTTTTGGAAGGGGCCTCTGACCTACAGAGTTCCTTAATGAAGGAGATTCATTCTTGCCTGGACTGACCTCTTCTTACTCCCGTAAGTTCCCACCTTGGTGATCTATTCCAGAACTGCCCAGTGGCGAGGCTCCCTTACCTGCTGCCTGTCCCTTTGGAAGGGTATACCTGCGAGAAGGCTCTGTCCTGGCTACTTTGTTGTGTCTACTGTCCTGTGAGAAATCCACATATCCTTGACTATTCAAATTATGGGAATTCGAACTGTCACCTGCTACCCCACTTTCCACCGGCACTTCTCCACTTCTCTCTCCCCGGCAACCACAGGCCTGGAAGCTCGCCACCACTTACTCCGCAACCATTCACCTGGGAATAAGATGTGAGCTCCCCTTTTTCCAAGCCCCCCAGTCACTATAAGTGCTTCTCCTGGACCATCAATCATTTGGTGTTGGGGGTGGAGAAATCCCCAGAACTTCCCAAATAGTTCAGTATTCTTTCTTTTTATCATTGGGGTCTAACTGACACACAACATCCTATTAGTCTCAGGTGTCTGTCATAGCCACTCAATATTTTCAATATTCAAATTATTCAATATTCAAATATTCAATATTCAAAAATATTTCAGTATTTTTTTAAGATTTTATTTATTTACTTGAGAGAGAATGAGTGAGAGAGAGCATGAGAGAGGAGAAGGTCAGAGGGAGAAGCAGACTCCCCAAGGAGCTGGGATCCCGATGCGGGACTTGATCCTGGAAGTCCGGGATCATGACCTGAGCCGAAGGCAGTCGCTCAACCAACTGAGCCACCCAGGCGCCCTCAGTATTTTTATACATTAAGAAATGATGCCTATGAGAAGTCTAGTTATCACCTATCACCAAACAAAGTCGTCATAATTATTATTGACTGTGTGCCCTTCGCTGTACATCACATCCCCGTGATTTATTTGTTTTATAGCTTGAAGTCTACATGTCTTAGTTGCCTTCACCTATTTCACCCACCCCCCCCCAAACCTTTTTTCCCTCTGGTAACCAGCAGTTTTTCCCCCACGTCTATGGGTTTGTTTCTGTTTTGTTTTGTTTCTTCATTTGTTTCGTTTTTTAGATTCCATAGGTAAGTGAGACTATGTGGTATCAGTCTGACTTATTTCACTTAGCAAAATACCATCCAGATCCATCCATGTTGTCGCAAATGGCAAGAGCTCATTCTTTTTTATGGCTGAGATATATATATATAGATGATAGATAGATAGATAGATAGATAGATAGATAGATAGATAGATCACATTTTCTTGATCCATACATTAGTCGATGGACACTCGGGTTGCTTCCATATCTTCGCTCTTGTAAATAATGCTGCAATGAACACATGAGTGCAAAGGTCTCTTCAAACTGGCGTTTTTGTTTTCTTTGCAAAATACCCAAAATGGCATTGCTTGATCATATGGCATTTCTATTTTTAATCTTTTGAGGAATATCTTTATTATTTCCATAGTGGCTGCACCTATTCGAATTCCTGTCAACAGTGTATGAGGTTCACTTTTCTCCATATACTCACCACCACCTGTATTTTCTGTCTTTTTGATAATAGCCAATCTGACGAATGTGAGGTGATGTCTCATTGTCATTTTGATTTTCATTTCCTTGATGATCAGTGATGTTTAACATCTTTTAAAATGAAAAGATGCTCTTCACGTGGTCTGTTGGCTCTCTGTCTTCTTTGGAAAAATGTCTATTCAAGTCTTTTATCCACGTTTTAATCTTTTTTGTATTTTTGATATTAAGTTGCATATGTTCTTTATATAGCATGGGTGTTAACTCTTTATTGGATGTATAATGTGCAAATATCTTCTTCTGTTCACTAGGTTGCCTTTTAAATTTGTCAGTGGTTTCCTTCACAGTGCAAGCTTTTTAGTTTGATGTAGTTCTATGTGTTTGTTTTAGCTTTTGTTACCATTGCCTGAGACTGCTCCCTAAAAATATTGCTAAAACCAATGTCAAAGAACTATGTTTTCTTCTAGTGTTTTAATGGTTTCAGGTCTTACATTCAAGTGTTTAATCTATTTTAAAGTAATTTTCTCTGTAATATAAAATAGTGGTCCAGTTACATGCTACTGTATATAGCTGATGAGTTTTCCCCTATATATAGCTGATGAGTTTTCAACAAATGCCATTTATTGAAAAGACTGTCTTTTCCCCCATGGTATATTTTTGCCTCCCTTGTCATAGATTAATTGATCATATATGTGTGGCTTTATTTCTGGACTCTCTATTTTATTCCATTGATATTTGTGTCTATTTTCATGCCAGTATGGTACTGTTTGGATTACTGGAGTTTTGTAGTATATTTTGAGATCAGGGATTGTGATACCTACAGCTTTGTTCTTTCTCAGAACTGCCTTGGCTATTTGAGCTCTTTTGCGGTTCCTACAAATTTTAGGATTCTTTGTTCTAGTTATGTGAAGGATGTCCTTGGTGTTTTGATAAGGGTTGCATGGAATCTTTAGATTGCTTTGGGTAGTATGGCCATTTTAGCAATATTAGTTCTTCCAATTCATGAGCATGTTTTTATTTGTCATCTTTAATTTCATCATTGTCCTCTAGTTTTTAGAGTACAGATATTTAACCAGATCCTGGTTAAATATATTCCTGGGTACTTTATTCTTTTTATGCAATTATAAATGGGATTGTTTTCTTAATTGTTGTTTCAGATGGCTCATTAGTAATGTATAAAAACTCAGCCAATTTCTGTATGTTATTTTTGTATCACGTTATTTTGTATCATGTTATATTGTATCATGTAATTTTTGTATCATGTATGAGATTTCGTTTATTAGTTCTAGTAATGTTTTGGTGGGGTCTTTAGGGTTTTTCATGTATAATACTACGTCATCTGCAAATTCTGATTACTGGGAGATCAATATGGTAACACTGGCTCACTTAGCAGAGCACCTGGTACATACAAGACACTGTATAGAGGTTAATTCCTTTCTTTCCTCAAATTTTTGATAAAATAGCCTTAGCCACACCTGAAGAAAATCTTATCTTCTAAAACAAGTAAATTGGAAAGACTTAGAGAACACGGCTAACTAGAAATGTCAAATGTCAGGGCTGCCTGTTAATACTAGTGCCATGAAAAGTCTTCCGAGTTTGGCAGCACTTCCAAGTGACGGAAAGATCATTTGCAGCCACATTTATAAAGATCTTTGAACTCCTTAGGAGAAAGATTAAATACAGGCAAAATTTCATTCCTATCTTTCTTCAGTGGAAATGTCATGCTTAACCACTTCAAACTCTGTAATGCATTCTTATTTTTCTTTCTAGCCATGTCCCCATGAGAGGTCTAGAGGTTTTTAGAAAAGATGTGTCTGTCACCACAAATAATAATGAGATCCAATACAGGACAACTTAGAATAAAGAAGTGAAAGAGAATGGACAGATGGCGAACGTTAGCCCCTCCCAAGAGCAGATTTGAGAAGAGACAGGAGTGGGCTCTCAGAGAAAACGTGCATAAAATGCATAGTCCTGGGATGCCTGGGTGGCTCAGTCTGTTAAGCCTCTGCCTTCGGCTCAGGTCAGGATCCCAGGGTCCTGGGATTGACCCCCACACCGGACTCCTTGCTCAGCAGTGACCCTGCTTCTCCCTCTGCCTGCCAGTCCCCCTGCTTGGGCACACTCTCTCTCTGTCTGTATGATAATAAATAAATAAATAAAATCTTTAAAAAAATGCATGGTCATCTTACCTTGCTCAGGAGTTAAATTTAATTATGTTATAATGCCACTGTGTTATTCATTTCTCTAATGCATTATCAAGGACAGTCAGAGCCTTTTAGTGATCTAGAATTGATTAATGCTCATTGGCACTGAGAGCCAGGTTTGAGTGAATGAAAATGCACCCTTTCAGCACCCCCGAGGGATAGAATAAGAGGTCTTTATATCTGAAACCTGAACTTATAATCTCATTCAGAGAATAGTTGAGAGAACAACGAAACCACTGGCAACAGCCATGATCATTTTGGGGGGGTGTTGCTCCCTGTCTGTCCATCCTTGTGTGTTTCAGGTTGACACTCCATTATCTGGCCTTGGCACATCTGGGAGTTATCTGTTTCTCTAACCAAGATGTAGCTATTTGCCTAAGTTTTTTTTCTTCCAAGGAGCATGATGAGGCTAAATTTAAGACCTACAAATTATAGAGAACTGGAAAATAAAAGAGAAGCCTAAATAATTACAAGCCCATAGGTAAGGGAAGAAGAGAGAAATACCATACAAAAAACTAAGGGGAAATTCCTTCAAAACAGAGAAAGGGCAAGAAGTCTATCAATTGCTTCCATAAAGAGCAAATGAATGAAACAACCAAAGAAAAAAACTGATAGAAAAATATACAAGAAAAATAAATTGACTTGTCCTATGAGATGACTTTCTTCCTAGTACACGATGTCTGACAATTTTGATGGAACTTATTTTGGAACATTTTTCAATCTGCGGACATTATAATAAATATACTTTGTCTTCTTAGGGAAAGGAAAAAAGAATGCTTTTTTTTTTTTTTCTTGTTAGTTGAAATGTGGGTCTGATTGTTTTAATCGGAAATATCCTGTACCATAATAGCAGTATACCTAATTCTTTTAAGGTGACATAGAGGAGGGCATAGAGAAGTCAATATCCCAGTGTATCTTAGAAACTGCTCATCCCTCCTGTCTTATTTTCAAACATAATTTGAGTGTTATAAGAACAGATCCAGAACTGACACCCAAAAAGAAATGAGCCAAATATAGGTGCCTTCTAGTTCAGAAACATAAATGAAAGTGGGCTTAAGAATATGAAAAATATATCCTAACTAATTTATAAGATAAATGTAATTTCAAACTATACTGACAATAGATTTAATGCAAACCCTGCCAAAATCTTAGCCACCTTTTTTGGACAAATTTACGAGATAGTTCTAAACACTTATACCGAAATTCAAGGGGCCAAGATTATCCAAAATAATCTTTAAAAAAAAAAAGAACAAAGTTGGAGGATTCACACTTCCTTGTTTCAAATCTACTACAAAGCTACAGAACTCAAGATGGCATAAAAACAAGCACATAGGTCAAAGAAATAGAAGTGAATCCAAAAATAAAACCCATGCCTTTACGGTCAATTGATTTTTTTAAAAGATTTTATTTTTAAGTTAATTTCTACACCCAACATAAGATTTGAACTCACAACCCTGAGACCGAGAATTGCATGCTCCATCAACTGAGCCAACCAGCACCTCCAGCCAGTTGGGGGGTTTTGTTTTATTTATTTGCTTATCTTAACTGATCCAGTTTTTTATTGAAATATAGTTGATGTATAATATTATATTAGTTTCAGGTGTAAAACATAGTGATTCAGCAACTGCATATATTACAAAACGTTCACTGTGACAAGGGTGTTACCATCTGTTGCCATACAATGTTATTATGATATTATTGACTATGTCCCTTATGCTATACTTTTCATACCCATGACCTATATTTTATAGCTGCAAGTTTGTACCTCTTAATCCTCTCACCTACTTCATCCATCCCCCATCTTTCTTCCAAAGGGAGTTTGTTCTCTACATTTAACAATCTCTTCCT
This sequence comes from Martes martes, assembly GCF_963455335.1. Taxonomy (NCBI): domain Eukaryota; kingdom Metazoa; phylum Chordata; class Mammalia; order Carnivora; family Mustelidae; genus Martes; species Martes martes. The sequence continues at coordinate 62,275,172 of NC_137903.1, read as the reverse complement.
ATTTTTGTTGTTGGTTGTTTCTTCACTTACTTTGTTTCTTAGATTTCACATATAAGTGAAATCATACAGCATTTGTCTTTCTCTGATTTATTTCACTTAAAATAATACCCTCAAAGTCCACCTATATTTTTGTGACTGGCAAGATTTCGTTCTTTTTTGTGGCTGAGTAGTACTTTTATGGCTGATTATATACATATCTTCTCTATCCATTTATCTGTCAATGGACACTGAAGTTGCTACAGTATCTTTATTATAAATAATGCTGCAATAAACATAGGGCACATATGTCTTTTCAAACTATTGCTTTTGTTTTCATTGGGTAAATATCCAAAAGTGGGGCTACTGAATCAAATAGTACCTCCATTTCTAATTTTGGGGGAACCCTCCATACTGTTTTCCAGAGTAGCTGTACCAGTTTACATTCCCACCAACAGTGCACAAGTGTTCTCCTTTCTCCACATCCTTGCCAACACATGTTTCTCGCTTTTTTGGTACAGCCATTCTGACAGGTGCAAGGTGGTATCTTGTGTTTTTTGATTTGCATTTCCCTGATGACTAGTGATGTTGAGCAGCTTTTCAGGTGTCTGTTGTTATGGCCAATTGATTTTTTGATAAGGATGCCAAGACCATTTAAAGAGGAAAGAATAGGGTGCCTGGATGGGTTGTTTAAGCATCTGCCTTCAGCTCAGGTCATTATCCTAGAGGCCTGGGATCAAGCCCCACATTGGACTCCTTGCACAGTGGGGAGTCTGCTTCTCCCTCTCCCTCTACGTTTCCTCCCTCCACCCCTGCTCAAGTTCTCATTCACTCTCTCTCAAATAAATAAATAAAAATTAAAAAAAAATTTTTAAGAGGAAGGAATAGCATCTTCAACAAATGGTGCTACGACAAATAGAATCCACATGCAAAGAGTAAGAGTGAATCTCTATATCACACCATTTACAAAAAATAACTCTGTATGGATCATAAACCTCAATGTAAGAACTCTAATCCTCTAAGAAAAACCTTAAGAGTAAATCTTCATGGCCTTGGGTTAAGGAATCATTTCCTAGATATAACACCAAAAGCAAAAGCAACAAAAGAAAAAATAAATTCTTTAAGCTTCATGAAAATTTATAACCTTTGTGTTTCAAAGAACACTATCAAGAAAGTGAAAAGACAACCCACAGAATGGGAGAAAATATTTTGATATTATATATCTGATAAGAAGTGGCTATCCCTAATATAGAAAGAGCACTTACAATTCAACAATTAAATAAATAAATAAATAAATAAATAAATAAAAATCAAATAGATAAATAAATAAATAAAATAAGTCCATTAAAATGTGGGCAAAAGGGGGCCTGGCTGATTTAGTTGGTAGAACACGTGACTCTTGACCTCAGGGTCATGAGTTCAAACCCCACATCAGGTGTGGGGTTTTTTGTTTTGGGGTTTTGTTTTGTTTTTTTAAGATTTTTGCTAAAGAAGGTATACCAAGGGCCAATAAGTATGTGGAAAGATGCTTGGCATCATTAGCATGTAGAAAATGCAAATAAATACCACAAGGATATATAACTTCACATCCACTAGGAAGCTGAAATTAAAAAGACAGCTTATAACGAACACTTGTATAGATGAGGAGAATAGAAACTTCATACATTGCTAAGAGGTTGTCAAGTTGGACTTTCACTTTGGAAAACAGCTTGGCAGCTCTTCATATTACTAAATACAGAATTAGCACACCGCCCAACAATTGCACACATAGGTATTTACTCAAGAGAAATGAAAAAAAAATATGTCTATATAAAAACTTGGACATAAATGTCCATATTAGCATTTTTCATAATAGTGCAAAAGTAGAAACAACCCAAATGTCTGTCATCTAACAAATAGATGAACAAATGTGGTATACCTGTATAATGGAAAATTATTCAGTGAAAAAGAAAATGAAGTACTAACAAGGCTCAATGGACAAACCTTGAAAATAGCATGTTAAGTATAAATACCCCACTGCCAGTGATCTGATTCCATTTCCAGGAAACACCCAGAACAGGCAAATCCATGGAGACAGGACGTAGATTAGTGGTTGCCAAGGCCTAGAAATGGGGAAACAAGGAACAACTGATGGGGTACAGCGTTTCTTTTGGAGCCAATGAAAATATTCTAAATTACGTGATGCCGATGTCGGTACAATTCTGTGAATACGTTAAAGCCTGCTGAACTGCATACTTTAAAAGGATGGATCTTATGGAAAATGAATGATATCCCCAAATAGCCATTGTTAAAACAAAACCAAACCACTACAAAACTACTGCGTTTCCACCAGATTGAAAAAGATTCAAAAGCTCGGTGATGATGAGTTGGCAGACGTGTGCTGAAACAGGTCCCTTCACATACTGCTGGTGGAGATGCCTGTAAACACAGCGTCTACAGAAGGGAAACTTTCATTGCCTACAAAATTAAACACCTGTCTTTGCGCCCAACCATCCAATTCCAAGGAATTAATTTTGCATATGGAACTTGCACTTACACAAAGTGATGTATGTATGAGATTACCCATTGCAGTAATGTTTATAACAACAAAATGCTGTAAATAATCAAAATGTCCATCAACAGAGAACAAAATAATTAAATTATGGATGTCCAACAAAGGGAGTACTGAGTAGACATAAAAAATGAAGGAAAAAAAAAAGCTATTGATGGACTGGTACTCCAATCCCTCCAAGGTCTATCAAGTAAACTACAGGGTATATTATGTAAGCTTTTATTAGGTTAATAATCAGCATCAATTAATCATTAAATATTCACTCCTACCACCCTGTGGAAGCAACCTGTTTCCCCACCCCATCAACTCTGCACTGGATCATACGACTTCGGTTAATCAATGGCACGTGCATGGAAACAAGAGTGACGTTTGTAAGCAAAGGATTTAGAGGCATTGTATGTTTTTGCTAGGCTGCCTGGAGCTTCTGCCATCTGCCATGAGAAGTGCAAATAGCTCTTGCAGCCTCAGCATGGGTCCCAGAATGAGAGACATGTGGAGCAGACCTGGCTCAAACCCAGCCAAGTCCAGCTAGTACCAGCAGACCTACCTTCAAGCCACAGCTGACCCCTACACCCACAAGCAAAAGTTCCTTGCTGGAAGCCATTGACTTTTGGAGTCGTTTATTGTCACAGTAAGAGCTGCTATCAAAAAGGGAGTAAAAAGAATATACGAAGTTTATTTCCTTACACGGCTACACAGGAATCTAATGATACGGGTTGACCCTGGGGACGTGAACTGGGTGGCTGAGTGACAGGGCGGCTGGAGGATTTATTTCCACAGTAATTTCAGACATTTTAAATTTTGACCAAGGAAGGGAATAATACATTCAGAACATTACATTAAAAAATTGGTCATTGTCAGGGCACCTGGGTGGCTCAGTGGGTTGGGCCTCTGTCTTAGGCTCGGGTCGTGGTCTTGGGGTCCTGAGATCGAGTCCTGCATCGGGCTCCTTGCTCGTCAGACTCCTTGCTGCCTCTCCCTCTCTTTCTCTGCCTGCCTCTCTGCCTATTTGTGATCTCTGTCGGATAAATAAATAAAGTCTTTTAAAAAAAAAATTGGTCATGGTCAGGAATTCTTCTGAATAAAATAGATTTTATCTATTTTATTAAAACAAAACAAAACCACTACAAAACTACTGAGTTTCCACCAGATTGAAAAAGATTCTATATCAATGGAGTCACCCATAGCATAAGGGTGAATTATTCTAAGAAGTTAACGTTAGATAAAGGAAAGAACAAGTGGCCAGTGTAAGAAGTAGAGATTTATGTAGCTGCCTGAAGCCGGGTGCCACAGCCCTTGAGAGGTGGTGGGAAGCTGCTTTCTCTTTCGTTTCCAACCTCTCCACCACTGGCAAAACAGCCCCATATCTTTTGGTAAGCCATTTAACTGCTTTGGGCCTAGTATCTGCATTTGTTAAATGAGTAGGAGTTTTCCAAGACCTCTGACAGTAATCAGCCAGTTTTCTATTTTCAATTCTATAGATGACAATGATTGAGAGGAAATCACCACAAAATTCGTGTTAAATAACATACACAGAGCAAAGTCAGCCTGCAAAAACATAAAAATAGCTATCGTGTTGTTTCGTTGTAGGAGTATAATTTCACCAACTGACTTTAGTGAGATGAGACTATTAAGGTATTTCCCTTAGAGTACAAATGAGTTTGTGTCACATTTTTTTTCTTCAAATTTATGATTGCAAAAGATCTCAAAAATCTTAACAAATTACCACAAAATTATCACCAAAACCATGGAAGATTATGCATTTGATACACCATGTAACAGCTGATAATGATTTCTATATATGCAGATTGTTTCTTTTTTTTTTTTAATTTTTCTTTATTTATTCAACAGACAGGGATCACAAGTAGGCAGAGAGGCAGGCAGAGAGAGAGGAGGAGGCAGGCTCCCCACTGTCCAGAGAGCCTGATGCGGGGCTCGATCCCAGGACCCTGAGATCATGACCCAAGCTGAAGGCAGGGGCCTAACTCACTGAGCCACCCAGGCGCCCCTGCAGATTGTTTCTAAGGAACTCAGCTTTAGACATTTAGCAACAATAAAAAGGTGAAAATCTACAACCAGCCCTCTGTCATGCCAAGTTTTCTTCACCCTCCCATAGTTCTCTTGTTTACTCATAGACTCCAATAACTCAAAAGCTGCAAATTCTTTTTTTCGAGGCAATAGTATCACAATTAGACATTAACCTCAAGTCAAGAACTGTTTCAGTCCCTTAGGACTACAATTTATCCTTATAAAAGAAGCCAGGCAAGAACGTTTTTATTGGTTAAATAGGTAGCAAGGGAATGGAAGAGAAGCAAGGGACAATAAATCCACTTATTTCTCTCTAGGGGAAGTGAAATTGGTTGGTGCACAGGGCAACAAACTAAAACCCATACCCCACCCTTGTGTGCAAACACAAACACAAACCTTCAAGACCAATGAACAGAACTAATCTTATGTACACTTAGAGAAACTTGAAGGACTGCAGAGTACTAGAAATTCCATCATTTCAGAGTTTTTCCATTGCATCGCTTGCCATAAAGTGTTTTTATAAGATAAATACTCTTAGGAGGAGTTGCTTATGAAGAAACAGGAAGTCTTAGTAAGCTTCATCACAGAAGGCTTCTCCAGTTTGAGTCATGTCACTTCTCCAAAATAATGTTCTACTGCTCCCTCCAAAATCCCAGAGTTCAGTAAGACCAGGTTATTAGGATTTACTACCTAACGCTTTACACATTATCTTATGATACCTGCCCTAGATCTAGTCTAAAGCAGTTCTATAAATATCAAACAACAGTTATTACCATATTTCAAAAGTATATCATAATACTAGCAAAAATAATGGGGTATTATAGGTTTTACAGCCTAATGTTATTCATTTAGAGTGATAAATGTTCAAATTATTTTAATTCCATAACATATTTTATCTATTTCATTACATATCACTCATGACAGTTCTCCCTGAACTCAGAAAGTGGGATCAGTTTCTTTTGTTTTTAAACCAACTATTTCAAATTTCATACTCAGCTGAGATATCTTCCTACATTCCTACATTCTAAGTAATCTCCTACATTCTAAGTAATCTCCACACCGAATACTCAAACTCATGACCAGGAGACCATGAGTCAGATGTTCTACTGACGGAGACAGACATATCTTCCTAGGAAAAAGCAGAGGTCTTCTTGGAGAAACCTAGATCATCAACCTTTTCCCATTCAAGTAAAGGTAACTCAGACTTCTGTTACCAGGTAGGACAGAGCAACCTGCAACAGACCAATAATCTCTATGAGAATGACTAGAAAAAAATTGTAAAAATTAAATATTTGTTTAACAACATACTACAGTTGCCAAAGGAGAAAGGATCAAAGCAGCCAAGATTCTGAAGAGCAAAAACACTGCAGAAGGGTAAGCTGGTGTTGAGCATTGAGTCTAAATGAAGGCCCCTATCAATTCTAGTTGTAAGCCAAGAGGCTGATAATTTAAGCTTTTCCCTGGCAGGTGACCACAGCTGGAAGACAGGAACCAGAAGACACTATGTAGGTCTCACAAACTGGAGAAACAAGGTTGGAATTTTGTGAAGCCAGTATTTCAGAGAGTAAGGCAGAGTGGAAACTCTGGTGAAGAGGCACTGTCCCTCTAGAAATTACCTATTTTTGAAACTGAATGTCTTGGGAGGCTGTAAACCTGAGCAGAAATCCCCTGAGAGTCAGAGTAATACTTCTACAGTCTCGCTGGGATATTGATACAGGAATGAGAGTTCAGAATCTGCTAGAGTGAAGGCCCCCAGTGAACATATCAGGCTCTCAGAAGAAAGTACTGAAAATCTAGATTTGGTGTGACCCAGAGGTAGACCGAACATTTTCAAAAATAAAACATAGGCTTGAGTCAGCACGCTCCCTGAATGGAGTATTGCTGCAAGTCCCCTCTTTATATGCCTAGCAGAAGAAAAGGAAAACACTCTCTGGAAAAATAGGAAGAGTGGCCAGTACAATGTTTATGTACAATGTCTATATTTTAATTTTAAAAGATTTACTGAGCATGCCAAGACACAGGCACAAATTATTGTAAGCCAATAGGAGGAATAAAACAATAAACAGACCTAAAGGAAATCAAGATAGTAAGTTGACAATTAAGAATTTCAAGGAAACAGGGGCACCTGGGTGGCTCAACAGGTTGGACCTCTGCCTTCGGTTCAGGTCATGATCCCAGGGTCCTGGGATTGAGCCCCGCGTTGGGCTCTCTGCTCTGCGGGGAGCCTGCTTCCCCCTCTTTCTCTGCCTGCCTCTCTGCCTACTTGTGATCTCTGTCAAATAAATAAATAAAATCCCTTAAAAAAATAATTTCAAGGAAACAACAATTAGCATGTTCAAGAATAGAGAGGCAAAGATGGAGAAAATAGAATAAAAGATGGAGACTTTTATCATATCATAGGGTTGTAATTTATTTAAAACGTTAATCCTATAATGGAAGCACATAATAACTAAAATTGAAAATCAAATGTGTATTTTAGCAGCAGTTTTGACATAGCAGAAGATAGGATTAGTGAACTAGAAGACATGTTAACAGGAAATAATCAAACAGAAGCTCTGAGATTAAAAAATGAAGAGGAAATGTAGAAGAGTGGTAGATATTATGAGCTACAGTGAAGAGCTGTAATGTTCAGATGAAAGAAGGGGAGTATAAGAATATTGGGGGGGGGGAAAGCATGAAAAATTTCCAGAATGAATCAAAGACATTAACCCATGGATCAACTACCAGCCTAGATCTCTGCAAGCAGCAGAAGTAGCCTTCAAAAGTGGAAAAAAAAAAAAAAAGCTTTCTCAGATAAACAATAATTAAGGAAATTTCTCACCAGTAGTCCTGCCTTATGAGAAATGTTGGAAGTTCCTCAGAGAGAAGGAAAGTGCTTTAGAAGAAACACTATAAACCATAAGCTAAATAAATCAAATAAGATGTAAGCATCTAGGGGCACCTGGGTGGCTCAGTGGGTTAAGCCTCTGCCTTCAGCTCAGGTCATGATCTCAGGGTCCTGGGATAGAGCCCCACATCGGCCTCTCTGCTCAGCAGGGAGCCTGCTTCTCTCTCTTTCTCTCTCTGCCTGCCTCTCTGCCTACTTGTGAACTCTGTCAAATAAATAAATTAAAAAAATATATATATAAGCACCTAATAGCAAGTCTGCTTTCCCTGCCAGGAGAGTTGGAGGAATTTACAGCTATGAAATGCTCAGGTTAACCCACCCAAGTGACTCCATCCTGGGTCTCAGGGTTTACTCTTCCCTTATGATGGCCCTGACTTTGACACAGGAAACTTGTCAAGGCTGTGCAGTCAGCCTCCTTTGCAATTAAGCTACACTTAGAATCAGATCCCAGGCCTGATATTTCAGCAGAGCATGGCCTGAGGCTGGAGATGACAGTACTCCCCTTGAAAACTGACACAAAGGATCCCTAACACTTAACAGTATTTCTTTTTTTGCAAGATCTTCACTGCTTTGAAAAATACTTACCTCCTACCACAACCATTGTAATTATTCTTGCTTTTATACCATCTGGCACAGCATTTACTGATCTCATTTCTTCCCCTTCCATCTATACCTTTTCCCAATTAAATGTACATGGAAGCTTTAGTATTTATGTTCTAATTGCCAGAGGGGTTTTAGCATCACACTTACTCCAACAACAGACCTCAGATAGGTGGGAAAACCATCATCAAAACCCCCTGCTGTGTATCTGCTTCCCAGAGGCACTTCTTGTACCCACTCTTATAGTCCAAGCTTCCTGGAAAACAGAGCCAAAGGCTAAACTTACAAGCTAATGCTTTGTAATTGTAGGAAGTACAAATTCAGCAAATTATGAATGAAGGGAAAAGAAAATGAGGGAAAACAAATAACAGAGTGGTATGTGGCCAAGTTGCTAAGCCTCCAAGAACGCACTGTTCTTTTGCTCGTATATATGGGATGTCTCAAGGATATTGGAACTATTTTTCTGTGAAACAGTTGACCATAGGGAAGAAGGAAGAATATGGTATCCGCTGGTTCTCTTCATCTTTTGTCTCTTATTAGTCAAAATTTATCATATGGAACATTTATTCTCCTGTACTCCCAGGTTATGAGAAGCTGTTGGGGAAGCCAGTCTCCCAGGATAGCATTTCTTTTTTTTTTTTCTTTTCTTTTTTTAAATTTCTTTTCAGTGTAACAGAATTCATTGTTTATGCACCACACCCAGTGCTCCATGCAATCCGTGCCCTCCCTAATACCCACCGCCTGGTTCCCCCATCCTCCCACCCCCGCCCCTTCAAAACCCTCAGGTTGTTTTTCAGAGTCCATAGTCTCTCATGGTTCATCTCCCCTTCCAATTTCCCTCAACTCCCTTCTCTTCATCTCCCCATGTCCTCCATGTTATTTGTTATGCTCCACAAATAAGTGAAACCATATGATAATTGACTCTCTCTGCTTGACTTATTTCACTCAGCATAATCTCTTCCAGTCCCGTCCATGTTGATACAAAAGTTGGGTATTCATCCTTTCTGATGGAGGCATAATACTCCATAGTGTATATGGACCACATCTTCCTTAACCATTTGTCTGTTGAAGGGCATCTTGGTTCTTTCCACAGTTTGGCGACCGTGGCCATTGCTGCTATAAACATTGGGGTACAGATGGCCCTTCTTTTCACTACATCTGTATCTTGGGGGGTAAATACCCAGTAGTGCAATTGCAGGGTCATAGGGAAGCTCTATTTGACTTTCATAGAAGAAATAACACCTATTCTCCTGAAGCTGTTTCAAAAAATTGAAGCAGAAGGAAAACTTCCAGACTTTTTATGAAGCCAGCATTACTCTGATCCCCAAACCAGGCAAAGACCCCACCAAAAAGGAGAATTTCAGACCAATATCACTGATGAATATGGATGCTAAGATTCTCAACAAGATGCTAGCAAATAGGATCCAACAGCACATTAAAAAGATTATCTACCATGACCAGGTGGGATTCGTCCCTGGGTTACAAGGACGGTTCAACATTCGCAAATCAATCAATGTGATAGAACAAATCAATAAGAGGGTGCCTGGGTGGCTCAGTGGGTTGAGCCTCTGCCTTTAGCTCAGGTCATGATCTCAGAGTCGGAGTCCTGGGATCAAGTCCCGTGTTGGGCTCTCTGCTCAGCGGGGAGCCTGATTCCCCTCTTTCTCTGCCTGCCTCTCTGCCTACTTGTGATCTCTCTCTCTGTGTCAAATAAATAAATAAAATCTTTAAAAAAAATCAATAAGAGAAGAGAGAAAAACCACATGGTCCTCTCAATTGATGCAGAAAAAGCATTTGACAAAATCCAGCATCCATTCCTGATTAAAATGCTTCAAAGTATAGGGATAGAGGGAACATTCCTGAACTTCATAAAATCTATCCATGAAAGACCCACAGCAAATATCATCCTCAATGGGAAAAAGCTCACAACCTTCCCATTGAGATCAGGAACACGACAAGGATGCCCACTCTCACCACTCTTTTTCAACATAGTATTAGAAGTCCTAGCAACAGCAATCAGACAACAAGGAGAAATAAAAGGTATCCAAACTGGCAATGAAGAAGTCAAACTCTCTCTCTTCACAGATGACACAATACTTTATATGGAAAACCCAAAAGACTCCACCCCCAAACTACTAGAACTCATACAGCAATTCAGTAATGTGGCAGGATACAAAGTCAATGTACAGAAATCAGTTGCTTTCTTATACACTAACAATAAAAATACAGAAAGGGAAATTAGAGAATAGATTCCATTTACTATAGCACCAAGAACCATAAGATACCTGGGAATAAACCTAACCAAAGAGGTAAAGGATCTGTACTCGAGGAACTACAGAACACTCATGAAAGAAATTGAAGAAGACACAAAAAAATGAAAGACCATTCCATGCTCTTGGATTGGAAGAATAAACATTGTTATGTCTATACTGCTTAGAGCAATCTATACTTTTAATGCCATTCCGATCAAAATTCCACTGGTATTTTTCAAAGAACTGGAGCAAATAATCCTAAAATTTGTATGTAATCAGAAGAGACCCCGAATTGCTAAGGAAATGTTGAGAAAGAAAAACAAAACCAGGATAGCATTTCATCTGAGTCCAGAAGTGGTAGGAGAAGCCAGCACCTGACGGGAGACAGGCCAGTTTTGGAGACCAGAGCCCTAGTGGTTTCCACCATCCTGGGGACAGTGGAGGCTGCCAGAGACTGATCCCCTTCACAGGTGACTAGGACTCCCAGCAGTGTTGACAGTCTAAATGGCAGCAGTCTGAGTTCTCCATTAAGCAAGTGGCCAAGTGTTTGGGAAGCAAGAGAGGCCAAGCAAATCTGGGAAATGTAAAAATCGATACTAATATACATACCATTTAGACAACTGTCTACTGAACATCTCCAAAGGAATGGAGATACAACTGGTGTGTCCAAAACTGAACTCAAGTTGTCTATTCTCCTGCTGCACTCCAGCCAAGGTGAATACCACCAATTTACTCACTTACCAAGACACAAAACTAGGTGTCATCTGTCTCAATGCCCTTTCCTGCAAATAAGCCCCAATATTTAACTTCCACCTCCTGAAAATTATCTGTAAAGTACTGTCCCTACCTTCATTCAGGCGTGTTTTGTTTCTTACCTGGAAAATTACAAGTGTCTTAACTAGTCTCATTGTCTCCATTCTTGCTTCCAGCTATGCCGTTCTCCAAATCAGAGTATGGGGGAAGGGTGAAAGTAGGGTAGGAATTAAGAGCACACACTCTGGAGTCAAACTAAGTTTGATTCTAGTTCCTTTACTTATTGGCTGAGTGACTTTGGTCAAGTTAACTAACCTTCTTTCCTTCAGTTCCCTGTTGGTTTTTGTATTCAGCCATGGGCATATGAACAGGATGTCTAAAGTGAGGGATTATGATCCATGTCTAGATCTATTCATGGGATCACAGAGGAGCAAAGTGTTTTAAGGGTAGGAATCAATGTTTATGTCATTTCAATTTTGCTGCCTTCTTGATGGGAAGATGTTGGTCATGGTCTTGTCTTGTGAAAGTTTAAGGAAGACCATGCATGTGGACATTATCTATGCTGTAAAAAGTCCTCCATTTCATAGCCTTCAACACTTTTCAGGTGACTGATGTGATTGTTTCTGAGAGTCAGGCTCTTTCTAGGGCTTAGACAGTGCTGACAAGGTCCATTGATGTGAAGAGTCAGGTGAATCCAAGGGCTTTGCAATAACTTTTGAAGCTCTCATTTGTGCTGTAAGTACCTGGCTTAGGAGGTGACGAGATTGCAAGAACAAATGAAGAGTATTTTCAAAACTGAAGTAACTTTAGCTTTCATTTTACTTAAGAGATTTGTCAGAGGAAAACCCATTTACAAAGATTTGTTGAAGGAGCTGAGTAACTGTCTTTGGGCTGGACCCACCAGAGGTGAAGATGAAATGGACGGCACAGAGATTATGTGAGGGAAAGGCATGATTTAGGATCCTACACTGACAAACATGAAGGGGATCCTAGGGACCACTGGCACCAAACACCTCATTTTGTGGATCACATTAGCCCAGAGAACAAGAACTTGGGGCCAGTGGTTCTCAGGGTATCTCAGTTTCTATTACACCATATTATCAGTTTCCTAGGGCTTCCATAAGACATTACACAAATTTGCTGGTTTAAGACCACAGAAATTTATTCTTGGTCAGTTCTGGAGCAGAGAAGTCTGAAATCAAAGTGTCTGCAGAACCACACTTTTTCTCTGAAAACTTTAGAGGACAAACCTCCCTTGACTCTCCCAGTTTCTATTGCCTGTGGCCAAGTCAATCCAATTTCTGGCTCCTTCTTCACATGGTCTTTGCTTCTGTGTGTGTCTCCATGTTTTCAACTCATCTTATGATATCTGTCATTGGATGTGAAGATGATTTCATCTTGAGATCCTTTTTCTTTTAAAGATTTTATTTATTTATTCATTTGACAGACAGAGATCACAAGTAGACAGAGGCAGGCAGAGAGAGGAGGAAACAGGTTCGCCGCTGAGCAGAAAGCCCGATGCAGGGCTCAATCCCAGGACCCTGGGATCACGACCTGAGCTGAAGGCAAAGGCTTCAACCCACTGAGCCACCCAGGCGCCCCTCATCTTCAGATCCTTAACTAATTTTATCTTCAAAGATCCTATTTCCAAATAAGGTCACATTCTGTGGTTTTATACCCTTTTTGACATGAGGACTATTCATGGATCTAAAGGAGGAGGTGTTGGATCCTCCACCTCTCCCCAAACCTTAGGCCATCTCCTCAGTTACAAATGGAGAGGGTAATTAATATTCTTCTCCTCACAAGAGCTGAGGGTTGCGGTGGGAATAAAGTGGGATAATCCACATGGGGCACTTAGCCCAGATTGGACACATGGCTAGGGCTCAATAAATATTACCTGCTATTAATCAAAGCCATCACTGATGCTTTGGAAGGGTTCACATAATACATAAAATAAGACTCAATGACTATTGAGAAGAATAGAGAATGCCATCTAATAGCTAGCAAGTTATTCCAAACCAGGTCACTCATTCTTTGACTCTGTTTTGGGAAAGTCCCAACCCTGATGCAAATACTTCCAGTGACACTTTTTTTGTGTGGACTCCTACCTGATCTCTCTGGCTCTTAGCACTTTTTTGTGCTGTCGATGAGTGCCAGATTGACATTTGAAGATTAAGCTCTAGTATCTGGACTACAGCAGGGATGAGCATAAACGTGCAAAGACTCTCTGGGTAAATGGATCCAGGAGCTAGGCTTGAAAATCTGATGGCTCTTGGGAACCTCAGTCTCTGATTAAAGTGGCTAGGTCTTGCCAGAAAGGCATGCTCTAGCCTCAGGAAATGGCCATCAGGATAGAAAGCTGGGATGGGGACCAGGAAGACAGATGAACCCTAGAGTGGAGTCCAATGGTGGCAGCTTGATGTCCAATTACAGCATCTTAAGGAAAAGCATGGTGAAACGCTGGGAAGGGGAGCTGAGGTGAAAAGACGTCTACTGAATCATGGGATCAGGGCTGCACTTACTCTGGTGAGACTGCGTGGCACTATCCAGAACCCCTTCACGATGGAAACACTCATTCCCCCAGCCCTTGACAATAGCAGCTCCCAGGGAACCTGCTTAAGCTAAAGAGAGCCACCTACCCAAGGATACACATCCTCCCCGGAAACAACCAACAGCCAAAGTCTGGTCCACGAGGAGGGCTTTAAAGGACTGATGCTTTTCCTTGGACAGAACAACTCAGAAGGATCATCCCAGCCCCAAACACCCTACAGGATCAGCTAAGGTTTCTGTTACAACTGCACAGCAGTCCAACTTCCACTCGACCCAATTTTGCTTCTTTCCTTCCCCCACTGCTATGATCCCGAGAGGAGCCCAATAAAACTCTTGCATGCAAATTACCCTTCGCAAAATCCCAGAAAAGCAGGTTTTAACAGTCATTTTATAGATGAGAAAAACTGAACCTCCCAGATCAGCAACTTCTCCAAAGGCATACAGCTGGTAAGTGGCAAAGTCCTGATATTAAACCCCAGTACGTGCAGCCCCCAAAGCGTTTGGTTGATTCACTCCCATCTCTGCCTTCAGTGAGTCACCAGCAATAAAATAGAGATTAAACATCTCCAAGATGGGTAAATAGGAACCCAAACATGCTGTTGTATGGGTAAGATTCCCTTTATGCTTTCCTGGCTTGCCCTGTTGTTGGGGCTGCAGTGTTTTTTCTTGTTATCTCGTTCAACGTCGGTTGCTCAATGTTTGTTTTCTTTTATTAGCCCACTGTATGCTTAGGGACAGGCTCCAGTTCTCTGGTTGTGTTTATCTAGTCCCATCTATGCTTGAGCCATCTGTTTCCCTCGAGGTGACTGAAATTCTCCCGGCCCCCTCTGAGATTTCCCTACTTCTTACTTGATAAAGGAAGCCAGGCTAGGTGATTCAACGTCACAATCCTTGTCTTTATCCTCCTCCTACTTCCCATCATCATCAACATGGAAACACCAAGAGGGAACCTTAAGAAGCAACAGGATGGCCATTTCCATGCATGTGAAAATATGTCACGTGACAGCAGCAGCACAGTTGTCATGCTTGGATTTAGAATTATGATCATAGTGAATCAGGGAAATGTTGTAGTTCACCAAACAGAAAATTTTTCCAGTTTTATTGAGAAATAATTGACACACATCACCATATACATGTATATGGTGTATAGATGTAGGGCATGATCTGTATAGATTGTGGAACGATTACCATGGGTTCAGCTAACTTCCGTCTTCTCATACAGATAACAGTAAAAAGAAGAGAAAGAACAATAGAGAAACAAAATTTTCTCCTATATCCTTAAGATTTACTCTTGTAACTTTCCTGCATACCGTAGTAATAATTACCATGATGTAGGTTACATCCCCAGTACTTATTTATCTTACAACTGGCAGTTTCTACTTTTTTGACCATCTTCCTCCAGTTTCCTGTCTCCCCACTACCCACCTCTTGGTAACACAAGTCTTATCTCTTATTCTATGAGTTGGTTGTGAGTTAATTTTTTTTTTTTTTTGGATTCCACATTTAAGTGAGATCATACAGGATTTGTCTTTCTCTGTTCAACTTACTTCACCTAGCATAATGCTCTCAAGGGCCCATCCATGTTGTCACAAATAGTAGGGTTCCCCTTTTTATGGCTGTATAATGTTACCTTGTGCGTATCCCAGCTTCTTTATTCAGTCATCGATCCATGAACACTTAGGTTGTTTCTGTAACGTGGCCATTGTAAATAATGCCATTTGGAACATGCAAAATGCAGGTATCTTTTCAAATCAGTGTTGTAGTTACTTTTGGATATATTTCCAAAAGTAGAATTTCTAGATCATATGGTAGTTTTGCTTTTAATTTCTGGAGAATTCTGTATACTGTTTTCCATAGGGGCTGCACTAATTTACAATCCACCAACAGTTCACAAGTGTTCCCTTTACTCCACAACCATGCCAGCATTTGTTTTCTTTCTTTCTTTCTCTCTCTCTTTCTTTCTTTCTTTCTTTCTCTCTAGGGGGAGGACAGAGGAAGAGGGAGAGAGAGAATGTTGCAGGGCTTGATCTCACAACCCTAAGATCATGACCTGAGCTGAAATCAGGAGTCAGATGCTTAACCTAATGAGCCACCGAGGTGCCCCTCTCTCCTATTTTTGATGATGGCCATATTCTAACAGGCATGAAGTGATACCTTGTTATGGTTTTAGGTTTCATTTCCCTGATAGTGATATTGATCATCTTTTCATGTACCTGTTGTCCCCTCATGTATATTCTTTGGAGAAATGTCTAGTCAGGTCCTTTGCTCATTTTTAAATTGGGTTATTTTTAAATTTTACATATTTATTTATATCACTATTGAATTGTATGAGTTCTGTATGTATTTTGGATATTAATCCCTAACCAGATATATGGTTTGCAAATATTTTTTCCTCTTTCGTACACTGTTTTTTTCCCTTTGTTGATGGTTTCTTTGCTGTGCAAAGCTTTTTAGTTTGATGCAGCCCCATTTGTTTCTTTTTTATTTTTTTGCTTGTGCTTTGTGTGTTATATTCAAAACATTACCAGGATTCATGTCAAGGAGTTTTAGTCCTGTTTTCTTCTAGAAGTTTCATGGTTTCAGATCTTACATTTAAGTCTGTAATCCATTTTGAGTTAATTCATGTGAATGGTATAAAATGGAGTCCAGTTTCTTTCTTTTACATGTGAATATCCAATTATCCCAGCACCATTAATTGAAAAAACAGTCTTTTTTTTTCATTGACTATTCTTTGTTCCCTTGTCAAGTATCAGTTGAACAGATATGCTTGGATTTATTTCTTGGCTCTCAAATCCATTCCATTGGTGTATTTGTCTGCTTTTATGCAAGTACTATACTGTTTTGATAACTACAGCTTTATAGTATAGCTTGAAATCAGGAAGTGTGATACCTCTTTCTTCGTTTTTTCTCGGGACTTCTTTGGCTATTTGGGGTCTTTTGTGGTTCCATATAAATTACAGGAGCACGTATCTACTTCTGTAAAAAGTACCACTGGAAACTTGACAGGGATTGCATTGAATCTATAGATGGTCTTTTGTAGTATTGACATTTTAAAAATACTAATTCTTGCAGTCTATGAACAGGGATGCCTATCTATTCATTTGTGTCTTCTTTGATTTCTTTCATCACTGTCTTGTAGTTTTCAGTGAAGAGAATTTTCATCTCCTTGGTTAAGTTTATCAAATATTTTATTGTTTCTAAGCTTCTAAAAATGGGATTGATTTCTTTTTTTCTTTTTCAGAAATCGTATTTTTAGTTTATAGAAACATGTTGACTTTGTATCCTGCAACATTACTGAATTCATTGATTGGACATAACAGTTTTTGGTTGAGTCTTTAGGCTTTTGTGTATAAGCTCATGTCATCCGCATATAGAGACAATTTTACTTCTTCCTTTCCAATTCTGACTGCCTTTCATTTCTTTTTCATTTCTGCCTCCTGTGGCTAGGACTTCTGGTATTATGTTGAATAAGAGCGGTGAGAGGAATTATCTTGTCTCCTTTTTGGTCTTAGAAGATGGCTTTCATCCTTTCACCTCTGAGTATGATGTTAGCTATGGGATCATCATACATGGCCTTTATTACATTGAGATATGCCCCTTCTATGTCTAACTTGTTAAGAGTTTTTTAAATCATATATGGGTGTGGAATTTTGTCAAATGCTTTTTCTGTGTCTTTTGAGATGATCCTATAATTATTTATTTATTTTATAGATTTTATTCATTTATTTGACGGTGAGAGAGAGAACACAGCAGGGGGAGTAGGAGAGGGAGAAGCAGGCTTCCAGCTGAGCAGGGAGCCCGGTGTGGGGCTCTAGCTCAGGACCGTGGGATCATGATCAGAGCCGAAGGCATACACCCAACGACGGAGCCACCCAGGCGTCCCGGTCATGTAATTTTTATCCTTCATTTAAGTAATGTGGTATATCATGTTGATTGATTCATTTCATTCTATTAATGCAGTGTATCACTTTCATTGATTTGCATGTGTTGAATCATCCTTGCATCTTAGGGACAAATCCCACACAATCATGGTGAATGATCTTTTTAATGTGCTGCTGAGTTCAGGTTACTAATATTTTATTGAGAATTTTCGCATCTATATTTATCAGGAACATTGGCCTGTAGCTTTCTTTACTACTAATGTCTTTTTCTGGTTTTGGTATCAGGATAATTCTGGCCTTGTAAAATGAGTCAAACAGGATTTTTGAACCAAAAAGATCTGACTTGATTTTCTGTTTCAGTACATACTAGCTACATAATCTTTAGTAAGTTGCTAAACTCCTATATGAAATCTTTTTATTTATAAAATAGAGCTAATAATAGTAATTATTTTGTGTGTGTGTATACGGATTGGTTGATGCATACATAAAGGACTTAGTTCAGTGCTATAAATAGAGCAAATGCACTGTCAAGGTTACCTACTGATGTGTGGAAGTTAAAGGTGATAAATTTGAGTTGTTCCTAAGAAATATACTAAATGATATTTAGAGCAGTTCAACAGAGAGATAAGCTGAGTTCTGGCAGAAGACAGCTCTAAAAATGTCTTGGGAGAGTGCTTTCCATTATGGAGATTTTTTTTTTTTCATTTTGGAGTTTAAAAATAAATGATTGCGTTGGTCTCTGACACGTACAACTGCTTGCTCAAATCCATGGGCTGGCTGAGTAAACACAGAGCATATAGCTTTCAGGATGTTTGTTCAGTACGAGGTAAAAAGGGAAAACAATACTCATCCTCCACTGGTCAAAATTTTACCCAAAACTTTTACCAAAATGGGATAACTCCCAGCACTTCCAGGCTGCCTATGTTTGGACACCCTGTGGCTTTGAGAGAGAAGTCCTGGGTCTAGATGTATATAAAAAAGTGTATAAAGAATTCCTGGAAATGAGTAAGCCAACATCAAACAACCCTAAAGAACACTGTCTTGGATGAGATGCTTGAAGAGGTACTTCACCAAAGGGGATATTTAAGGGACTGGTAAACATTCTAGAAAGTATTCATAATCAGTAGTCCTCATGGAAATGGAAATCAAAAGCACAAAGAGATATGACTACACAGCGACCAGAACTACCAAAATTCAGAAGACAGAAAAACCCCATTGGTGTGGATATAGAACAACTAAAACTCTTCTACACTATTCGTGGGAATGTGATTTAGTAATATTTCTTTGGAAAACTATTTGGTCATATATTCTAAAGTTGAACATGCCCCTACTCTATTAGCCAAGAATTCTATTTCTATGCATTTACTCAAGAGAAATGTAATGTAAACTCACCAAAAGACACACGCAACAGAGTTCATAGTTACATTACTACAATAAGGCTAAATCAGGGTTTCTTGACCTCGGTACTATTGATATGTTGGATTGGGTAATTCTTTGTTGTGGGAGGCTTTTCTGTGCTTTGTAGGATAGTTAGCAGCATCTCTGGACTCAACTCACTGAATTCTAGTAGCAACCCCAGCCCACCCCGCCATAAAAACCGAAAATGTTTCCAGACATCGCCAATGTCCCCTGGGGAGCAAAACCACCCCCAGCTGAAAACAATTTCCCTAAAATGTAAACAACCATCAACAGTAGTATGAATAAATAACTGGAGCATATTAATTCATTACAATATTACATGTCAATAACTCAACATGGATAGTATCTCAAAGAATGTTCAACCAAGAACCTAGACCCAGTAGAGCTCATCCCATAACATTCTTTATATGTAAAGTTCAAACACAAATAAAACAAGCCTGTGATTATAGAAATCAGAGTAGTGATGAACTCTGGAGGGAATAATAGTCTGAAAGAGACATAAGACAGGCTTTTAGGATGCTAGTGACACTCTTGATCTCACTTATGTTATGTTCAATATACCAAATGCAAATTTTTAGAGCTATATGGATTTATGAATTGTGCACTTTCTGTATATATATTATGTTTCAACATAAAAGTATATCCCTGAACTAGACTTCAGTTTTCTTACCAGGAGAGTTTTCTTTAAAAAATAAATTTAGTTTCATACATTGCCACCAGTGGAAAACCTACAGGCATCTTTTCTTATTGAAATATACATTGCTTTTCCCACTCTCCAATTTTTCACTGAATATGGCCTCAATCTCAGGTTGCTTTGCTCTGCTCCTGATCACCAAACAATCCAGACGAACCATTATAGGGATTTGGAGCAACATGGCGTTCTACTAAACCGGCCCCACTCTATACTTTTCCCCTCTGCAGTGTACAGTATGGATTTCTCAAGTTAAAAATTGTTTTTTGAGAATTTTCCACTCTTTCAAATAAGTAGTACCTTTCTAGGGTGGTAGTCATTACACTAATGTAACTGATAGATTCTACCCCAGTTGAGTCTGCCAATGGATGAATTACTTAGGACATAATCCTCATATTTTGGTCCTCTTATATGTAGTTAGGTACAGATGTTGTGCAATGTTAGACCCACTGAAAGCCTTGTCTTCTCAAAAATATACTCTTCACACCAGATCATTCTTGAAAGTTACGATGTTTTTAAGCTGTTATTTCCAGTTCTGAAAGCCCTTTGTAAAATGAATACTTTTCTTTAAAGAAAAATATATTGTCAGACTTTGTTACAACAGTGAAAAATTTGTTGATTTATCAATGAAGTGAAGAATGCAGCTCAAAGCCGGTAAACTATGGATCGCCTATGAGAAGGTTAGTGGAGAGAGGAGGACATGTGATTGAATGGGAGAGGTCATGTGGCAATTTCAAAATTGGTCCACAAATTCATGGGTATTTTTTTCCATCAAGAGGTAGGGCCCATCTCTCCTCACCTTGAATGAGAGCTGGCCTTAGTAACTCAATTATGCCAATAAAATGCAGGAGCAGTGTCTTCCCAGGCTGTGTGGTTTCCAGGGCTCGGTCAGAAAAGGCCACGTGGTTTCTACGTGATTGTGTCACACCACTCAGCCAGCGGAAGTCAGCCACCACGGATGAAGTCCGACTACTCTAGACCACCAGACTGGGGAGGAGGCAGTCCCAGCAGAGCTTCCATCCATCCAACAGCCAGCATCAATTGCCAGCCCCCGGAAAGAGCATCTTGGACATCATCCCAGCCAGACCCTCAGATGACTGAAGTGAATATCTGATCCCACCGCACCAGAGACCCCGAGGAAGCACAGTCTAACCCAACCCTCCCACAACTTCCTCCAGAAAATAAAATGGGTGTTGTATGCTCTTGCTTTGGGAGATAATTTGTTATGCAGCAGTTGTAATAGGGACAGAAACAATCACGAGCTCCTTCTACAGACAGTGGCTCCGTGCAGCTGAGCTCAACAAGCTCGTACTGAGTTTCTGCTGTGTGTCATACAGGGTATCAGGACCTGGAGATTCCAAGATCATACAGTTACAGTCTCTGCCAACCAGGGGTGTCAACAACGTTGTGAACAACTACAGCAACGTGCAGTTAGAAGCACAGTAAGAGCTATAAGGACAAGGAACAGAGGCGTACAGATTAAGATGCGGTTAGTCACTTCCTAGACGGCAGGGCCCAGCGGCCAGGTTCAAATTCCAGGCTGAACACTACTTAATGCTGCAACCTTGGACACATTACTTCACCTCTCTGAGCCTATTTTCTCCTTCTTTATGGAAAGGGTTCCCTGGGGGTCATATTCATTCCTCCCCAGAAAAGAAGCGACTTAATTCAACTGGTGAGTTTGGGACATGAGGCAAACATCCGTGTCAGCCCCTTCCTCTTCCGTTTTTCTCTGGTTCTGGTCGCCTGCAGACCCCAGGAGTTTGCTCTTCTCCCTGCCATGTGGCGGGCGAGGTCTGCCCTTTCAGGTTCAGGGAAAACACGTGCCACAGATCTATGCCACGTTCTAAGCAATAGCTTTATCCGTTACGGAACGGCCGTGTGTTTCCCATAGGCCTGTCTTAGCCTACCTGGGCTCCCGCAACAGACTAGCATAGCACGGGTGGCTTCTAAACCGCAGAAAGCCATTTCTGCCAGTTCCGGAAGCCGAGAAGTCCAACGTCAAGGTGTCATCACAATCTGGGGCCTGGTGAGAGCCACTTCCTGGTTTGCAGGCAGCCAGCTTTTCGCTGTGTCCTCACGTGGTGGAAGGGGCAGGGAAGCCTTCTGGGGCCTCTCTTACAAGGAAGGGCACCAGCCCCCCCCCCACCCCCCCCCCCGGTGAGACTTCTACTCTTGTGACCTAATCACCTCCCAAAGGCCCCGCATCCTAATACTGTCACACGGGGATTAGGTTTCAATGTATGAATTCTGGGGAGCCACGTTCAGTCTTATTCGGCATGCCTTATTTTTTCCTTTTTTCTCAGTGGGTTCGATACTTGGGCAGGGGCACACTGTGTACAACATCTCTTATGCTGAGCCAGAAATTTGAGAACCGCACGAAAATAATGTGGTGAGTCTTTAGTTGAGGGCAGGGCACAGGAACTTAGGTGGGGACTCCAGCGAGCACATCTCGGACCCTGGCGACGTGGGGAGGCTGTCCTGAGCCGTGCGGGTGTTTCTTACGACGGCACATTTATTTAGCCTTTAGCTGTCGTTACCAAGGTCTGTAGCTCTAGGCTACCCCTATGGGATTTCTCACCCTGGTGGTTCACATCAACTTTGCCCACAGTGAGCTGCTGTTTCTACAGAGACCGAGCGGCACGCACCAGAGCTCCGGAAAACAGTGGACAGGCCTCAGCAGAGAGCGAGCGTGCGGTGGGGTGCAGGCCTCCGCCGCCTGGTCTTGAACTCAAAGGCACAATTTTTCTAAGCAGCTGTAGCAGAGGTAAGGATTCAACTTTAGGACGAGGAGAATCCCTTCATCTACAGGCCTTTCACACAGTGTTGGGCTGTGGGGGGATCACTGTGACTTTCAAACTTGAAGGCCCCTCCATTCCCTAAAATTATTCATGCTAAGCCTAGATGGACCCGCCCGAGGTGGCTTTCAGGGTCAAGGCACAAACGGTGACTGGATCCCTCGAATGTGTGCAGTTGGTCCATGGGCTGGAAGGGTTTTAAAAACACTTCAAGGGAACTGAACGAGCTTTCAAGGAGGGGCGGCCTGGGAGTCTTCGGGGGATACCTGCAAGTTTTAGAGAAACAAGGAGACAATAAAAGCAGCAAGTTAAAGTGTTAAAACACAGCCGAGCTCTTCTGAAAAGAAGAGGAAGGGCAGAGCCGTGTTCCCCTCCTGTGGAAAAAGGCGGCCCCGGGAAATGTCCTTAGGGCCTGGAATATTGAGGCAACACGGCAGAAAATTTGGTCCTCGTGAGGCTCGTGAGGCTCCTAAGCTTCCAAACATCCACAGAGGTGGCTGAGTGACAGTCCCTCTGAGACAATGCAGGAGGAGGTGGGTTGCAGGGGGTCCAACAATTCCTTAGGCAGCCTGTGACACCCCGGAGACAGTGGCGGCCAGAAGGCAGAGAACGAGGGGTTCCAAAAGCGTGTGGGGACAATGCTGGTGAGGAAAGAAAAGTGCCTGAAATAAGACCAGGTCACTTGGGGGGTCACCTGACAAATTGCTCCACTTCGGGGCAATGGAAGTGTCTCTGGGACACACAGCAGGGGGTCTGCCCCAGCCCCAGGGGCCCTGGATGCTTTGTGTCAATATTAACCTCTTGCTGGGCAATTTCTCCGCAGTGAGTTTATTTATTTATTTGAGAGAGAGTGAGAGCATAGAAGCAGGGGGGAGGAGCAGAGGGCCGGGGACAAGCACGCTCCGCCCTAGTGCTGGATGAGCAGCTAGCCCTTCCGGCCCCGCTGCCCTTCACAGAAGTCACGGAGGGAAACTTCAGGAGAACGCTGGCTTTCTTGAGGACATAGAAGAGTTGCAGCCTACGTAGCCCTTTTGGCCTGGCCTCTTCTAGCCTTGGACATGCACTGAGGCCAAGGAACAGAGCCCAGCTTGCGAGCGGCGTGGGGCGCTGAGCGTGGGGTACAGGGCGAGGACAAGTGAATCACAGGGCTTGTGGCTTTGTCCTTATCAAGTCACTGAACCAACACGAACAGCTGTTTCCATGGTTGATCGTGTGAATAACTCCTCATTGTTAAGTCAGGAGTCCCGTTTTCTGTTGCCCCGTATAAACATACTCATAACTGATAAAGGTCCTAAGTATCAGGTCTTTTGGGTTGGGGTTTAGCCGCCTTCCTCCAGGTTTGGGTGTGCGCGCACGTATATGGACATAACGTGTGTGTTGTGTGTGTGTGTGTGTGTGTGTGTGTGTGTGTCAGGAGAATGTGGTGGAAAGAGTGACAGCTCTCTCTTATTCTTTCTTCATAGAAATGACAGGAAGTTTATGAGATGCCTTCAGTATAAGAGCTTTCCCAAGGATCAGAAGGATCCCTAGAATTCATCAACTCCATCATTCTGTCCACACTGCCTTTGTTCTAAAGAAAGTATCCTCTTCAAACAGTTTCCCATCATCTCAAAACCATATATGTGACCAGAGGATTTTTCTCAGTATTTAATCAGCATCTTACTTAATTATGTTTCTCCTTTGTCCTCAGTGAATGAAGTGAAGAGACATCCCACCTCCCTTGAGTGAAAACTGTTCTCTCCTCAGTGACCCCGGCAAGTGCCTCTTCAGCCTTCTCTTCTGACGAAAGTAATGCAATTTCTTGAAACTCAGGCCCTGGAGGACAAATACTTCACCTTTGTCATCCTCTGGCCCTCCTCTGGACCATTTTCATGGCCTCCATGTCTTACTACTTTTTTTTTAAAAAAAGATTTTATTTTTATTTATTTGACAGACAGAGAGCACAAGTAGGCAGAGAGGCAGGCAGAGAAAGAGAGGGAAGCAGGCTCCCCACTGAGCAGAGAGCCCGATGCGGGGCTCGATCCCAGGACCCCGGGATCATGACCTGAGCTGAAGCACAAGCTTTAACCCACAGAGTCGCCCAGGCGCCCCTCCGTGTCTTACTTCTGTAACTTGTCTGATGTCAGGTAGAAATATGAAAAGAAAGCCTGACGAGCGTCCAGGTCTGGAGAAGACCGTTTCCAACTCCCTTCATGATTTTAGTCACTTTCAAAGATATTCCTCCCTCTTTAATGTTTCTGACAAAGCTGGACATGTCTTATTTGTTTTAGGGAATGCTGAGTCTAGGTCAAAGTCATCTGGAAAAGAAAGTTTGTTTTTGTTTGTTTGTTTGTTTGTTTTTTAGAAAATGTCCTGGCCCGCATCTGAGAAATTCTGATTTAATTGGTCAAAGCAGGGTCTCAGCATTGGCAATCTGTTAGAGCTCCGAAGGTGAACCCAGTGCACAGAACACGTTTCTCACCCCTTCCCTCTGGCTGTTGTTCACGTGTCATCATCTCCCACCTCCAGCTTGTTCTTGCTCCATGAATCCCGCCACACCTCCGAAGAGCGTACTCTCCATGGCTGTACTTTGTCTGTACAGGAACACACTCGATGCTTCCCACCTGGAAGGAAATAAACAGCGAACAGTTAAGTCTTCTGCCCTGAGAATTCCTCTAGCTATCACCCTGTCCCTTTTCCTTACTAGCCTAACTTGTGGAGAAAAGCAACGTATACCTCCTATTTCTTCATGTCCGTCTCCCATTCATCCTTCAACCCGTCTGGATTTTCATTTTATTTATTTATTTATTTTTTAAAGATTTTATTTATTTATTTATTTGACAGACAGAAGTCATAAGTAGGCAGAGAGGCAGGCAGAGGGGGGTGGGGAAGCAGGCTCCCCGCTGAGCAGAGAGCCCAATGCGGGGCTCGATCCTAGGACCCTGCGATCATGACCTGAGCTGAAGGCAGAGGCTTTAACCCACTGAGCCACCCAGGCGCCCTGGGTTTTTAAACTTACCTCCTTACTCATGCCAAAAACTACTGCAGTCATCAAGGTACCAAATCTAAAAACTACTTCTCATTTTCATTTTACTTCACTTTTCTGCAACAGTTGACATTACTGTCCCACTCTCCTCCATAGGTTCTCTTTGCCCAACTGGTACATTCAAAATGGTGGTGTACCCCAGACACCATCCTTGTCTCCCTCTAAAATCTCTAAACAGTCTCTCTGAGTAATCCTAATTTCTCCCTGTCTTCAATCCTCTTGTTGATGTGCCATAAATAGGTCTATAGATCTTAGTTCCAGTTTCCTGAGTTTCAGACCCACACATCTGGTTGCTTTCTTGGAGATATCTCCAAAATGGAATTAATTACTTCTCCTTATGCCATCCATCCGTCTTCTGCTCCTGTTCTCCCCTGTGTTTATCAATGGCACCACTAATCGTCAGATCACCAGAAACCAAAGACGAAGAATCAATTCAGCCTTCGCTTGTGGACTTCTCTCATATTTTCCCAAAATTTCATTAATTCTACTTCTACAGTATGTCTTAAAATTTCCCTCCACATCTCATGCCTTAGTCCAAACCCTCAACTCAAAAGGCAATGTATATAATGGTCTCCAATTGGTCTACATCCTCCTACCTCAGCTTCCTCTAATCTATCTCCACCCCAGTGCTAGAATTACCTTCGTAAAATGGGGATTTGATGACATTAATCCCCTAATTGAAACACATCAAACGTTCCTAATCTCTTATAATCCACAATTCATTCATTCAGGCCTTTTTGTCATCGGGTTTCTTTCTGTCCATTTTCACCCTCTCCCAGCACTCTGAGCTTCTTGGCATTCCTGAAACAAGTCATATCCCCATAACCTAGCACATATTATTATTCCCCAGCTAGGGATGTCACCAACAACCATCCATGTGATAAACTCATCCACATCTTTTAAGGATGGTGACGTCTATTCAGGCTTTCTTATCACCATTGTAACCCCACCCCCTCACCATACCATCCAGAACATGGTAGGTGCTCAGCGAATATTTGCCATATGGAACTTTCCCTGCCCACTCACCCCCACTCCAGGCAACTTTCCCTGCCCACTCACTTCCCTACCCCACCTCCTACCACACCATCTGGAACATGGTAGGTGCTCAATGAGTATCTGCCATTTGCAACTTTCCCTGCCCACTCACCCCCACTGTAGTTAGAGCTAACAGCTATAATCTCTTAGTCCCATGCATATACATCTATAATATCATTCATCCCATTAGACTGTAATGATTTGCTTATTTGTCTGAATCCCTTAATAAACTATGAGCTCTTTGAAGGAAGGGAATGTGTTGTGGTTGCTTTAGCAATCCGATCACTCAGCAGTGTCTGAAATATAGTCAAAGTTGCTGATTTTTCATTAATAAAAAAATTTTTTTTTCCCTGGGGAGAGGAGAAGGGAGAAGGAAATGGGAAAAAAAAATTTTTATTAATTTATTCACAGGAAAGCTAAAACAGATGAACTGAGAACTTTCAAAGCATGAATGTGCAGCTTTCAAAAAGAAAGGAGACACTCAAACATTAAACATTACCTGCATAGCTTTATATATATTTGCCATTTCTGTGCAGGGCTTGGAAATGAAACCAACATAAAGGAGACCAGACAAGAGATGATAAAAGACTGCATCCAGAGATGATTCTATTTATGTGCCTAGATCAAGCTGCAGAGACAAATCTTCCCCTCAGCTTTGTAGTTATGTGAGTCAACAAATTCTTTTTGTTTAAGTTAGATTGGGTGCGATTATTCTGTCAGTTGTCCTCAGCTGTCCTGCTGATCGGCAAGTTAAAAGCATCCTATGGAGTTTAGCTAGGAAAAGGCATGGCATGTTCCAGGTTACCATCTTCTAAACTCAGCATAAATCAGCGGAGCCATTTAGACACTGATCAATTAGTTGCAATAGAATATGTGATATTTTGAGGTTTTTGTTTTATTTTCCTAAAAGTAATACAGACCAGGGGCGCCTGGGTGGCTCAGTGGGTTAAGCCCCTGCCTTCAGTTCAGGTCATGATTTCAGGGTCCTGGGCTCCCTGCTCAGTGGGGAGCCTGCTTCCCCCCTGTCTCTGCCTGCCTCTCTGCCTACTTGTGATCTCTGTCTGTCAAATAAATAAAATTTTAAAAAAAGTAATACAGACCAAAATTTAGTGCACAATGATTTAAATAATGGTAAATACTTTCACTTTCATGACTGTGATGAAATTGTGAGAATTAAACATTTTCAATAATTGGAAAGACTTAAGCCATGCAAAACAGTAGCTAGCTAATTATCTAGACCAGAAGTGTAAAATGCATTTGTCTCTAAAGAGATAGGGAGATAAAGTATAGGAATAAAGCAGGCTTGGAGTCACATACTAATAAGTAGGTGAAGACTATGGCCAACTGAAAATCAGAGACCCAATTAGTGTCATCTGGAAATAAAAGGCCAGCTTTACCCAATATTTTCATTTTTTTCAAAAGGAAAAAAATGGTTTAGGTGAAACTCTCCTGATTTTGAAATGTTGATAGTGAGAAACTAAAAAATGACCCTGTTGAGAAGCAGACCCCAGTGCTCCCAGGCCATATGGCTGAAAATAAGACAAATAAAAACAGTTACTCCATGATCCCATCCAGAATAAGACATAGATAATGCCACTCCATGATACAAGAATGACTAGTCATCCTCTTTGCTGATGAACATCACCTGTTTCTGAATGGATGCTGCTTCTTCAGCAATTACACCTCGAGACTCTCACTAGTGTTCCTGCCTCCCAGGTATGAATTATTAAGATCCTCAGAGTCCGAGTTGACCTAGCTTCTTGGTAGTCCAAAGTCCAAAGCTGGTCTCGGCTTCCCAGTTCCCCCTCGGAATCTTCCAACCCCCTCCTTCCAACCAAAAGGAGCTTTGGAAATGGATTTGCCGACAGTAATAACTAGCATTTCTTACACTCTGGCCATGTCAGTTTCCTCGAAGGGCCCCTGAGGTACATGATCTAATCTGCAACTGGTGCTATGTTACTATCTCCATTTTACAGATGAGTAAACTGAGGCTCAGAGTCTAGGTGACTTGCTCAGTTTCACCCATTCGCTAAGTAGTAGAGCAGGGATTTGAGTCCAGATCAGACTGTTGCAAAAGCCGGTGGCTTCTATCACCGAATCACTTAAATGAAGCATTTAATCTGCGTCTAGGGTAAAACTGCTCACTGAGGGCCAAAAGAACTACATCGCAAGTCATCACAGGCCACATCATGGCATGGCACAGTGGTGACATCACAGAAGCCAGCTGAGCTCTTCACGCACACAGGGCAGAGCCGGCACTCAAGCCCTGAGCCACAGTCACGCACAAACACCAGCGCAGTATCTTTTACCTGAGGAGACTGCTCAGGATGTAAACATCGGAAGGAATGAGTCAGGCCTCCCAAGCATATGCTTCTTTCCTAAGCCAAGCAAACTGCCACAGTAGGAGCACGGCTTCGGGGCACAGTCCCTGGCACCCGAGTGAGATGCCCATCTGAGGCAGTCGAGAGGAATAAGCCGAGGGTTTTCACATTCTTCTCACCCTGGGGGCTGCCCAGCTATGCCCTTGCGGGGCCTGGGAGTCTGGTGGGTCTCAAAGTGCAACACCTGCTCCCTTTGGAAACAGGCTGCTCTAGCTTGGTTTGAATTGTCACAACCTCCCCCCTACAACTCCTTTTGATCAGAAGTTGGTGGACGGCACGCACGGGAGAGATGACACTGATATACTCTGGACATTTCACAGCCTCCCACAACCCGGGCATCCTGGCAGTGGGATTAGTGGTACGTGGGGAAGGACCCTTGGCCATGAGCCGCACTGGTCACTGGTGACCTGGAACCCAGCGTCCTGAGGAGCTGGACCCGAGGGGCAGCGGCTCCCCAATCCCTGGGCCCACGCACAGCTCTTTCAGAAGAGATCGAGGCAGGGTTTGGACCAAAGTGAAAGCATGAAAATAGGAGAGGCATATCCACATCTGGACACTGCTGATCAAATTAGTTTGGGATATTCTGCTCAGCCTGCAGCTGGCGCCCCCAGATTTGCCTGGTCCAGTCCTCTGTTACCTACCGCAGAAACTGATTTCCCCAAATCTAGCCCTGGGAAGTTAATGGGTCCCATCTTGGGTTTCTGTCTCTCCCGTAGATAAACCTGTGTGAGGGCTTGTGTGTGGTTTCCCCCCAGGGCCTCTAATGGAGCAATGGCCACTTGGCCACCTGGTTTACTAAATACCCTGAAAGCTGATACATTGAGAAGAGGAAAAGACTCACAATAATCTTTCATCTTGGAAGTGATTTTTATGTATTGCAACTCTAGATTCCAGAGTGGGCTAGAATCAGTGATGGAGAAATTTTCACAAAAAATTTAATTCTCTTAAACAGAGTTTTTATGGCTAGATAGGGGATAAGTGCCATATAGTTAGATGAATAGCTAGATAAGACAAAAATGACAGATACGACACAGAGATAGAATATAGATAGTATCATACATTAGACAGTAATATTTGCCAACACTATGTTTTTTATATACATGCACAACACAAACACAATCACAGGAAACAGAAAAGGTATTTTAAAAATATAGTATCATCTAAAAGCTGCCTCTTTGTTAAGAGGGAAATGGAAAAGTACAGCTCTTCTCTCATCTCCTTCGTGTGCCCTTGAGGAAGGGACAATGAATTTCCACACACACCCCCGCCCCCACCACCGCCGCCGTGGTATAATGAACTGTCGGTTTCTGCGACACAGATTTTTATCTTTGTGAAATCCTCCATTCCAACAATGTTATCTTTTCACTTCACAGAACTAATAGGAGTTATTACTGCAGCCCAATACAACTACGCCTCTCTCTGTGTAATACTTGTATCCCTAAAGTAGCATTGTCAATTGTGAATATTTAATGAATTGGATCACGTTTTTAAATGTAGAAGAGGACCTTGCCTCTTAAGGTAATCAATTATGAATCTTTTGGTAAAATGTATTATCAGTAATTGACTTATTATTGTTTAAATCTATATATGTATATGGTGGCTTAATTTTAAATCTTTCCACTGTAAAAGGCAATCCTGCAAGTCTGAATCCCACAGTGATTTTACAAGATCAGAATGAACAGAGGAAGTCACCGAGAGTATGAGGTGACTCGGGACTAGAATGCGGTCAGCAAGGGTTTCTAACATCTTGTCTGACCTCTTCCCTAATACCAGGGTAGGTAGTAGGGGATTCTGACTGCCCCACAGTCAGAATCAGTGGCCATGCAGAATTAAAGTTTTAGAGAATGCTTTTAACAATGGTGCTATACTAAAATTCCCACAGGAGTGACAGCTGCTGGCTTTCGAACTCCTTGAGCTCAGAGGGCAAACCTGCCCACATTCATACTTCTTTTCTTAGCCTGGTACTTTGAATTTAAAGGGTGCTTGGTGTGTGTATCTTTAGCTTATTTTAATACACATAAATATGACTCATGTTTTAGACAAGAGGGAAAGGACTATCAGAACAACACATATGGGTCTTTGAGAGTAGAAACATCTCTCATTCCACATCCTAAATCCAAACTTGGTGAGAAAGAGCTAGTACAGACCAAAGAGGAGAAGATTTTTATGTTTATCTGAAATAGTCTGAATACTTGGAATTTGAATATCTTGTCTTGATTTCAAGTGAAGCTAGGAAGGCCAAAAGGGAAGGAGCACAGTAACACAGAAAAGAATCAATCAAAGACAATAAGAGAATTTCATGTTAACTACTGGTATATGCTCAAAAAATAGTTTTATAAAAATCTGAATTGGGCCCAAAGTGGTTTTCCTTGTGTCTTACACTAAAATTTAAACTTTTATGTGTTACTAAAGATGGGATCTTTTAGGGTGAAATCCATTTCTTAAACTGAAATCATTCTGTGAAATGGAGAAAAGTCCGTTGCACGTCCAAGAACACAGACTTGGGAATAAGGCTGAAGTCACAGGCTGAGACGCCCAAGTCAGAGGGACACTCACCTTCTCTAATTGCTGCCCTGCCGTGTGTCTCCTACATTCCATCTCTAGACTGACTCTAGGCTTCCCACACAGCCAGCTCTTCTCAGTGAGCCGTCTGAGGATTATGAACCTTTGCCCAGATTTTGATCTTGTTAAGTCAGATCTAACCTTATTCTGCATGAGATATTGTGAATGCACAATAAAAAAATTAGTTATTTAGACTAACTTAGTCTATCCTCAACATGGCACTCTGCAAGGGCTCCCTACTGCAGAAAAGGAAATGGGAAAGCCTTTCCGGTGGCTGCATGTGCCTCTGTCCCCTTATCCCCCCCGCCACCCCCCTCAACACCGGCACTGTTTGCTCTAGTCTCACCAGCCTCCTTACACAGTTTCCCCCAGCCAGCTGCTCTCTTGCAGTCTTCCTTCAAATGTCATCTTCTCAATGACCACTCCATTATAAAATGCAACCACACCGAACCACACCCTATGCTAACCCCCTTATCTTGCTTCATTTATTTTCTCCAGTTTATTTACACTTTTGAATATACTTTACAATCCATTTATTTATTATTGTTGTGTTTATTTGCTTATTTTCTATTCTTTACCCATTAGAATGTGAGTGATACAAGAGCAGGGATTTTTGTCATTTTTAAAAACTGACGTATTCCAAATGCTTCGAACGGTGTCTGACATGTAGTTAGAAGTTATTTGATAAATATCTATTGATAAATAAAGGGAGGGATAGGTTCAGCATTCGTTATCATTTATTAAGTAGTATCATAAAAATATTATGAAACTCAAATTTACTTATATATGATTCTCTAGCCTTTGGGTCACATGTCCATAAATAGATGTTCCACTGAGATGGAAAGGAACGAGGCCTGGGAATCACCTAGAACTATGTTCAAATCACAGATCTGCCCCTTTCCACTTTTTCCATAGGGAAAAGTTTTGGGTTTTTTTGTTTTGTTTTGTTTTGTTTTGCTGTGCATGGAGCTGAACACAGGGCTTGAAAGCGTGACCCTGAGATCAGGACCTGAGCTGAAATCAAGAGTTGGGTGCTTTTCAGACTGAGCCACCCAGGCGCCCCTCCATAGCGAAAAGTTAAGCAGTTTTCCCTGTGCCCTTTGTGACATGACAGCGATGTAGATACTCAATGAGCAAGCAGCACAGTTCTGGGTGCAAAGGGCACATGATACACATGATAAAGTCTCTTTATTTTCTCTTCCTCTAATGCCTACATGGGATTTCTACATGGTAGGAGGCAATTCCTACAATTCCTACATGGTAGGAAGCAAAAGGAAAGTTGAAGGCACTTGCAGAGATCCATGGTGGGTCCCCAAATCTCTCTACACAGGGAACTGTGCAAAAGATTGGAGCTAACGTGAAGAGGCAGGTATCAAACCACTCCTAGCCCTTCTTCGCTGGAAAGCCTGGCCAGTGGGGATGGAGAATGAGGACAGACAAGAGGAGCACACCTTACCCATGACGGTGGTGGAGATAGTTACAGATCCAGCACGAACAAGATGGTGGTGGAAAATGCTGGCCACTCAGCCATAGAAACCTGACCAAACATCATCCAAGCAAAAGCAGCCTGAACCCAGGGTCAGAGACCAAAGGCTAAGTCAAAGGATTCAAGAGGAAAAGGGGTAAAGAGTGAGCAGGCTGAAAGTGACTGGAAGGACATGGACTCAGTCAAAGTCATTGCACATGGTCATATCCCACAGCAGCACTGAGAGGGCCAAATGGGTGGGGCTTCTGGGGGGGGAGAGGGGCCCCAGTCTGTTGGGATGTCCTGCACAGAATGCACAGTATCTCCCACGGCCGTGCCAGGCCCTTCTCTGACAGTCTGGGAACTTTTTTCTTCACTGACACTCTTCTGACATTTCTAAAGAAGGCTTTCAGCCTGGAGAACTTAGAAAAAAAAGGGGGAGAGGATAGGGGAATATTAATTTTCTTCCTCAAATCAGAGAGAGTGTTACTTGATACCCTGAAGTCAGAAAGAAAATTAAAGTGAAAATATGTTTTAGAAAACACAGTAAATCATAATCCATGCTCATGGACAGTAAGTTAGTGAATGAGTATTTATTAAGTAATCCCCCGCCCCCCAAGATGCACAGCTGCGCTCCACACCTCTCGGGCAAAAGCCCTCTCATGTTAACCCCCACATTAGGAGTGATTTTGATTGAGGAATCCTCTCCATAAAACCCAGTGCAACATGTGGATTGTTACTGGCTTTTGTGCTCTTAGAGATGAATATGACACCTTTTATATTTATCAAGTAGTAATCTGTTAAGTTCTATAAAATTCATTAACAAAATAATGAACTTACGACTACCAGTGATGGTAAAAACAGGTGCCAGTCGGAGAGCTGAAAAGTGACCTCAGGAATCACCCACATCCTCTCCTGAGGGCTACTGTGTCTAGAGTCTGGCTCTTACTCAGCAGCGTCAGAAACCTGACTTCATAGGATCATCTGGTGATGATTGATTTCTACTAAAGAAATTCACAAAACAGGCAAATTGAGATTCTCAGATTTATGAAGAATCTTTTTTTTTGGGGGGGTGACATTAGCCACATACACTTAACAGCAATACGCTTACATTTTCCTTTTGGATTTAGGAAAAATCTTAATGATCACTGCAATACACAATCCCCAAAGAATGTTCTGTGAAATATTAGTTCCTCACGATGTTAATAATTTCTTTGGGGAAAAAAAATTCAGGGTCAAATAACTTTAGGAAATTCTAGGATAAATAATGTTAAAAATGCTTCTTTATCATAGAACTTCCAGTCTTTCATATCTAAAATTCTCTATGAATCACAAAAAGAATCTCAAATAGTATGAAGTTCCCATATACATTCTTTAAGCTTTTCCCTGCCTTGGTTTCTCCTATGACTAACACCATGCATTGGTGGTGTACATTTGTTAAAATTGATGAACCCATATTGACACATAATTTTTAGCTGAGGTCTATAGCCGGCCTCGGGTTTCAGTCTTTAGGTTGTACATACTGAGTTTTGGCAAATGTACGATGACCTGTATCCACCACTGCATTAGCATATAGAAGAGTTTCACTGCCTCAAAAATCCCCTGTGCTCTACGGATTCATCCCTCCCTCCCTCTGGCCACTACTGATCTTTTTACTCCCCAGGTTTATCTCCATAGTTTTGCCTTTTCCAGAATATCACTCAGCTGGAATCATAGAGGATATTCTTTCTAGACTGGCTTCTTTTACTTGGTAATATGTGTTTAAGGTTCCTGTAGGTCTCTTGGGGTTTCACAGCTCATTCCCTTTCATCCCTTAATAATAGTCCATTGTACGGGTGCACCACGTTTGTTTATCCCATTCATCTCCTGAAGGACATCTTGGCTGTTTCCAAGTCTTGACAACTTTGCATAAGGCTGCTATAGACATTATGGGCAGGTTTTTATGTGGACGTAAGTTTTTAATTCATTTGCATAAATACCTAGGGGAGCAGTGGTTGGATCATATTATTGTAAGAAGCTGTCAAACTGTCTTCCAAAGTGGCTGTTCGTTTTGCATTCCCACCAGCAATGCACGGGCGGTTGCCCCCCATCCTTGTCTGCATCTGGTATTGCCAGTGTTTTGCATTTTAGCCATTCTAAAAGGTGTGTACTGGTATATTTCTGTTGTTTGAATTTGCAATTTCCTAATGACATATGATGTGGATTAAGCATAAAGATAAGATAAGCCTCATTTCATATGCTCGCTGGCCATCTCTGTATCTTATCTGGTGAGATGTCCAGATATTTTGCTAATTTTTTAATGGGTTTGCTTTTTTTCTTATTGTTGAGTTTTAAGAGTTATTTGTATATTTTGGATACTCATCCTTTATCATATGTGTTGCAAATATTTTCTCCCAGTCTGTGGCTTGTTTCATTCTCTGAACAGAGTACTGCTTTGAAGGGCAGAATGTTTCAATTTCAATGAATTCCAACTTACAATTTTTTTTTTTTTTTTAGTGGAGGTGCTTTCAGTCTTTTATCTAAAAAGTTATTGCCAAACCCAAGTTTACTTTGATTTTCTCCTATATCATCTTCTAAGAGTTTTATCACTTTGTGTTTTAAATTGATGTCTATGATCCATTTTGAATTAATTTTTGCGAAAGATGTAAGGTCTGTGTCTAGATTCTTCTTTTCCTTTTTTTTTTTTTTTGCATGTGGATGTCTAGTTGTTCTAACAGACTGAGCACTGTTCTGCTTTAGGACATTCATTCTGAAGGAGACAGTTGGGAAAATGCTGATTTAATCTCGGTCTCAATTGCACAAGTGAAGAAATTGAAACCCAGAGAAGTGAATTATTTTTTCAAGGTCACACAACTCATGCCAGGTAAATTAAGACTAAACCCTGGGGTGCCTGGGCTCAGTCGGTGGGACGCCTGACTCTCGATTTCAGCTCAGGTCATGAATTCAGGGTCGTGAGATGGAGCCCTGCAGGGGGCTCTGCTCTCAGTGTAGAGTCTGCTTCCCCCTTCCTCTGCTCCCCTCCCTCCTCCTGCATGCTCTCTCTCTCACTCGCTCTCTCTCTTAAATAAATAAATCTTTAAAGAAAAAGAAGACTGAACTCTGACTTACAAAACAGAATTTCAATTTTAATTTCTAATGACACACATCTTTTCACTGACCTGTGTACCTTTTTTTTTTTTTTTTTAAAGATTCCACCTATTTATTTGACAGAGATCACAAGCAGGCAGAGAGGCAGGCAAAGAGGGAGGGGAATCAGGCCCCCTGCTGAGGGGAGAGCCAGACACGGGACTGGATCCCAGGACCCCGAGATCACGACCTCGGCTGAAGGCAGAGGCCCAACCCACTGAGCCACCCAGGTGTCCCTGACCAGTATACTCTTACCTGTTGCTTTACTCCTTTTGGGTTGAAATGTCTTTCCATAAGATTAAATGATCAGATGGTTGTTTGGTGAAACAGATCACATGTTTCATCGAGGTGGTGATGTAATCTGGATATTTTTTTCTTATTTTACTAGGACATAAATTCTCATATCTCTCAAAGGTATGAGTGTCTCAGAGTGTCTTTTCCTTTGTCAATATATGTATTACTCTATAATTAATTAATTAGTCACTATATTCATATAATTAATATACTATATAGAGAAAATTAAACATATAAGAATTGTATATATGTTATATATATTATTGACTTTTCTTTGTCCTTGATTATACATATTATAATATTTGAGTATTGATATTACTTGAGGTATAACATTAATAGGTAAACAGTTTATCTTACATTAGTCACTGTTAATGCTGATGAACTCAACATTCAGTTCAATACACTCTTACTGAGCTCCTTGAGTCTTGGATCTCTTTTACAGTTCTAAGAAGGGTAGAGATTTCAGAAACACCTGAGGGTTTTTTAATTAGTTTTGTTTAGTTGATAAAGGTTTCAGAGATCCTCCTGCATCTCTGCTAAGCTTTTGAAAGATTTCAAAATCTCGTCTCTTAAGTTTAGTTACTACTACAGAGTGTTAATTTGTTTCATTTATGTTGACTTTTCTGACATTGTGCCTAAATTCTAGAAGACTACTTTGGCCCAGTGATCTTTAGAGATGGTCAAGGAAAGAAATCAGCCTTCCTTTGGCTCTAACCATTGCTCCCAAATATGTATTTTAATAAGATCTGTGGATGCAGTATCCCCAATATCCAATTAAGGGTGAATCTATTTTTATGGGCAGAAAGTAATGCAAAATATTCTAAAACTTCTTCCTTTTCTCTATTCCTTTTCAGATGTTCAAATAGGTCACTTGAGAATTATGACTGGTTTCTTCAATTGCGTACATTACCCTTGGGTGGAAGGAATTCACCCATGTCATCTCTAGATAAAGTAAATCAGTCTTACAGAGGAAGACCTTGTTGCCACTCCGAGCATGGCATTGAAATTACTGTCTCTGCTGGACATCACCTGAGGGGGCTAATTACTTTTTCCAAAACCCAATTCTCTTACCAGAATGCAAAGTATTTCACTGTAGCAATTAGACATTTTGAATTGTGGGTGTAAAAACTCCCATTATCTATAAGAAACTTCTATAAGATAGAGATAGAACATGGGAAAGGAAGATGATCTAGAGAGGGATATAGAAGAGAATGTGTCTAAGTTTATATGATTGACAATAATACAAGTTCAGTGAAGAGGAAAAAAATAACACCCAACTTTAAGAAAAAGACATGACTGTCTGCTTAAACCAATCAAGAACTGGAGGAGTAAAAGAAAGAATGTTTTAAGCATCAGGACAAAACCTTGCATACAGTTGAGGTTTAAAAACATTTACTAAATTGAGTTGACTTGAGTTAATGCGTGGTTGAATTATCTGATGAGACCCTTGGAGACTATGCCCTCTCTGTTTAAAGATACAGGTGTATTTTAGATGTCAAAAGTATAGACGTCTGGGTGGTTCAGTGGGTTAAGCCTCTGCCTTCAGCTCAGGTCATGATCTCAGGGTCCTGGGATCGAGCCCCGTGTCTGGCTCTCCACTCAGCAGGGGGCCTGCTTCCCCCTCTCTCTCTGCCTGCCTCTCTGCCTACTTGTGATCTCTGTCTGTCAAATAAATAAATAAAATATTTTTTAAAAGAGTGTAGAAAACCAAGCTTGTATTTTATTTTAATATTGACTTTTTAAATATTTTACTTTGAAAAATATTAAAACATACATAAAAGCAGAAGAGATTATATAATAAATTCCCACTTGAATGAATCAGCTTCAATAATTATAAATACATTGTTCATCTTGTTATATCTATACTCCCCACCCACTATCCCATACTGCTTATTAATTTTTATAGCCTTATTGGGGTATAATTTATGCAACATAAAATTTAGCCATCTACTGCACGATATATTCTGGATTTTTCAATTTTTTTGAGGGAGGCTTGGATGGCTATGTATTTCCCCCTTAGGACCGCTTTTGCTGTATCCCATAGGTTTTGGAGTGAAGTGTCTTCATTCTCATTGGTTTCCATGAATTGTTGAAGTTCTTCTTTGATCTCCTGGTTGATCCAAGCATTCTTAAGCAAGGTGGTCTTTAGCTTCCAGGTGTTTGAGTTCCTTCTGAACTTTTCCTTGTGATTGAGCTCCAGTTTCAAAGCATTGTGATCTGAGAATATGCAGGGAATAATCTCAGTCTTTTGGTATCGGTTGAGCCCTGATTTGTGGCCCAGTATGTGGTCTATTCTGGAGAAGGTTCCATGTGCACTTGAGAAGAATGAGTATTCTGTTGTTTTAGGGTGGCATGTTCTGTATATATCTATGAGGTCCATCTGGTCCAATGTGTCATTCAATGCTCTCATTTCTTTATTGATTTTCTGCTTCGATGATCTGTCTATTTCTGAGAGAGGCGTGTTAAGATCTCCTACTATTAATGTATTCATATCGATATGACTCTTTATCTTGATTAATAGTTTTCTTATGTAATTGGCTGCTCCCATATTGGGGGCGTAGATATTTACAATTGTTAGATCATCTTGGTGGATAGTCCCTTTAAGAATGATGTAGTGTCCTTCTGTATCTCTGACTACTGTCTTTAGTTTAAAATCTAATTTATCTGATATGAGAATCGCTACCCCAGCCTTCTTTTGAGGCCCATTGGCATGAAAGATGTTTCTCCATCCCTTCACTTTCAGTCTGGGTGTATCTTTAGGTTCAAAATGGGTCTCTTGTAGACAACATATGGATGGGTCCTGTCGTTTTATCCAATCTGCAACCCTGTGTCGTTTTATGGGTGCATTTAGGCCATTCACATTGAGAGTGATTATTGAGAGATACGTTTTTATTGACATTGTGTTATCTTTGAAGTCTTTCTTTCTGTCGATTGTCTCTATATTTCTGTTCAATGCTATTTTTAGGATTTTTCCTCTTTTATAGAACACCCCTTGATATTTCCTGCAGCATCAGCTTGGTGGTTGCATAGTCTTTTAAGCCTTGCCGGTCTTGGAAACTCTTTATCTCCACCCATTTTGAATGTCAGTCTTGCTGGATAAATTATTCTTGGCTGCATGTTCTTCTCATTTAGTGCCCTGAATATATCTTGCCAGCTCTTTCTGGCTTGCCAGGTCTCTGTGGACAGGTCTGACGTTATTCTGATGGGCTTTCCTCTGTACGTAAAGAGCTTCTTTGTCTTAGTGGCTTTCAAGAGATTATATCTACAATTATGATTTCTCAATTTTACTATCAGGTGCCTGGATGGTTTTTTTGGAATCTATAATACTTCACAAATAAATTGTTTTTACTAAATTGATAAGGTTGCACACCATTATACAAATCTAGTTTTAGAACATTTCTATCACCTCCCAAAAGTTCCCACGTGTTCATTTGGAGTCAATCCCATTTCCAACCTCAAGCCTAGGTAACCACAGATCAGCTTTCTGTTTCTATAGATCTGCCTTTTCCGGACATTTTATGTAAGTGGAATCATGTAATATGTGGAATAATGTTTTAGAGGTTCATCTATTTTATAACCTGTACATCTATTTTATAACAGGTTCATTCTTTTCATTATTACATGGTCTTCCTTTGAAGGGCTGTACTACATTTTGTTCATCCATTCACCCTTTACTATACATTTGATTTTTTTCCTGGTTTGGGGGCTACCACGAGTAGTGGATGCTATAAAAATTCATGTGCAAGTCTTTTTGTGGCATATGTTTTTGTTTCTCTTCTAGACACCTAGAAGTGAATTACTGGGCCATAGGGTGAGATTACATTTAATTTTTTAAATTTCTTTCCAGTGTTCCAGAATTCATTGTTTATGCATCACACCCAGTGCTCCACGCAATACATGCCCTCCTTAATACCCACCACCAGGCTCACCCAACCTCCCACCTCCCTCCCCTCCAAAACCCTCAGTTAGTTCCTCAGAGTCCACAGTCTCTCATGGCTCATCTCCCCCTCCAATTTCCCCCATCTCACTTCTCCTCTCCATCTCCCCATGTCCGCCGTGTTATTCCTTATGCTCCACAAGTAAGTGAAACCATATGATAATTGACTCTCTCTGCTTAAATTATTTCACTCAGCATAATCTCTTCCAGCCCTGTCCATCTTGATACAAAAGTTGGGTATTCACCCTTTCTGATGGAGGCATCATACTCCACAGTATATATGGACCATATCTTCTTTATCCATTTGTCCATTGAAGGGCATCTTGGTTCTCCCCACAGGTTGGTGACCGTGGCCATTGCTGCTATGAACATTGGGGTACATATGGCCCTTCTTTTCACTACATCTGTATCTTTGGGGCAAATACATTTCATTTTTTAAGAAATGGTCATGCTGTTTTCCAAAGTAGCTGTATCACTTTAAAGCCACTCATAAAATTTCATATACAGTGTTTTTGTTTACATTCGGTTTAAATATTTTCTAATTTTTCTTGTGAATTTTCCTTTGAGCAATGGATTATTTAAAAGTGTATTTTTTAAATATCCAAATATTTGAGGATTTCCCAAATTTCATTCTATTCTTAATTTCCAGTCTAGTCATACTTCATAACATTCCAATTCTTTTAAGTCTATAGAAACTTGTTTTTAAGATCTGGCATATTATCTATTCTGAAGAACGTTCCATGTGCTCCTGAAAAGATTGTGTTTTCTGCTCTTGTTGGGTGGAGCATTCCATAAATATTGATTAGCCCAAGTTGGCTGATGGTCTTGTTGAAGTCTTATAAATCCTCGCTATTTTTCTGTATTGTTCCATCAATTATTGAGAGCGGATTATTGAAGTCTCCAATTATGATAACTGAATGATATACTTCCCTTTTTAATCCTGTAAATTTTTGCTTCATGGATTTTGGAATTCTATTGTTAGTCGCATATGTATTTTTGTTATATCTTCTTGATGGATTGGCCCTTTTATCATTATGAAATGTCCCTATTTGTCTCTCATTATATACATAATAAGAGACAAATATATATAGATATATAAAATACACTTTATATATTTATATTTAATATATAAAAATAATATATAATGGATATATAAATATATATTTAATATATAAAAACATAAATATATATATTTTAGAGAGGTAGAATGAGGGTGAGAGCAGCAGAGGCAGAAGGAGAGAGAGACTCCTAAGCAGGCTCCACACCCAGCACAGAGTCCAACATGGGACTTGATCTCACAACTCTGAGATCATGACCTGAGCTGAAATCAAGAGTTGGATGCTAAACCCAAATGAGCCACCCAGGAAGCCCTGTCTCTAATAATATTTCTTCTCTTGAAGTTAGTGATATTTCTGTTAATCTAGTCTATATTAATACAGATACTTCAGCTTTGCTATATTATTATTTCCATATTATATTTTTTCCTTTCAACTTATGTCTTTGAATTTAAGTATGTAAACAACATACAGTTGGATCTTGTTTTTATTTTTTTTTTTGTATAGTCTGACAATATCCACCTTTTTAGTGAAGTGTTTAGTTCATTGACATTTAGTGCATTTTAATGTACGGCGTTCAGTATCTTGTCTGGACTGTTCAGTCAACTCACATTTCACATAATCATCCACTTAATGTAATAATATTTAATGTGATATAATAAAGCAGGATTTGTAGCTGCCATTTTACTACTTGCTTTCTTTATGGCTCACATTTTTGTTGTTGTTCCTCTGTGCCTCTTTTACTGCCCTTTTTTTTTTTTGGTTAAATAAATATTTTTAATAGGTCCTCTAAATCCGCTTTTCGTTATTTCACTATTACAATGTACATCTTAAATTAGTAGTCTATTTCAGATTAATACTAATAATTCTGATAAAATATAAGAAATGTTCTCTAATATAGTCCTATTTCTTCTCTCCTTTGCACTGATTGTCATGTATATCTATGTATATTATAAATCCAAAAATAAAATTACAATTAGTGCTTTATAAAATCCTATGTCTTTTAAAGAAATGAAGAGAAAAAAGAAAACATATATTCACACAATGTTTTATATTTACCCACATTTTAACTTTTTCCAAGATAACTTCCTTTAGTATTCCTTATAAGTCCTGTCTACCAGCAACCAATTTTCTCAGTCTTTACCTTCAGATCTCTTTATTCCACCTTTCTTTCCAAAGGATAGTTTTGGAGGTTAGAGGATTCTTGACTGACTTTTTTTTTCTTTTTCAGCACTTTGAATATTTGATTTTAGTGCCTTCAGGCCTTCTCTTTTCAAATGACAAGCCAAGTAGCTGCTAGTCACATTGTTACTCCCCTGTGTATGATGAGTGAGTTTTGTCTTGCTGTAGTCAAGATTTTCTCCTTGTGTTTGGTTTTCAACTGTTTGATTATGATTTTCTAGATGTGGCTCTCTGAGTTTATTTTACTTGGAGTCTGTCAAACTTCTTGAATCTGTACATTAATGTGTTTTGTTTTGTTTTGTTTTTTGCCAAATTCGGGAATATTTTTTTAGTTGCTATTCCTTCAAATGTTTTTTTGTCTGCCCCTTAGTCTCTCTCACTGGTTTCTGAAGCTCCCATAAGCCTCAGAAGATATATTCAGATCTTTCATTCTTTTTTTTCTGTGATTTTTCAAATTGGCAATTTCTATTCACCTATTTTCAATTTCACTGATTCTTTCTTCTATTACTTCAAATTGACTGTTAATCCCAAATCGGAGAAAGGCATGCCTCAGATTATTCTTACTCAAAGCTCAGTCATTTTTCATGAATAACTGCTTCTCAAAGTTTATGATTCAATTTCTAGGGCCATGAAATGAGCCTTTTATGGTTATTGATTTTTGGAAAGAGATTTTCCAAATTTCTCATTCTACTATACTTTAAGTCCCACCTCTGTGTTCCTGGATTAGTCTTCTAGGTATGCCATAACAAATTAACATAAACATGGTGGCTTAGCATCACAGAAACTATTCTGGCATACTTCTGGAGGTTAAATTTTTTTTTTTAATTTTATTTTTAAAGATGTTATTTGTTTGAGAGAGAGAGAGAATGAGAAAGAGAAAACATGAGAAGAGGGAGGGTAAGAGTGGAGAAGCAGACTCCCGGCTGAGCAGGGAGCCTGACACAGGACGCGATCCTGGGACTCTAGGATCATGACCTGATCCAAAGGCAGTCACTTAACTGACTGAGCCACCCAGCTGTCCTGGAGGTTAGAAATTTTAAATCAAGGTGACAGCAGGGCTTCACTCTCTCTAAAGGTTTAGAAGAATTGTTACTGGCCTCCTCCAGCTTCTGGTGGCTGCAAGTGCTCCTTGACTTAGGGCAGCATGACTCCAATCTCTGCCTCTGTCTTCACATGGCCTTCTTGTCTATGTGTCTCACTCTGTGCCGTTCCTCTCCTTTTAAGGACAGCAGGCATTAGATTTAGGGAACAACCTATGTCCAGGATGATTTCATCTCAAACTCCTTAACTAATTATATCTCACAGGCTTTATTTCCAAGTAAGGTCATATTTCGAAGCTCTGGGTGGTCATGAATTTTAAAGATACATCATTCAACACACTACAGTTCTCAAGCTGACTTTTGAAGTCAGCATCCAGACAGGGCTAGCTCATTGCATGTGTTTGGGTATCTGTGTTAACTTCCTGTCACAAACATACACTAAATGCTTTAACTGTTCTCTTGTAATTTCTATGCCTCGATTTTCTAATATTTTAATGAATTGGGAGTTAATAAAAGTACCAATCTGATAGAATTTTTGCAAGGCTTAAATGAAATATTTTCAATGTTCTAATACAAGTTTTTGTTACTTAAAAAAAAACTGTGATGTAAATGTCTGTTCCATGGCATTACA
This sequence comes from Martes martes, assembly GCF_963455335.1. Taxonomy (NCBI): domain Eukaryota; kingdom Metazoa; phylum Chordata; class Mammalia; order Carnivora; family Mustelidae; genus Martes; species Martes martes. The sequence continues at coordinate 62,231,053 of NC_137903.1, read as the reverse complement.
CTATTAATTACTGATTATTTCATGTGGTTTAAAACCAAATACAATGCATCAACTAGTTCCCAAAATGTTTAGAGAATATTGTCTTAACAGTATCAATCAAGCTCTATATACTATATAGAAAATGAATCATCAACTGTCATTTATACATTAATGGTTACCGATGAGATACTTGGTTCCAAAATGAGAGAAGCCACTGGAGATGCTCACTTCCTCCCCAGAGTGTCAAAATATAACAACACTAACATAAACATAAAATATACCAAAAATTCTTCCCATTTTAGCATTTGTGTCTATAGTCTCTCATCTCTCATGTTCAGAGCAGAGTTCAAGCCCTGTGTTGGGCTCCACACTGAGCGGGGAGCATACTTTAAAAAAAAAAAAAAAGGAAAGAAAAGAAAAATCTTTTACGTCAGAAGAGAAAGCATTAATTTCTTCATTTTGAAGATCCACAACTGAATGAAACTCAGAACAGTTAAGCAAAATACTCAAGGTCAAACAGCTAGAAAGTAACAGAATGGAAATCCAGATTCAGGTCTCTGAATCATCACATAACTTTGAAAGTGGTTATTCTAATAAATGCACAATATGATTCAGATGTACATCTTTATTCACATTGGTTCCTAAAACATAGCTTTGTTTCTAATCCTAATGAAATATAGACTTTTATTTACTTATTTGAGAGAGAGAGTGTATGCACAAGCATGGGGGGAGGGGCAGAGGGAGAGGGAGAAGAAGACTCCCCACTGAGCAGGGAGCCCAACTCGGGGGCTCAATGCCAGGACCCTGAGATCATGACCTGAGCCGAAGGCAGACACTTAACTGACTGAGCCACCCATGCGCCCCTGAAATATATACTTTTTTCCCCAAAGATTTTATTTATTTATTTGACAGAGAGATAGATCACAAGGCAGAGAGGCAGGCAGAGAAAGGGGGGAAGCAGGCTCCCTGCTGAGCAGACAGCCCAACGTGGGGCTCGATCCCGGGACCCTGGGATCATGACCTGAGCCGAAGGCAGAGGCTTAACCCACTGAGCCACCCAGGCGCCCCTGAAATGTATACTTTTTACACTGTTCATGAAGGTCTTTTCAGTACCCTCAACTGACTTTTGAATTTGATTGGGACGAAAAAAGAAGTTCAAGGAAGAATAATCTGAGGGTAACTTGCAGTCACAGATTCAGGGATGGGTAGATCTTACTGCTGTTGCCCTAATGGTCTGCAGAAGGCAGGTCGGCTTTCTTGACAGAACGACTGCAGTTCACCCATTATCTCCAAACCGACCATTTTAGGCTATTAGGCTTCAGTTTTCAGGGAACTAGATACATTTCTTTCCATCTAGAGTACTATTTTGTTTCCTCGTAAACATCCAAGAACATAAATTCCATTTTGATGATTTCTCATGACTGACACCAATAATTGGGCTCACGGAGTTAATGAGACAAAATCACGAAAGTAGAACACATTTGGAAAAATAGAAAGAGTGTAGAAATAGTGGGGTCATTAGTTGGAAAACAGAAAGTCTCTGTTGAAATGCTCACCGTGCGGGATGGGAAACTACATTTTATTTCTACAAGTACATATCGAACGGTGCTGTGTGCTGGTTGTTGTGCTGATGGTACAGAGATTCATTCAACCACAAGTAAGTCCGAGTGTATGTCATGCACTTGTGTGTGTTAGAGAGTGCTACTGGTGTAGGGAACACAGCAGTTAACAAAACCAAATCCCCGTCCCCATGGTCAGGCCATGGGATGACAGTCTCACGACAGCAGCAATCTATAGACGAGACGGATGTTGTCTTTAGCACAGGCCTAACTGGAGGCTAATGAGTATGAATCAGCTGTCATGCAAACAGCAAACACGGGGAATCAGAGCCGATTCAAATCCAAGTCCCAGCACTTCACACAGTGTAGCCCTTGGTAAATTGCTTAGTCTTTGGGGTGTCAGGTATCCTTTTAAAAATGGCATCTACAGGTCAGGTCATGATCTCAGGGTCCTGGGATCGAGTCCCGCATTGGGCTCTCTGCTCAGCAGGGAGCCTGCTTCCCCTCCTCTCTCTCTCTGCCTGCCTCTCTGTTTACTTGTGATCTCTCTCTCTGTCAAATAAATAAATAAATAAAATCTTAAAAAAAATAAGACAAAACAAAATAAAATAATATCTAGAATGAAAAAAAAAATGGCATCTACAGGGATGCCTAGGCAACTCAGTCGGTTAAGTGTCTGCCTTCAGCTCGGGTCATGATCCTGGAGTCCTGGGATCGAGTCCCATGTCGGGCTCTCTGCTCAGCGAGGAGTCTGCTCCTCCCTCTGCCTGCCGCTCCCCCTGCTTGTGCTCTCTCTCTCTCTCTTTCTGACAAATAAATAAATGAAAACTAAAAATAAAAAAAATAAAAATAAAATGGCATCTACAAATATCACAACAAAAGTTGTGTGGTGATAGATCGTGACTACACTTCCAGTGGTGAGCATGGAGTGATAACACGGAATTGGCAAATCACTATGGGGCATCTGGGTGGGTCTGTTGGTTAACTGTCTGCCTTTAGCTCAGGTGCTGGGATCCAACCCCAGAGCATCTGTCTCCCTGAACAGCCCGGAGCCTGCTTCTCCCTCTGCGCTACTCCCATCCCTCCCTGGCTCAGGTTCTCTCTCAAATTAACTAAAAAAAAAAAAAAAAAAAAGGTATGAATCGCTCCGTTGTAGACCAGAAACTCATATAACACTGCGTGGCAACTATACGTCAATAAATAAATAAACAGACAATAAATAAATAAAATGGTATCTACATCATATACAATGGAAGCATCTCACACAAAGCACGGGGCCTGAACATGGTAAACTTCAGTGTGTGCTTGTTTCCTTTCTCCACCATTTCCTCCGTGAGGACGAAGTAAGGAATGATATGCCCTCTGAGGGACGGCTGTCTTGCAAAGGCTGGAGGCGTTCCGCTTCCTGGATAAACAGCCTTACGCCTGGCCAGCCGTACTGATGCACAGTTCCACTGGAAGAAGAACGAACTCATCCGGAAGGGGTAATCAAGACTCCGCCTTGTCCAAACGGAGTGATTTCCCAGCCATGCAGAGAACCAGTAAACCTCCATCCCAAAGACAAAAGTAATTTTGGGAAACTGCACGTGGATCCTCCAGAGAGGGAGTTCTCACAGAGCACGGTGGGCCCGGCTGTGCAGTGCAGCCGAAACCCCAAGCCTGCACCCGCGCAGGAGGGGATCGCCGAATTCTTTGCTTAGGAAGCATGATTCGACTTCAACTGTTACCCACAATACTTAAAACCCACTGCAGGTGATTCAGCCCGGCAGTGGCTCCCTCCTCCCATCCCAACATCTGAAATTTAGGACCTTACTTTCCAGGTCTCACGTCCTCCTACTTTCCCTCCATATTGTACTCCATGTTTCCTCCCGCTTTCCATTCTTTTCTCTGTTGTAACTGACACCTTTTCTTTCCTTGTGAATATCGTACTCAGTGTTCCCCATTCCTGTGAAAATCTGCTGTTGCCATCAGAACAAAGGGCCTTCTGAATGACTTTCCCACATGGGGTCATCTTCACCTCGCCATTCCTCATGGTCTTCTTTGTCGCTAGGGTCTGAGGTTCCAAGATGGCTCCCCAAGGCTGTGAGTAGAACCTGGGTTCTAGCACTGAGTTAGAGTTCTTTCTCTGTGAGAAACTGGGTAAGCTTGCATGAGGTTTAGATTCTAATTGCCAACTGGAGTCTCAGGTGACAGGCCAGCAGGCATGGGTTCATGTCAGAAATATTTGCTGGAGGACAACCACTGATAGAATCCAGTTGGAACACACTATGGCGTGGACCTCATACAATGAATGAGTAGGACAGAAGACCCAGCTTCACCCCGGCCCCCGTGTTAGAGTGGGGGAGGGTCATTTACCCTTTGGCAGCCAGGTCGTGCATTGGCCACCTTGCTCCAAAAGGAGAGCTGGCCCGTAAGTCTTCCTCAAGGGAATCGGAGTGAGGAAAAGGAAAATCAGGCAGGTAGCCATGAGAAAGACAAAAGTGAAAGGTGCTGGGAGAAGAAATAAAAACCACATCTTCGCCCAATGCAGAAGTCCTCTTTACAAAGATAGGAGGGAAAGAAAGCTCCGTTGTTATCGAGTAAGTATTAAGCCAGAATGCGAGGAACCACAGGCGACCTGCTCAGAGACGGCAAAGACAGAAAGACATGCTTGTATGTAGCTCAGCAGATACAAACTGTTACATACACGTTCCCAAGCTAAACAACAACCAGTCCTCAAGTATGACGACTCGCCAGCACCATTTGTTATCCAGAGTTTATCCGAACTGTACTTGGTACTGGGGTAACTGGCTTTCTCCAAAGGAAAAACAAGCTTCCCACATCGTTATGGTGGGAGGAAGACTGGAAACTTGGAGTGAGGAACCCACTGAAGTTAGGCTTCTCACCTGCCCCAGAAACTAGAAGATGGAGGCCCTCACTCTTCCGATGTTCACATTCCAAAGACATGGCTCCCTGGTCCTTGGGAAAGACGTTCCTGGTCCCAAAACTGACATGAGCCCTAGCTCATCTTCAAAAGGATTTACATACATCTCAGAGAGGAGAAAGTACTCATAATTAGAAGTTTTCTGAAGTAAATGCTCAAAGAAAAAGTAAGGGAGGGAAATCTCTTTTGTAATTTCCATGGGAGAATGAAGACTTCTAATTTGCGTGTCCTTACCATGACCCTGAGGCGGAGAGGCTGGGAGGGGTTTGACACTCATAATGGACCTGCGTGAGCTGAAGAGACGTGGTAGTAGAATAAATGAGTCAGCAGAGGCTATAAGGGAGGGACATCTATCCCCAATGTTCATATTTATACCAAACTCTAGAATTGAGAGTTGGGAGAAACGAGAGAGAAGCAGACGTGCACACACGGCAACGAGCTGAGCGGATCCACCCTTTTCCGCTGTTACCACTGCCTTCCATCCAGACGCCTTCGCCGGCGCTCTGGCTGTCCAGACTCTACCACATTCCTCTGTGCGTGTGTGATTGCAACCGCACGCCCTCCTCCACAACCGCGCATCTGAAGTGGCACCAGGAGTCTTTGTTTCTTGGCTTAAGAGAACCAATTGCTTAAAACATGATGGAAAGACCTTTCCCTGAGAGGTCGTCGGGGACCCTCGTACAGCAAAAACCCTGTCACCCAGATAAAGTCGCTTCCTCTGAGGGAGCCTCGACATCTGGAACCTGGGGAGGTCATTCCGTGAAGTCAGAGTCCCTCAGACAAATTCTCGCAAACTAGCTGTGGACATGCAAAATAATGAAGCGGATGAAGCGTCGGGACGACAGGAGGCATCTTTGTTTCCTTGAATAGGGCAGCTCCCCTATGGTAAGCATCAGCCTCTGTGAAACATCATCTCAGAATAAGATTCTCAACTGTTCCTTTGCTCATTCATTCAACCAACCAATAGTCATGGGGCCAGGTTGGGGTTCTGTGAACTGGGGGCCCAACCATGGACCGAGCAGACCAGGCCCCCACTGTCAGGTAGGTACCCCTTAGCAAACAAGGCTGACCACAAACACAGAAACCTACGAAGTTGTCATCCGTTTGGGCACAGTGAGGGGGTGAGGGGACAAAGCACGGGATGGTGGGTGTTGGTACTGACAGGTGGTCAGAGGGATCACGCATATTTCATGTTTATTTTCACGCTGGTGTGTGTTAGGCCCACAGGATGAGCGAACGCATGACAGATGACATTTCCCAAGGGTCAGTGATAAAGAAAGCAGATGGCTGGAGCTGGGGGCTCGAGGGGGATAAACATGAAAACTCTGCGCCACGGAGGGGGGCCAGCTCCTTAGGGCCCGCACTCAGCCTCCCTCAGAGAGCTCTCGAGGAAGCCGAGTGAGGGATTAGTCATTGCCACTGGGGGCCGTTGCTAAAGGAGTCCCGACACTCCTTCCAACAGAAATGCAAGCATAAAGCCCCAAGGAAGGCAAGGGGAGGGCACCGGTCTAGTTACCCTGAGATGCCAGTGTTATCCCAGAGCACCCCAGGAATTTCCTTTTACCCTGGTGGAAAGGGTCTGGCCACCTGACAGCTCAGGGTCAAGGTTGTGGCTGACACAAAGGGAGTTACCAAACGCCCTGCTTGTTATGAACTTCCAACGGCTGCCAGGGGCATCCCAGACCGCCCCGCAAGGCAGCTGAGGGTGCGCGCCTTCTCTCCCAGACCCTCCGCAGCTCCGGGGGGACAGGGACCTTGTCTGCTCCTCATCGGACCATCCAGCGCACGCGGCCTTGGGCTTGGCCTGCGGAGGGAACTTCCGGTCAAGGACTTTGCAACTGCAACCATCCTCTTCTCAGTAAACTACTCTTTGAAGCAAATGAAATGTAAGAAATGATGCTAAGAGTTCTGCTATCATCTGCTTTGTATTCTGTGTGGGGAGAGTGAACCGTTTTGAGAAAATGGCATGGCTAGAGCTGGGAGGTTTTTAAATGACCCTTGAAGGGGAAGGTTGGGAGTCCACAGAAGGAGAAGCTGGATAAAGCAATGGCTCCCCTCGGTGGCCTTCCAGAGTCCTAACGTTGGGGACTGCTGTCTCTGCCTGCGTCTCTGGCCGGCTCCTAGATGAGGACACTTGCTGACGTGACACAGCTCATTCGTGCTCAGACACGCTTCTGGGGAAGAAACGAAGCCAGGCGCCCTGTCCCCAGCCCAGGGGCTTCTCCGCTCCACCACCTCACCCCGGCAGCTCCAAACAGAGACTGTGCACTGAGGACACCTGCCCCTTAAGCACAATCACGTTTTATTTTATGGATGCATGCCTAGAGCCGCGGTCTGTATTGGTCACATGAAAGTAAATCCACAGAATCACGGGAGCTCCCCCAAAGCTCTCAAGTAAAGTGATGGACATGAAATGTGGGGACGCTCAGCCCTCCAAAAAGACTGCAGTCAAATGCAAACCCCCCAAAACAAATACACGAATCTATGCTGAACCACACTCAATAGGGAGCCGTCCACGGCACCCATGTGCGGAGAGGTTAGCAACTACCCAGTGAAAGACGGAAAGGTCTCCTGCCCAGAGAAGTTGGCCTCAAGGAGGACTTTGGCCTGATTCATGCACATAGTGACAACAGCTGGAGGGCTAACCCTCAGACCTGCAGAGGGTCTGAGGAGGGAACTACTCGGACAATGGTAGGTCTTTGTACACCGACTGGGGGCGTAGGCATCTGGCCAACACCGTGACTGACTGAGCCCCATGGCCAGAGGCAGACCGAGAGGCAGTGGGACACGATGAAGACAAAAGCCCTGAGTTACAGGGCAGAGTTCGGGACGCTGCCGAATCTCGTGCTGTGTGATTGTGGGCCAGTGACTAGTAGTACACAGGGAGCCTTGTCTCCCCAGCCTGAGGTCCGGGCCTGGCACGTACCTAGAAGAGCGCACTGATCAAGGTGAAGTACAAGGTACTCCGTTAGCATGTGGGGGGGGACTATCACGACTTCTATTTACATTTTACTTTTACGGTCTTCTGTCTGTAAGTTTCTATTTTGGTATATGTTTTTAATGCAAATGGTAATTCAGTGATACATAGATAGTTTTAAAATTATGTGGCCGAAACTGTGTGAAGGCCACCGGCTTAGAGCACTGTGAGTTAGGAGAACACAGGTTCAAATCTCTCCTCTGCCACTGACGAGCTGCCTGACCGTAGGCAAATCCCTTCATTTTCCCGAGCCTAACTTTCAATCTGTGTATTAGCGAGATAATAATAGCACACACGTCATAAGATCGTTGTGAGGATTAAATGAGCGCTTAGCATGGTGCCTGGCAAGAAATTAGTGTGAAACAGATAATAGCTCTTATTACTCATCAACAAAATGGAGACGATAATTTCTTTCTTGCCAAATTGTTGTGAAATTTAATGACATGGTATATTTAAAAGCACTTTGTAAAGTATAAATTCCAGACAAGTGTAAGGCACTATTTTTACTGCTTGTTGAAAAAATGTTTCCAAGTGCCAGAGTATTAGACCAGTTGAGTTTAACCCTTCCTCTCTGGGACCACCCGACTTTCCCTCATATTTCAGTTACCACGGGGGGGGGGGATTCCTGGGAGAGAGTGCTCATCAGCACGGGCGCCCCAAGATGTTTCTCTATAAACACAATTTGAACATTACCTCAGAGGCTGGGCGCAGCCTCGATAAGGCAACTCGGTTACCTCCATGTTTCAAATGTTACCATTTTCTAGCTAAGTCCAAGATATCCCTAGCATTTCCCCCAACTCTTCTCCTTTAAAATATAGGGTCAGAATGTGAGGTGGTTTGTTCACATAAAGCAGCACTTTTGAAACCACAAGATTTATGTGTTTAATAAGATCTACAGAACCCTGTGAGTCGGTGCCAAACTGGGTTTCCAAAACAGGGCTGGCTCCCTGAGCGAGCTATTTAAATGGAAGAAAACATAACCAACTTAATTCCAGCTTTCTTTTGGTACAGTAAATGATTTATAACTCAAATCATCCCTGTTTTAGCTCTAGTAATACCATGGGGCACCAGTTGACAGAGCAAGGACTACAATAACCATATTCTGACTCCCCCGGTTGAATCACCTTTAATCTGTCTCTTTCGGTGACCCAGGGAAAAGGTGGTGGAGGAGGCGAGCTGGCACTTGCCCTTGACTGAGGTCTGGGAGCAGAATGTTGGGGAATGCCCTCACCTCAAGTTCCCTCGGGGCACCATGTTGGGGAGGATACAACTAGCTCAGGGATGGTCCTACATTCTCCAGTCCTGGAGTTGGGGTACAGCCTTCCTGGGACCGAACTCCCATGGGCAACAAAACAGAACTTCACCTGACTCTGGGAGTCCGGAAAACAGTGAAGGGCAAGAAATCCTTCCACCCTTTGTGCTCCGGGAAACATCTGTCTGCACAGAACCACCAGCCCTATGTGACAGAATTAGACCTCACGATGACCTCTTTGAGGACCTGTGACCAGACCCTCCCAATTCCCACAAATGATTAGCCGAACTGGTGGTCCCCAGTGACCAATCTGGAAAACTGCCCACTCACTTAACTTGATTAAACGTTATCGGGCTTCCCTCCTTCCCCCAGGCCCCAGAACTTTGGGTGCCCCTAAGCTTCAGCAAGCTTTTGTGAGTACTGAAATGCAGAACATCGTCCCCTCAGTGGCTGCTTCCTGCCTGAGCTGTCTACTCACACCCCCTGCTCACCAGCCCACCCTGGATGCTGGCTTCCCTCCAGCCATCACTGCTCCCCCCATAAAAGAAGAGCCCTTTCCTCCTGGTTTTCGGATGCCTTCTTCCCATTGCAATGGTCCTTATGAATAGAGTTTCCCCTTACCCGGGTCCGGATGTGTTTTCTGAAAGGAAAGCTCCACTTGATATTCTACCCCTAGTATTTTCTTTCAAGTATGTTTTTTCTTGTATTCGCCTATTAAACAAATCTGTACATATCAACATACAGAGAGAGAGCTCAACATTGGTGCTCCTGATAAAAGCAGCAAACTCTCTCACGGCGTTATGCTATTAGGGGAGCAGCTGAAAGAGAGAGAAGAAAAAAAATAAACAAGAAACGATATGAAGTGCTTCAAAAATAAATAGGGCCAGGTAAGTGAGAAAGGGTACTCTGGCTTGGGTGTGAATTGAAATTTTACGCATGATAGTCGGATAAGATTTCACAGACACAAGTAGACACAAATAGACCTAGAAGGCCCTGAGATGTGTTTCTGGGGTGTGTTGGGGGTGTTCGAAGAAGAGCCAAAGGCCAGTGGCTAGAACCAAGTAAGCCAGGGGCAGGAGATAAAGTTCAAGCAGTAGGGCGTTCTAGACCACGCAGGCTAATAAGCCAGTGTAAGGATTTTGGTTTTTACTCCAAATGAGATGGACGACCAACAAGGAGTATGAGCCATACTGTGGTGCTCTAACACCTCACAGAATGTCTTCACGGAGTAATACTCGGGCGTCCAGGCGGAGAGCGGACTGGGGGGGAGGGGGAGAAGCAGGGAGAACATCTGCGGATCCAGCACAACATCCCTGCGGCAGGAAGAGGGTGGTGGGCCCTGCTGGGGTGACAGGACCTGAGGAGCCGGACTCAGAGCTGGGGTTGGGAGGGTGTCTTGCTTTATCTCCTTATTAGATGTAAAGCGGCGTTCTACGTGAATATTACGTATATTCATATAAGTTGTGAGTTTGAGACAGAGATCTTCACAGATTTGGGATGTTAATATTGATGAAAGGAGTATCACTGATTATTTAAATAATTAAAATGTAATTATTTAAGTCAAATAACTATTTGTTTCACGTACTTCAGCCAATTACATAAATTTAGCTTTGCCGACTACCACCGGTCTACTTTGCCTGATGACGTTAACCATGCTTTCGCCTCAGGCCTTTGTCCTTGGTCCCCTCTGTCTCCCAGTGTCACTCAAGTCCAACACGGTGAAAGTCAGGGTCAATGAACCAGACTGCAAAGTGACACACCGCTTCCTTCCACAGGACCGTCTTGCCATGAGAAAGAAAATGCCAACCGGCCCGAAGTTTGTGCTCCGTGATATGTGCTCCGTGTGGCTGGTTTACCTTCTGGGACAGTCTCCTTACCTCACCCCTTCCTGGGAGCAAACAGTTCACGGACCACCCTTTCTGCACGAGACCACAGGCTCATTCACGGATAACTACACGGCGGCTCTTCTTCAGTCCATGCGGGTCCCTGAACAGGTGTCCCTTCCTCCGAGAACGTTCCCTCCCACGCTGCTGTCTGCATCAGCCGCCTTTGCCTTGCTTTACTTTCTTTCCACTGTAGCCGTGACCATTCTGTGACTTTGCGTTATGCAATTATTTGTTTAGTTCAGGTGAACAAAGCGCATTTCAATTCAGGCGTGAACTTTGTCCTACTGAGTTACAATATCCGTGCCGAGGAGATTGCCGGGCACAGACAGGGACGTAAAAGTGGAAGTGAATGAAGAGAAATATAATGACCAGATGCTTGCTTATTAATATCAGGGCCCCCAGGGATGCCTGGGTGACTCAGTGGGTTAAGCCTTTGCCTTCAGCTCAGGTCATGATCCTCGGGTGCTGGGATCGAGTCCTATGTTGGGCCCCTTGCTCAGCAAGGAGTCTGCTTCTCCCTCTCCCTCTGCCTGCCGCTCTGCCTACTTGCAATCTCTCTCTCCCTTGCAAATAAGGAAATAAAAATCTTTAAAAAAAAAAAAATCAGGGCCCCTGTACCTCTTTATTTTGTGTCCATCTAATAAATCTTTTACTTCTTTATTTTTAACAACTCATTTTCCTATGAACACATTTAACAACACATTTCCTACGTGATGGACTCACAGTTTTATCAGGCAGAAAATCTATTTCAGAAGAACACAATAAGATCTAATTATTTTTGAGCCGTCCATTTTATGTGAACCATAACATGCCATAGATCCGAAAACATTTCAGTTCACTCATCTCACGGTGAAGTCTTGACTCAGGCAAGAACTAGGATGGCTATTTTTGGTTCCAGTCCACACCCTTTAAGAGTCCACAGACAGATATAGACTATTCTCATGGTCTAAGGTCCTGGGGTGACAACAGGGAACATAAATCACAGACTGTCACTTAATGCGCATTCCTTCCCCGGTGCCCCCAGCAACATCAGCGCCCTGGAGAGAAGGCCTTGCCCCGTTCTCCCAGACTCACGGGGTAGGGAGCCACGTTGAGCTTCAGCTCCTTACTTTCCAGCCCCCATGAAATGAGAATGAACACGGGGTGACAGGTTTACTGGTGGAACCCAGACCCACCGTGCGGGAAAAGGCAGGAGGGAGTTGGAGCCCCAGAACGTCTTGCTGCCTTCAGTTCTTGAGCTAATCGCTCGTCCGAGGGGTACGTCCCGAGTTCCACACCCACTTCCAGTTCTGCTTTCTCAAAAGGATACAGTCATGACAGCATTCCTCCAACCAGAATTTAATGGGTAAGGGTGACTTTCATCTCTAGTTTTCAGCTATTTAAAAAATATATTTCTGGGGCGCCTGGGTGGCACAGTCAGGTAAGCAACGGACTCTTGGTTTCCGCTCAGGTCGTGATCTAAGGGTTGTGGGATTGAGCCCTGAGTGGGGTTCCACGCTCAATGCAGAGTCTGCTTGGGATTCTCTTTCTCCCTCTGCCCCTCCCACTTGTACTCTCTCTGCCTCTCTCTAAAATAAATAAATCCTTAAATACACACACACACATATATATACACACACATATTTTCCTATGTTTTACTGGTCATTTAAATCAAAATTTGAGAGGAAAAATAAAATTGCCTTTTCTTCACACTACTATCTGGCTCAAAAGTAATTTCTTTGTATTCTTTTCGGTAACCAGCATGCTAGAAAAAAGGCTGAGAACCAGTTCTGGGAGTCAGTGATCGGCTTGTTTATTCAATGCTGCTATCAAATCAATTTTGGTTGTGAACTCATAAATACCATGACATGTGTGTCTCAATCCTTGTAATGATCTAAATCTAAAGAAGTTGATTATGGAGAGGTAATGCAGAAAAATGAAGGGAATCAGGGAGAAATGAGTGATGATGTTTTTATCCTGCTGAAACTGTCAAGGACCAGAGGGTAGGAGATCTGAAAGCAGAAGTAATTGGCTTTCCCTGGTATCTATTATCTTCCCAAGCCAAGATACCAATGAGCATAGGATTTATAAAGTAATAAATAACAGTAAGCTGAAGAAGGCAGATCTTTACATCTGGTGTCCACGCTTGAGGACAGAGAGCCAACAGTACGCGTTCACATCTCCAGTATTTAAAATCATGTATTAATTTCTCTACCACACAATATGTGGGCAATTCAGCAAAACAGAAATTATTTAATTTAAAAATTGCCCTAAATTTCCCCTTCTGATGCTTATTCATTATCTTACTCATCTTCGTTTTTGGCCAGAACTGTCAGGAGACAGATTCTCAATGAAGTCATCAACGGATCTGTGTCATGGAGACAGCTGTTAGGTTTTGGTGGTGGGTGAAATGGTTGACTTCCACAGATACCTCCGGCTGTTTAACTGAATGATTTAGGCAAGACTAAAGGCTAGACGAATGCCTTGTGGAGTTCACGTGTAGCAATCATCACCACATCAAAACACATGATTATCATTAACGACTCGTGCAATGCCCTTCGCATCATACAGCATCATACAGGCAAGTAGCAAAGATCAGCCTTTCCGGGTCCGTTAATTTGCTCACAAATCACAGCTACAGGAAACAAAATCCAGGTTACATAATCAACCCTAAAGGAGGAGGGGCAGCTTGTGCTATTAGCTAAGACACTGAGAGAATTAGTCACTGGCTTGCTGGGGAGGGTTTGGAGGGATGGGAGTCCTCGCTCCAAGTGGCTCTAAGTGGCCCCACTTGCCGAGCACAGACTTGCACGCAGAGACTGGAGCCCCGGGAAGATGCCTGCAGAAGGGGTTGCGTAGGACCAACACCCCGCGGGACTGGGGGAGGCACGGGGGTGAGCCAGCAGATGGGGACTCAGAGGGCGCCTTGGAGACTGAGCTAGTTCCCCCTTATGTCTAAGTATAATTCAGAGGCAGATCAAATCTGAAACATTTTATTTCGAAACTGAAAAAGCCTTTTATTTCTATTCAGATGAAAGTCCAAGGTGGTGCCAGTGTATAATACGTGTGATCGCCTCCCTGGAGCCCCACGATTCTATTTCCTCGCTAAGCTTGGCGAGGCCCTTTCCTGCTTACAATTACTAAGCTGCGTTATCGCTTTGGAAACAGCCCAGGTGCTTCACAGGGAGAGAGGAGAGAGCGATTCCATTTCATTTGTATTACTCTGCCAGCTTCCCTGCCCTATTCTACCAAGTGGCCTAGATTCAGATGTTGAGCTAGCACTCTTTTAGCTGGTGGTGATGAAACCAGGGTCAGGAAAGGTAATGGACATGGCCAAAACGAATGCCTCGTTAATGACCCAGCCAAGCCCCTCCTCTCCTAGACCCAGCCAAGCCCCTCCTCTTCTAGCTCTAAGTTGGGAGAGAAAGACCCCTCTTAAGAGACTCAGAGAGCGGCGACCACATTTTGTTGAATTTCAAGATCGCATAAATTTTATAGACCACTAAGAAAAAGAAAGATGCCCAATTAGAAAACTCCATTAGTGGTGAGCTGTATCATGATTTTACAGATGCTACAATATATATGTTAGAGATATATAATATACATTATATAGAGATGTTATTCTATGATTTATACACACACACACACACACACACACACACATACTATGTATATATCAGAGATACTGTATCTATCTTAGAAAAGCATCTTGCATCTTAGGGGGTGCCTGGCTGGCTCAGTTGTTAAACATCCGCCTTGAGCTCAGGTCATGATCCCAGGGTTGGGGGATCGAGTTCCCCATCAGGCTCCCTGCTCAGCAGAGAGCCTGTTTGTCCCTCTCCCACTCCCCCTGCTTGTGTTCCCTCTCTCGCTGTGTCTCTCTCTGTCAAATAAATAAAATCTTTACAAAAAAGAAAAGTATCTTAGAACTGAAAAAATATGGTAATAGAAATCCCCATGTTCCTAGAAATTCATCTAGGCAGGCTACTCCATTATTTCAGGTGCAAACCAAACAGAGTGCCACACCCAATGGCTTCAACCATCTACTTTTTTTTTTTTCAAAGATTTTATTCATTTATTTGACAAAGAGAGATCACAAGTAGGCAGAGAGGCAGGCAGAGAGAGAGGGGAAGCAGCCTCCCCACTGAGCAGAAAGCTCGATGCGGGGCTCGATCCCAGGACCCTGAGATCATGACCTGAGCCGAAGGCAGAGGCTTAACCCACTGAGCCACCCAGGCGCCCCTCAACCATCTACTTCAATTAGTCACTCATTCTATACTAAATCCTCTGTAGTAAGCTTATTCTTCAGCTGGTGATTCCACAGTATTTGCTCTGTGAAAATCCATTAATATAATCCATTTATCTTCCGTACACGATAGCACATTTTTAAAAAATTTTAATTAATGGACTTTTAGAGACATTTTAGATTTATGAAAAGATCAAGCAGAAAGTAGAATTCCCAATCACCCTCTCTCCCCTGCCCCCAGTTTTCCCTATTATTAACATCATGCATTGTTGTAGCACATTTGTTACAACTGATAAGTCAATATTAATACATTATTAATTAACTGAATCTACAGTTTGTAATAGGGTTCATTCTTTGCGTTATACAGCTATGGGTTGTGACAAATGCATGATGACACGTAGGCACCATTACAGAATCGTCTATAATAGTTTCACTGCTCTAAAAAGGTTTCACCTGCTCATCCCTCCCCCTCCTCAAATCCCTGGTAACCACAGGATTACTAGGGGATTACCATGTCTCCATAGTTTTGTCTTTTCCACAATGTCAAATAGTTGGATTCATATTCATATGGTTGACTGGCTTTTTTCATTCTCACTTAGCATTTTTCAATAAATATACATTTAAAGTTCTTCCATGTCTTTGTATGTATGACCATAGCTTATTTATTTTTATCTTTGAATAATATTCCACTGTCTGGATGCACCACAGTTTATTTATCCACTCACCCAATGAAGGACATCTTGATCATTTTTAATTTTTAGAAATCATGAGTAAAACTGTTACAAAACCACAAAAGACCCTGGGTAGGCAAAGCAAGCTTGGGGGAAAAAAAAAAAAACAAGGCTGGAGGCATCACGATTCTGGACTTCAAATTATATTACAAAGCTGTAGTAATCAGAACAGTATGGTACTGGCACAAAAACAGATACACAGATCAATGGAAGAGAATAGAAAATCTAGAAACAAGTATATGCTCAATTAATCTTCAACAAAGCAGGAGAGAATATCCAATGGGAAAAAGACGGTCTCTTCAACAAATGGTGTTGGGAAAACCGGAGAGCGACATGCAAAAGGAAAGTGGACCACTTTCTTATACCAAACACAGAAATAAACTCAAAATGCATTGAAGACCTAGATGTGAGACCTGAAACCATAAAAATCCCAGAAGAGGACACAAGCAGTAACTTCTTTGACATCGGCCATAGCAACTTCTTTCTAGATATGTCTCCTGTGACAAGAGAAATAAAATAAAAAATAAACTATTGGGACTACACACGCAAAATAAAAACTTCTGAACAGCAAAGAAAACAATCAATAAAACAAAAAGGCAACTTATGGATGGGAAAAGATATTTGCAAATGACATGTTTGATAAAGGGTTAGTATCCAAAATATATAAAGAACTTATAAAACTCCACACCCAAAAAGTGAATCATCTAATTAAAAAATGGGCAGGAGACATGACTAGACATTTTTCCAAAGAAGACATACAGAGAGTCGATGGGCACATGAAAAGCAGCTCAACATCATCAAGGAAACTCAAACCAGTGCCACAATGAGATACAACCTCACACCTGTCAGAATGGCTAAAATCAACAACACAAGAAACAACAGGTTTTGCAAGGATGTGGATGGAGAAAGGGAAACTCTCTTGCACTTTTGGTGGAAATGCAAACTGTGCAACTGCTCTGGAAAATAGCATGGAAGTTCCTCAAAAAGTTAAAAATAGAGCTACCCTACGACCCAGCAATTGCACTACTAGATATTTACATAAACAATACAAAAATACCAATTCAAAAGGCTACATGCACCCCAATGTTTATAGCAACGTTACCTACACAAGCCAAATTATGGAAACAACACAAGTGTTCATTGACTAACGAATGGATAAAGAAGCTGTGGCATATATCAACATAAATATACAGTAGAATATTACTCAGCCACAAAAAGAATACAATCTTGCCATTTGCAATGACATGGATGGCGCTAGACAGTATTATGCTAAGCAAAATAAGTCAAAGATGGACACTGTATGATTTCACTCATAATTTAATCACTGTATGATTTCACTATATAATTTAAACAAAATAAATGAGCAAAAGGAAAAAAAAAAACCAAGAGAGAGGCAAAACAAGAAATGGATACTTAACCCTAGAGAACACTCTGCTGGTTACCAGAAGGGAGGTGGGTGGGTGGTTGAGGAAATAGGAGATGGGGATTAAGGAGTGCGCTTGCTGTGATGAGACTGGGTGATGGACGCAAGGCTTGAATTACTGTATCATACACTAGAAACAAATGTTACACTGTATGTTAATCAACTGGAATTTAGATAAAAAAACTTTAAAAGCCTGTTATAAACTTCAAGTCCAGGTTTTTGTGTAGATATAAGTTTTCAATTCATTCGTGTAAGTACCAAAGAGGGCAGTTGCTGGATCTTATGATAAGAGTACACTTAGTTTTGTAAGAAACTGCCAAATTGTCTTCGAGTGTGGCTGTGCCATTTTGCATTCCCATCAGCAACAAATGAGCTTCTCTTGTTCCACCAGCATTTGCGGGTGTCAGGGTTTTGGATTTTCACCATTCCACTAGGAGGTAATGGTACGTCATGGTCATTTCTACTGTAGTTCCCTTATGATGATGTATAATGCCGAGCATCTTTTCATATACTTATCTGTCACCTCTGCATCTTTGTTGAGCTATCTGCTCAGATCTTTTACCTACTTCTTAACTTGGTTTTTTCTTTTTGTTTGTTGTTGAATTTTAAGAATCCTTAGTATATTTTGCTTTTTTATTTCTCAAAATAAAACAGTTTAAATAATTCATAAATAAAGTAATTTAAATAATTGATAAATAAAGCATAAATAAGTTTCATCAGAATCAGAAATTTGCATTAACAATAAAATAAAAATAGCCTTTAAATAGGAAAATGAATTTCAGTTTTCTCCACCACAAAATACCTTAGGTAAGATTTTTTTCAAGCATCAGAAAACTTCTTATAATGTGAAATGACTAACCAGTCAGATAAATAATTTTCCTCTTTCCAGCTTGGATTAATATTAATTGATTATACCTGTGGTTGCAGAGAGACGTCAGGGATGAGGTGAGATTTAGTTTTACACACATTTCTTGGTTATAAAATAAAACCAAAGACCTATGATTTATTTCTCAGGCTGCTTCAAGTGACCATGAATCAAAATGTTATGTGTCAAATAGATGTCCATGTCAGTAACTCTGTTTGAGATAATCGTAGTAGTCTTTAGATAATTAAAAGTGAATTAGATCCATGAGAAGTAAAAGAACAGACATTATGGTAGATATTTAACTATTTAATATTCTTTTTTAAAAAGATTTTATTTAAGGGACGCCTGGGTGGCTCAGTCGGTTAAGCGGCTGCCTTCGGCTCAGGTCATGATCCCGGCGTCCCGGGATCGAGTCCCGCATTGGGCTCCTTGCTCGGCAGGGAGCCTGCTTCTCCCTCTGCCTCTGCTGCCACTCTGCCTGCCTGTGCTCTCTCTGCCTCTGACAAATAAATAAATAAAATCTTTTAAAAAAAAGATTTTATTTTTAAAAAAATTTTTAAGATTTTATTTATTTATTTAACAGCGAGAGACAGCGAGAGAAGGAACACAAGGAGAGGGAGCAGGAGGGGAGAAGTGGGCTTCTCACCGAGCAGGGAGCCCGATGCGGGGCTTGATCCCAGGACCCTGAGATCATGACTTGAGCTGATGGCAGAAACTTAATGACTGAGCCACCAAGGGGCCCTAGACCTAATTTTTTAGAGTAGTTTTTGGTTCACAGCAAAATTGAGAAGTTTGAGATGACAGAGATTTCCCACATTACTCCCGTCCCACATGCACAGCCTTTCCCATTATGGACATCTCCCCGGCCCCCCAGAATGGTACATTTGTTATAAGTGAGGGATCTACGTTAGCCCATCATTATCACTGAAAGTGCGTAGCTTACATTAGGGTTCACTGAGCTTTTTTTAAAATAAAGTTAAAAAATACGATGACAGGCGCTGGCCCTCAGCTCCCTATGGGCCAAGCTCTTTGCTAGAGATATTTTCCCATCAGCATCTGTCTCCCATGATGCCGGAGCAGCCCTCTATCTGTTAGGTTAAGACTGTCTTGTTTATCTTTTCAACTTTAGGGGTGATGAAGGGCCAGAGACATGATAGGGGTTAAACACTTATTGTTGAAAGAATGTCTGTTACCCAGCATATATATTCCTCACCAGCTTCTTTGAGTCTGAATTTGTGTATTAATAAGAGAGACAAGTTTCTAGCATTTGCCATGCAGGCCGTGTTCCTCAGCCAGGCTCAAACCTTGATCACGCCAGCTCCGAGGTGTAGTGAAGGCAGCGTCGGCGCGCCTCGCCGTTCCACTTGTAATTCATGTTCCCACTGAAGAATGAAAGTCACAATATTGTGTTATATTTTGATGTGTTGGAACTGGGGAGGCTGTCTTTTTTAATTCTCACAGAACTTTTGATCTATTTATCATGCTTCAAAATAGCTCTTCTGCTTAGACTTTCCAGTAGTGTGCCGTGGTTTACTGATGCAAATGCTTTACTAATCAACCAACACTTGGTGTCCGTTTCCTCTGTGTAACAGTGTATGAGAGCCTTGTTACGACGAAGTTCATATTTCAACAAGAGACTGAACCAGATAACCTTTAGATGTGTTCCAGCTTTGTGCTTCTGTGGTATAACAGAGCCCGTCAGCGCTTATGTTCAATGACTGCACTCGGTCTCCCTGTGAGCTAATCCTCCCAAACCCTATTTGTCACACTGCTGAAAAGAAAATTGAATTATGAAACTTGACAGCATTCAAGCTGCATATCCCTGAAACCTAAGACTTCATACATCTGGGGACAGAATTCTAACAGGGCGGCTGAGCAATTGTGTATTTGGAAATCTACCCTAAAATAAATTTGCTTTAAAAACGTGGGTAATCATTCCAACTTTCAGATTAAACTTCTACTCATTGTGTACATTTCTTCCCATACTCGACACCCCCAAACCCTGCCACAATAATGGTTTTGTGACTAAGACTGGTGTCACCATAATGTTCTTGGGACAGAACGATAGGCCAATGACTCATCAGGCACTAGAATGGGAGAATATTCAAGAGACTTCACATCACTGGCATTTGAGATATTTCAATACTGTGACTCTCTTCCTAAAAATAAAGACAACTAAATAACTTGATTCAGTGATAAACGTCACAAATCGAACAACTGTGACAGAGTACAGAACAAATTATAATTACTTATAGAATTATTATGACTACTCATAAATACCTTAACATTGGCCAACCGATTCTTCTTGTCAAAATACACTGCTTCTTCTGGAGCTCATACCCTCAATTTGCCCAATTACTCTCCACAAATGTTCTTTTTGGTGGCTGAGCCATGAGATGATATTTAGCTTCTAAAGGCTTTTTTCCGTAGGAAAAACATCTGAAAAGCAGATGAATACCTTTCAAAGGCAATTGTAATTGAGGTGGTGGGTGAAAAAGATGGAAAAAACATCATCTGAGGCCTCTGGCTTGTGCCCAGAAATCGTGGCCTGGAGCAGGAACTCTGAAACGCGGCCTGCGTGGCTAATGGCGTGCACTTCTCAGCGTTGCTAGCATCGCATTTTGCTTTCTTTCCCTTGCTTCCCCAGCTTCCTCCTTCCTTCACTCAATCTTCGTGTCTGTCCCTTCCTTCTCTCCTTTCTTTTCCCTGTGCTTCTCGCTGCATATTGACTTCTGAAGTATACACCTCGGAGCAAACGGTGTGGGGACCTACAAAAATGGGTGCCTTTGCCTTTCTGGCTGCCCTTCTGATTGAAATATGATTCTGATCATATTTCAAATGCTAAGCTCAAGATATGATTAATTCCACACTGTCTTGTTTTTGGTAAGATACTCAACACATTGGAAGTTGTATAGGCACAGAGCTCCTGGGAAGTTGTCCATACCTGCTTTAAGGGGCTGTTTTCATGAACCCGCTCCTCATTCTGAGTGTTCCTTTTCCAATGCATTTACCTTCCTCTAGACCCCTTCTGGGGGATCGGCAATGGCCAGCCCCAACACCACAGCCCTGCCTCCCTTACTCAACAGTACCCCACACTCTTGACCTCATTTCACCAAAATTATGTCTCATTCCTCGAGGATCCTGCTCTGTGACTGAAGCTAACTTAATTTATTACTACAAGCCAACCCATTAATAATTTAATAGATAATGTTTGCTTTTTCCAGGGATTGTCACTTAGAATTAAGATTTTCTCAAAGAAGTGATCACATAAAGTCTTTATTTGATCAAGTATTTGTGAGGTGCTTCTGAGGCTCCAGGTACTGCCTATGATATTAGATATTCAGAGGCTGACAAAATGCACATGGGCCCTCGTCCCTATCCTCACGGAGTCTTCTAGTGCAGTGGGTCTTTGAGGCAACAATGTAGAGCAATTGTTCTCACACCATTTGAATCACATCACATAGGTCTAGGTGGTCCTGTAGGACCAACTAGGTGGTCACCACATGAACTGCAAACAATTTTTTGGTCCTTCTTAGTAGCATTTACATTCTGGGACATACGCTAGCACAAACAATGGTTATGTGAGTTAGAAACTTGTACTCCCGTTTTGTAAAGGAAATTGGCTTCACAGCGTTAAGTCCTCTGTACTTAGAGTCACAGGACAAGCAAGTAGCTGCGTCAGGCTCTGGAGAATACTTTGGAACCCAAGTCCCTCATTGTCCTTTCCACCATAAGTATCCCTCAGATCCTCCTCAAGGTCATTTAGATGGGTACATAATCAGGAATCACATGCCATCTTCAGTTTATCTCCCTCCAGAGAGATAAGACCACAAGACAGTCTTAAACTATTACTGTGCAATGGTCCCATGCTAATAACATGTCATTCTTACTGCAAAAATTATTCTGGCTCGAGTCATTCACCAGGAACCCTCTTTGTCCTTTACTTCATTTATTTTTGTATGTATTAACCCACCCTATTTCTATGTCTTCCCCCAAAGTGTCAATAGGGCCCTCGGGGTCAATTATGGTTTGTCTTTTTCTGTCTGGTTCTTTGTCTCTAGGCATAAATCTATCATCCGTTAGTCATCCTCCTCTTACATCAGCTGATCGACAAGTGGCTTAGTTCCCCAGCTCACCCTCATGCGTTGCATTGGTGGCACAGACAGTTGATGAGGCATGAGAAGAGCATGGTACTGCCTTATGTTTATTCTATAAATGAGCCAAAAATGGCTTCTGGGTATTGGTCCTTAGGTTGGTTGCTTTGTCACTGCAGACAAAGACCTGTTAGTTCACAAGCCTGCCAACCCCAAACTCAAACTTTTACACATCCAGTGGTTTGAAACATAGTTCAAAAAAGCAGATTTTTAGCCATTAGAGCTTGCCTGTTTTGTGTACCTCATGAAACTATACCCAACACATGCCAATGATAGAGAAGATATGCTCGGGCCCTAAAGATCTCTGCCCTTCAGAACTCTCTGACCCAAAGACTCCTGCTGTGCTCTAAGTAGCTTCCCCTGGACACAGAAGCCCCATTCCTGACTCCCTTCCCCCTGGGAGTTCTCCTGCCCTCCCCTGCTTCTGAGTGGTGGCCCCCCCAAAACTAAGACACTGGAGGGTCTCAGTCTGTGAGGGACTTCCCTCTCCTGCAAATCTGTCAGAGTCACCCAGCAAGACTTGTGCGTACTATTGCCACCTTGTGGTCATGTCCTTCCTTGACTTTCTCCCAAATCCCACCAGCATCCTTAAAATAATCCGAACGATTCTTGGGTTCATTGGAGATACACATAATTCCATAAGTTAGATGTGGTTTTAGTTTATTATTATTCAATTATGAGTGGTATTTGGTAATATTTATTTACCTACCAGTATAATGTGGCACTGTCATCCCTGAGGGGGCACACAATTTTTATTTTATAGTCATGTTGGTTATAACATAGAAGTGAACTAATTCATGGAGTAAATAATTACCAGTCATGTTCTTGAATTTTCAAAGGCAACACCCTGCCCCTATAGGATCAGTCTTACTTCATCACAGAAATATTTGAGGATCACACAGATGGAAAATGAAGAATGTCTTGTGGTGCTAGAAAGGTAAGGAAACACTCTGAAAAATCTGACAGCTCATTAGAAGAACACAAGAGCCAACCTACATGGTCAGAGTTAGAGCAAACTGAATCACAAAATAAGTAATAGTAGATATTTTAATACATCGAATAAATATTCATAATGTCATACTGTTATAAATAAATTTAAAAAAATAAGAAAGTAAATGTGGGGAAGAAACAAATCTTCCTTACAGTAGAATTCCAATAAACAAAGGTATAAGGGAACTAAGAGAATCACCACTAAGCAAAAGTTACAATAATAACCGTTGCAGATAAGGTCCATCACAGATGCAAAAATTGGCGGGTGAATGTTGGAGGCAAAAGAGCATTTGCATACTTTCAACATATCTCCCCAAGGTAATCAGAGCAAAGGGAGAGACAGGAATCTTACAGCAGAGAGACCGACAGCCACCAACTCAACCAAGTCGTCCAGGTAAATAGCACTGGCAACAAGACATAGACATCATGAACCCCTTCACATGATGCACTAGAAGACGACCACATCATTTCCATCCTCTTTGTGTCAAAAATGCATAATTTCATCTCAACCATGAGAAAATATGAGAAAAATCCAATGAGAAACATTCCATAAAATAACTGGTCTTTGCTCCTTCAAGGTCAAGTATCAGGTCATGAAGGAGAAGGAAGGACTGAGAAACGGACTAGCAAAGACCAAGAAGGATTTACAACGAAATGCAATTTGGGACATCAGATAGGATCCAGGAACAGATGAAAGCTCATGGTGGGGAAAATGGTGAAATTTGAGAACAAGACTATGGTTTTTACTAGTATTGTACTGAGGTTGACTTCCTGATCTTGAGCATGGTACTGTGGTTGTGTAAGATGTTTATGTTAGGGGAAGCAGGTTGAGAGATGTAAAGGAAATTTTTATACTATTTTCCCAACTTTTCTCTAAGTTTAAAATAGTTCAAAATAAAAAAGCTTAATAAAAAAGGGAAAACAGGGTGGAGGAGGCTTTCTAAGACTGCTAGAAACTCCCTAGAAGCTCTCAGTTCGGGGTTACCTTAAATCGTGATCTGAGGCACAGTCGAGCCACTGCTCCTCAAGCAAGTAGCAGATCCGGGGAGAACCCGTCCTTCCTTCTCCGGGAGAAGTGGCGCCGGAGCGCAGGGCAGGAATCTGCCGGGTTTGCAGAATCCAAACAGGGCTGCGGGCCAGAGATAGAAACGTTCGGTCACAGGCCCCCTGAGCTCTGAGCACGGCCAGAGACCAGGGAGAAAGGAGGGATTGGCGGCTTTTTTCTGAGGGTGCACTGAGGAGTGGGGCCCCAGCTCTCGGCTTCTCCAGCCAGAGACTGGGCGGCCGCCATCTTCATTCCCGTCCTCCACAGCCGTACGGAAAGCGCTCAGGGAACAAAAGCTCCGAGCGCGAACCAGAGCGGATTGCTTAGCCCGGCCCCTGGCAAGGGCGGTGCGGTTCCGCCTCCGGCAAAGACGTTTGAGAATCAGGGCAACAGGCCCCTCCCGCAGAAGATCAGCAAGAACATCCAGCGGAGACCAAGTTCACCCATCAATGAGAATGGGAAAACTCCAGGGCTAGCAGAAAGCAACCTTATTTTTTGTATACATATAAGTTTTTCTTTCATTAAAATTTTGGGGTACAGTTTCTTCAAACAGATGAAAATATACCTAAACCTAGCATGTGGCTTTGTTCTAGTCTCTAGCCTGATCACATTCTTTTTTTTTCTTTTATCAACCAACTTCTTATCAATTCCTTTTTTAAAGCCTTTTTAAATTTTCATCTTTACAGTCATAGTCCATTCAACCATCATGTTTACCCTTATTTGTGTGTATGTGTGTGTGTGTGTGTGTATTTTTTTTTCTTTAAGATTTTGGGAGGAAAATTCTTCTAACACACCAAAATATACCAAAAATTAAGTGTTTGGCTCTGTTTTATTCACTAGTCTAATCATATATATATATATATATATACATATATATATAAAATTATATTAATAAAATATACATAATTTTTTCCTTTCCTTTCTTCTGTCCCTGGTTTTAGGTCTCATCTGATTTGGTTAGTGTATATTTCTCTGAGGACATTGGTACCTTTTTAATATTTGTTCTCTCATTCATCTGTTCTCCTCTGGATAAAAGGACAAGGCAGAAAAACTCACCTCAAAAAAAAGAATAAGAGGCAGTACTGACAGCTAGGGACCTAATCAATATGAACATTAGTAAGATGCCAGAACTAGACTTCAGAATGACGATTATAAAGATACTAGCAGGGCTTGAAAAAAGCATAGAAGATACTAGAGAATCCCTTTCTGGAGAAATAAAAGAACTAAAATCTAACCAAGTTGCAACTAAAAAAGCTATTAAGGAGATGCAATAAAAAACGGAGGCTCTTACTGCTGGGATAAATGAGGCAGAAGAGAGAATAAGAGATATAGGAGACCAAATGATGGAGAATAAATAAGCTGAAAAAAAAAAGAGAGATAAACAACTACTGGACCACAAGGGGAGAATCTGAGAGATAAGTGATACCATAAGACAAAACAATATTAGAATAATAAGTATCCCAGAAGAAAAAGAGAGATGGGGGCAGAAGGTATATTGGAGTAAATTATAGCAGAGAACTTCCCCAATTTGGGCAAGGGAACAAGCATCAAAATCCAGGAGACACAGAGAACCCCCCCTCAAAATCAATAAAAATAGGTCAACACACCATGATCTAATAGTAAAACTTACAAGTCTCAGTGACAAAGAGAAAATCCTGAAAGCAGCTCGGGACAGAAGGTCTGTAACCTACAATGGTAGGAATTAGATTGAGGGCATATCTATCCACAGAGACCTAGCAAGTCAGAATGGACTGGCATGATATATTCAGAGCACTAAGTGAGAAAAATATGCAGCTGAGAATACTCTATCTAGTTAGGCTGCCATTGAAAATAGAAGGAGAGATTAAAAAAAAAAAAAAAAAAACTTCCAGGACAAACAAAAATGAAAAGAATTTGCAAACACCAAATCAGCCCCATAGGAAAAATTGAAAGGGGTCCTCTAAGCGAAGAGAAAGCCTAAAAGTAACAGACCAGAAAGGAGCAGAGACAATATACAAAGACAGTCACCTTGGAGGCAATACAGTGGCACTAAATTCATATCCTTCAATAGTTACCCTGAATGTAAATGGGCAAAATGCCCTAATCAAAAGACACAGGGTATCAAAATGAATTTTTTAAAAAAAAGACCCATTCTTATGCTGTCTGCAAGACACCTCCAGATTTAAAGTGAGGGGGTGGAAAACAATTTACCATGCTAATGGACATCAAAAGAAACCTGGGGTGGCAATCCTTATATCAGATAAATTAGATTTTAAGCCAAAGACTATCATAAGAGATGAAGAAGGACACTATATTATACTTAAAGTGTCTGTCCAAAAAGAATATCTAGCAATTTTAAATATCTATGCCCCTAACATGAGACTAGATAATTACATAAACCAATTAATAACAAAATCAAAGAAACACATGGACAATAATACAATAATAGTAGGAGACTTTAACACCCCCCTCACTGAAATAGACAGATCATCTAAGCAACAGATCAACAAGGAAATAAAGGCTTTACATGACACACTAGACCAGATGGACATCACAGATATATTCAGAACATTCCATCCCAAAGCAACAGAATACACATTCTTCTCTAGTGCACATGGAACATTCTCCAGAATAGATCACATCCTGGGTCACATATCAGGTCTCAACCAGTACCAAAAGATGGGGATCACTCCCTGCATATTTTCAGATCACAATGCTTTAAAACTAGAACTCAATCACAAGAGGGAAGTTGGAAAGAACTCAAATACATGGAGACTAAAGAGTATCCTACCAAAGAATGAATGGGCCAACCAGGAACTTGAAAAAGAATTTTAAAAATCCATGGAAACATATGAAAATGAAAACACAACTGTTCAAAATCTTTGGAATGCAACAAAGGTGTTCCTGAGAGGAAAGTATATAGCAATACCAGCCTTTCTCAAGAAACAAGAAAGGTCTCAAATACACAACCTAACCCTATACCTAAAGGAGCTGGAGAGAAATAATAGCAAAGAAAGCCTAAACCCAGCAAAAGAAGAGAAATAATAAAGTTCAGAGCAGAAATCAATGAAATAGAAACCAAAAGAACAGTAGAACAGATCAATGAAACTAGGAGCTAGTTCTTTGAAAGAATTAATAAAATTGATAAACCCCTGGCCAGACTTACCAAAAAGAAAGGAGAAAGGACCCAAATTATTAAAATTATGAACGAAAGAGGAGATATCACAACCAACACCAAAGAAATAAAAATAATTATAAAAACATATCATGAGCAACTAAACTATATGCCAGCAAAGTTGACAATCTGGAAGAAATGGATGCATTCTTAGAGACATATAAACTAACAAAACTGAACCAGAAGGATAGGAAACCTGAACAGACCCATACCCAGTAAGGAGATTGAAGCAGTCATCAAAAATCTCCCAACAAACAAGAGCCCCGCGCCAGATGGCTTCCCAGGGGAATTCTACCAAATAGTAAAGAAGAAGTAATACCTAGTCTCCTGAAACTGTTCCCAAAAGCATAAATGGAAGGAAAATGTCCAAACTCATTTTATGAGGCCAGCATCACCTTGATCCCAAAACCACACAAAGATCCCATCAAAAAGGAGAATTACACACCAATATCCCTGATGAACTTGGATCCAAATATTCTCACCAAAATACTAGCCAGAAGGATCCAACAGTACATCGAAAGGATTACTCACCATGACCAAGTGGGATTTATTCCTGGGTTGCAAGGTTGGTTCAACATCTGCAAATAAATTAATGTGATACAGCACATTAAAAAAAGAAATAACAAGAATCATACGATACTCTAAATAGACGCTGAAAAAGCATTTGACAAGTACAGCATCCTTTCTTTATCAAATCTCTTCACAGTGTGATAGAGGGTACATACCTCAATATCATCAAAGCCATCTATGAAAAACTCACCGCAAATATCATTCTCAATGGGGAAAAAACAAGAGCTTTTCCCTTAAGGTCAGGAACATGACAGGGACGTCCACTATCACCACGGCTATTCAACATAGTACTAGAAATCCTAACCTCAGCAATCAGACAACAAAAAGAAATAAAAGGTATCCAAATCGGCAAAGAAGAAGTCAAACTCTCACTCTTTGCAGATGATATGATACTTTATGTGAAAAACCCAAAAGACTCCACTCCAAAAATGCTGGAACTCATACAGGAACTCAGTAAAGTGTCGGGATATAAAATCATTGCACAGAAATCAGTTACATTTCTATACACAAACAGGACAGAAGAAAGAGAAATTAAGGAGTTGATCCCATTTATAGTTTTACTCAAAACCATAAGATACCCAGGAATAAATCTAACCAAAGAGGCACTGAATCTCTACTCAGAAAACTATGAGGTATTCATGAAAGAAATTGAGGAAGACACAAAGAAATGGAAAAATGTTCCATGCTCCTGGATTGGAAAAACAAATATTGTGAAAATGTCTATGCTACCTAGAGCAATCTACACATTTAATGCAATTCCTATCAAAATGTCATCAATTGGGCACCTGAGTGGCTCAGTGGGTTAAAGCCTCTGCCTTCGGCTTGGGTCATGATCCCAGGGTCCTGGGATGGAGCCCCGCATCGGGCTCTCTGCTCGGCAGGAAGCCTGCTTCCTCCTCTCTCTCTACCTGCCTCTCTGTCTACTTGTGATCTCTGTCTGTCAAATAAATAAATAAAATCTTTAAAAAAATCATCAATTATTTCAAAGAAATGGAACGAATAATCCTAAATTTATATGAAACCAGGAAAGACCCCGAATAGCCAGAGGAATGTTGAAAAAGAAAACCAAAGCTGGTGACATCACAATTCCAGACTTCAAGATCTATTACAGAGCTGGAATCATCAAGACAGTATGCTACTGGCACAAAAACAGACACACAGATCAATGGAACAGAATAGAGAGCCCAGAAATAGACCCTCAACTCTATGATCAACTAATCTTTGACAAAGCAGGAAAGAATGTCCAATGGAAAAAGACAGCCTCTTCAACAAATGGTGCTGGGAAAATTGGACAGCCACATGCAGAAGAATGAAACTGGACCATTTCCTTACACCACACACAGAAATAGAGTCAAATGGATGAAAGACCTCAATGTGAGACAGGAATCCATCAAAATCTTTGAGGAGAACACAGGCAGCAACTTCTTCCTAGAAATATTGCCAAAGGCAAGGGAAGCAAGGGCAAAAATGAACTACTGGGATTTCATCAAGATCAAAAGCTCTGGCACAGCAAAGGCAACAGTCAACAAAACCAAAAGACAACAAACAGAAGGAGAGAAGATATTCTCAAATAACATATCAAATAAGGTGTTAGTATCCAACATCTTTAAAGAACTTCCCACACTCAATAACCAAAGAACAAATAATCCAATCAAGAAATGGGCAGAAGACATGAACAGACATTTCTTCAAGGAAGACATCCAAATGGCCCACAGACACATGAAAAAGTGTTCAACATCACTTGGCATCAGGGAAATACAAATCAAAACCACAGTGAGATACCACCTCACACCAGTCAGAATGGCTAAAATTAACCAGTCAGGAAATGACAGGTGTTGGCAAGGATCCAGAGAAAGGGGATCACCCTCCTCCATTGTTGGTGGGAATACAAGCTGGTACAGCCATTCTGGAAAAAAGTATAGAGGTTCCTCAAAAGTTGAAATAGAGCTACCCTACAACCCAGCAATTGCACTAGTGGGTATTTACCCTAAAGATACAAATGAAGGGATCTGAAGGGGTATGTGTACCCAAATGTTTATAGCAGCAATGCTCACAATGGCCATACTATGGAAAGAACATAGATGTCCATCAACAGATGAATGGATAAAGAAGTGGTATATATATATATATATATATATATATATATATATATACACACACACACACACAATGAATATTATGCAGCTATCAAAAAAACAAAATCTTGCCATTTGCAATGACGTGGATAGAACTAGAGGTTATTATGTTAAGCGAAATAAGTCAGTCAGAGAAAGACAATTATCATATGATCTCCCTGATATGAGGAAATTGAGAGGCAGGGTGGGGATTTGTGGGGGTGGGGAGGGAAAAAAATGAAACAAGATGGCACCAGGGAGGAAGACAAACCATAAGAGTCTCTTAACCACAGGAAACAAATGGAGGGCTTCTGGAGGGGAAGGGTAGGGATAGGGTTGACTGGGTTACACACATGGGGAAGGGTATGTGTTATGGTGAGTGCTGTGAATTGTGTAACACTGATGATTCACAGATGTGTACCCCTGAAACAAATAATACATTACGTGTTAATAAAAAAAAATTTTTTAATGTTTGGGAGAATGAGAAAAAAAAAAAAAAGGAAAATAGGGGTACCTGGGTGGTGCAGTCGGTTGAGCGTCCATTTTGGTTTCAGCTTACGTCATGATCTCAGGGTTGAGTCATGATCTCAGGGTTGAGACTGAGTCCCACATTGGGCCCTCTGCTCAGTGTGGAGTCTGCTTGGGTTTCTCTCTCCCTCTGCCCCCCACTGCCCCTCCCACACATACACGCATGCATTCTCTTTCTAAAATAAAAATAATAAATCTTTAAAAAAGGGAAAATCAAAATGGTGTTGGCCAGCGAGGCAAACACTAGGATGTTAGTGAAAGCTCAAAAACAAGAACCAAAGCTGGATGACAAGAAGGTTTTGAGTCAATTTCCCAATTCAGAAAATTGAAATAAAAAAGTGCTGTGATTTCACCGCAACCCAGAAACAAATACCCCAGTTTTAGCTCAGGTTCGACCATTACTGATGGAGACAGGCCAGGTCAAGGGCCCAGAGGGGGCTGGGCAGGACGAGCCAAGAGGGTCTTGGCCACACACAGAATAGCAATCAAACATGAGCCAGCAGGAAAGGAGCAGAGCGTGTTAGGGGTATGGCGAGAGCACATATGGAGTGTCTGTGAGACTCAGAAAGGAAAGGAGAGGGGCGCCTGGGTAGCTCGGTGGGTTAATAATCAGCTCAGGTCATAATCTCAGGGTCCTGGGATCGAGCCCCACATCGGGCTCTCTGCTCAGCAGGGAGCCTGCTTCAGCCTCCCCCCCCCCCGTCTGCCTCTCTGCCTACTTGTGATCTGTCAAATGAATAAATAAAATCTTTAAAAAAAAAAAAAAAGAAAGAAAGAAAGGAAAGGAGAGGGGGACTCATCTTTGCTCGGGGTCTGAGGTTTTTCTTGAGCAATGTGGTCTTGTGTACGGTCCTCTTGGGCATCAAGAAACTGGTCAGAACAAGGGTAAGGGTCCAGGTGTCCTGCAAAAGTCGCTTGTTCCTTGAAGTCGGGGGTCTGGGCATCAAGATGTCTAGTGCCGGTGGTCTGGAAAATGCACATGGTGGCTTCATTCCATCATTCTCACCCAGTCCTTCCTTAGATATTATCTGCTGTGCCGCTGGAAGCCCCTAAGATATCAGTAACTCCTTGGTCTTACAGGGAGGAAATACCATCAGACGTATGTAAGGTTGGGGTGCAGGTCCTGGCAAGCATAGAAGCAGAAAAAGGAGCAAAAAGCAGATTTTTATGGAGTCCCTCAGTTTCCTTGTGACAAGGACAATTACACAGAATGCGAAAATGTGATGTGCTATATTTACTGTGTTTTAGCTTTTGTGCCTATAATGTTAGTATGATTTTCTGGAATACACGTTCCTTTATGATTGGGGAGTGTTCAAAGGTATGGTGAGGAATGTCAATAAAATTACACCTAACAATTACGAAAGTATAAAGTCAAATATAGTTTAAGTTAAAATCAGAATAACCGTAGACAGTATGTACTAAATGGTGCGGCATGAGGGTACTTTTTATCTTGAAAACATATCACAAAATCCCAAGAAACTATGATCTCCCTCTTCTCCTCACAAGACCATTAGTAATACAGAAAAACTGCTTTTGAAAAATGTTTAATCGTTAAGATAAAATGGCCGTGATATTTTTTCCTTTAATCATCAGAGTCTTTTAGTTGGGGCACCTGGTGGCTCAGTCAGTTGAGTGTCTGACTCTTGATGTCAGCTCAGATCATGGTCTCAGGGTCATGGGAACAAGCCCTGCCCCGGGCTCCACACTCAGCATGGAGTCTGCTTGGGAGTCCCTCTTTCCTTGTCCCTCTGCCCCTCCCCCTGCTTGTGCTTTCAAAATTAAATTAAATTAAATTAAATTAATAAAATATAAGAGTCCTTTAAGATTTGAGGAAATAAAGGAGAAGTAACTAGAGAATCTAGAACAGTGATTGATCGTGTGAAATCTTGCCAGATGACTTAAACAACTTCCTAACAAGAATGACACGATGCACATTGTTCAGACATACTCAAAATGATTATCATTTTATCTGCAATATAATGAATCACTTATTTACATATAGAAAAGTTATCATAGTTTTATACAGATTGATGGTCCCCTGTCCTGGTTACTCACAAAAATTACCTGGGAAGCTTTTCATGAAAATGCCAGGACCTGGTGTCCTTCCTCAGAAATTCTGATTTAATTCACGAGGGATGAAGTAAAACATTGATATTTTTAAAAATTTTCCAGAGACTCTAATACGCTGCCCTTCCCCCACCAGCTGGGGTGAGCATGACTGTTGTAGGTGCTTTTCGTTCGAATATATCTGTAATGAGATACGTGAGATAAATATTATAATTAAAAATTAAATGTTTTGGCAAAACAATAACATTTTGGCAAGACAGACCAAATTCCACCCTTAAAGCAGTATTGTTGGACTTGAATAAAAATAGGTGCCAGAAAATATATAAAACAAATTGTATCTAAATAATTATAAGTATAAACATGACCAAAGATGATTACAGTCAGAATTTAGTTTATCGTCACCTCATCCCAGTAAAATGCAACTTCACCCTATTTTTTAAGGATTTTTTTAGTATAAAACATGTGGTCAGTTTAAATGAGCAGCATCCCCCCCACCAAAAAAAATTGACCATAGTGTGTGAATCTAAACCTGTATTTTTGTTTTGTGTGTCTATCTGTATATCAAATAGAATCATACGTAGTTACATAATCCCAAATCAAGAATTCAGAACGTATTATGGTAATTTTCCTAATTAATGCTGCAATAATTAAACACACACACACACACACACACAAGGAAACAATTCTCTACTGAGTTATTCGCTAGCAAAGCACTTCTCACCTTGTAAAAACCACGAACTGTATTTGGAACAGATTTAATTATCATTAACACATTTTTAGCTACTGTTGTGAGAAGGTGACTATGGCCATCATCCTTGCTGTCAGTCTGACAATTGCAAGAACATACCGGATTTACTTAAAGAAGCCTTCACCAATCTTCCCTGTCCAGTGTACAGCAGCTAGTTTATGTGATAAATCAGTCTGGTTTGGTCCGTGGAATTTTGGGTCATGGTTTTCTCAGCAATTCAGAATGCAACACAGAGTTAAAATCCTGCAGGTGAGTGTTTGACTGGAAAGATTGTTAACTTTGTCTCTTTTGTCTCTCGAACTCTTTGTCTGTCAAACTACAGCCTGTCTTTTCTTTGTTGTTGTTTCCAAATATCTTGAAAGCGCTCGAGCGTAAAGTTGATGCATTTCCTGTTTGCTAAACCTTCAGAGAGTCAGCTACAAGGCAAACAGAAAACTGGAAGAAAACATCTACACAAAGTAAGTCAAAGAGTCAGTCAAGTTGATGTGTAGAAAGCTCGTTCTACTTGATATGAAGACACAAAAACCCCAACAGAAAAATGAACAAAGATGAAAAGAAGAAAAAGAAAAGAAGAAACAAATTTTAGAAAAATAATTGACTAATAAATGCGTTGAAAAAATTGACCTCAGAAGTAATAGAACGAATTCAAACTGAAACAATGAAGTGCATGAAAAAAAAGAATGCATTCAACAATTTTTGAACTGGTCATGCTTACAGTTGGCTGAAATAGTATCTGTCCGCACACAAGAGCTTCCAGCAACCTCCAACTTTATGACTTTTCTGGAAAGGAGTTTGGTAATACAGCCAATGCGTGTTATTTATGGATTCCATCTTTGCTCATTCACCTTCTGACTAAAATGTATTTGTAACCACTTGAGGTCGTTTGTGGACATGAACAGGGTGATGCAAATTCTGGGTCCCGGTGCGTTCAGACAAGACAATCTCTGCCTTCTCATTTTAGCTCTTATTCTGCAAACAGCATTGTAGGAGCCCAGGGCAGGCTCCCCAAATGTGCCACGTTCGCATATTGATTCTCTTAATACAAGTTAGTTAAGAAACGGTTGGCACAGGGTGCCTGGGTGGCTCAGTAGGTTAAGTGTCTGCCTTCGACTCAGGTCATGTTCCCAGAGGTCCTGGGTTCGAGCCCCCCATTGGACTCCCTGCTCAGCAGAGAACCTGCTTCTCTTCTTCTCCCTCTGCCCCTCCCCCTTCATATGTTCTCTCTCAAATGGATAAATAAAATCTTAAAAAAAACAACTGGTGCAAGACACTTAGACCCTACTCTGTCCCCCTGAAAGCAGGAAACAAATCTCCCATATGAAAAATATCTTCCTTTTACTAGGAAGTAAAAAGCCTTCCTCATCACCAGAGATCACTAGTGACTTTAACATCCAAAAGGCTGCAGAAATAAACCTAGTCACTTTTTACTCTCCACTACTTCAGCAGCTTAGAATTCCACTTAGAATTCCCTAATTTCATTACTGGTCCTCTGTGTGCACGTAATAAAACTCTGTGGGTTTTCTTCTTTTTTTTCTCCTGTTAATCTGTCCCTCCCTGCCAGTGTTCCTTTCGTGGTCTACTTAGCACTGTTTTTCTCACTTTTGTGCTTTTTGTTGGTGACTTTGCTATTTAAAATGGCCCCCAGGGGCACCTGGGTGGCTCCGTGGGTTAAGTCTCTGCCTTCAGCTCAGGTCATGATCTCAGGGTCCTGGGATCGAGCCCCACATCAGGCTCTCAGTTCGGCAGGGAGCCTGCTTCCCCCCCCCCCTCTGCCTGCCTCTCTGCCTACTTGTGGTCTTTCTCTCTCTCTGTATCAAATAAATAAATAAAATCTTTAAAAAATAAAAATAAAAAAAATAATAAAATGGCCCCCGAATGTGGTGTTGTCTGGTGCCCGCAAGCACGAGAGGCTGTTTGGTAAGCTTGGTTCAGGCATGACTTAGGTGGTGCTGCGGGCACGAGTGCCACGTTAGTGAATCAACAACATATTTTAAGGAAAAGATTTTCAAGGAAATTTTAAAGATTTTAAGGAAAAGATTTTAAACACATGGAAAACAAGGCATTGGTCGGTTAACGAAATGTGTGGAGCCGAGTCCTGCGGGACCCTGACCTTGTCCTTCTTCAGGAGCCGTGGTTCAGTATCTGCTAACTTGGTCTTGTCCTTCTTGCAGGAGCCGTGGTTCAGTATCTGCTAACTCGGTCTTTCTCCATGAATGTATGGCATATAATGGCCAGAATCTAGAATACAGACCCGCCTGACTCCACTGGGCCGTGCTCTTGACCCCCACACCTCCCCTCACTGCTGTATCTAGAAAACATACTTAGAAGGGTGGCCAGGAGTTTGTAGTAGTGTCAACATAGTAAAAATTAAAAATACTCAGTGGCGGTGGGAAGGTGTCTTGGATGCAGCCGTCCCCGCCAGAATGAGCAGTAGGGGAGGAGACGAAAGCAAACGCGAGCGGTCTCTAGAAGCTGGAAAAGGCAGGGCAGCAGATGGAGTCTTCCTGGAACCTCCAGAAAGAACCAGTCCTGCTAACAAGTGAGACTGATTTAGGACTTCTGACCTCAAACTCTAGGGGAGTAACTTTGTGTGGTTTTCAAGCACTAATTTTGCAATAGTTTGTTACGGCAGCGAGAGGAAGGATAGGCCCATCGTACATGCACATGGTGGGAAACAAAGACCGAGCAGTCCCGCCATTAAGCACATACGGTGAATGGTTGGAACACTCTTGCCTCACCGGTTTTGCTATTTATTGTACACCATAAATCTCTTTTTTAATTTATCTTTTCAGTGTTCCAAGATTGTTTATGCACCATACCCAGTGCCCCATGCAATCCGTGCCCTCCTTAATACCCACCACCAGGCTCACCCAAACCCCCACTCCTCTCCCCTCCAAAACCCTCAGTTAGTTCCTCAGAGTCCACAGTCTCTCATGGTTCGTCTCCCCCTCCAATCTCCCCCAATTCACTTTTCCTTTCCTTCTCCCCATGTCCTCCGTGTTATTCCTTATGCTCCACAAATAAGCAAAACCATATGATAATTGACTCTCTCTGTTTGACTTACTTCACTCAGCATAATCTCCTCCAGTCCCGTCCATGTTGATACAAAAGTTGGGGATTCATCCTTTTTTTTTTTTTTTAAAGATTTTATTTATTTATTTGACAAACAGAGATCACAAGTAGGCATAGAGGCAGGCAGAGAGAGGAAGGGAAGCAGGCTCCCTGCCGAGCAGAGAGCCCGATGCGGGGCTTGATTCCAGGACCCTGGGATCATGACCTGAGCCGAAGGCAGAGGCTTTAACCCACTGAGCCACCCAGGCGCCCCGGGTATTCATCCTTTCTGATGGAGACATCATACTCCATTGTGTATATGGACCATATCTTCTTTATCCATTCGTCCGTTGAAGGGCAAGTGGCTCTCTCCACAGTTCGGCGATTGTGGCCATTGCTACTATGAACATTGGGGTACAGATGGCCCTTCTTTTCACTACATCTGTATCTTTGGGGTAAATACCCAGTAGTGCAATTGCAAGGTCATAGAGTAACTCTATTTTTAATTTTTTGAGGGATCTCCACACTGTTTTCCAAAGTGTACACCATAAATCTACAATTATTTATTTACTTTATTATTAGGTAAGTGTTTTTAAAAATATTTTAATAAGTCTCATCAGAAGTAATAAACTCCAAAAAATCTCTCTTTCTTTTCTCTTTTTTTAAGTAGGCTCCATACCGAGCATGGAGCCCGATATGGTGCTTGAACTTATGACCCTGAGATCAAGACCCAAACTGAAATAAAAACTTGGACCATTCACTGACTATGCCACTCAGGTGCCCCAAGGAGCTCATTTTTAATAAAAAAAACTTATGTACTGCTTTTCATTTATCAAGGAAGTTATAGATAAACACGCCACTTGATAAAAATATTTGTCCACCTTTAGATCCCTCTTTAGGGTATCATGGACCATGTGAAAACCAGAAGGCACAAGTCTACCGAAGAAGCTCGGGCAGCTATTTCAGAAGTTCCCGGTTACTCCAAGAGCCAGTGCTCGAGGATGACAACTTGAAATACGCTGCTGCAGGAAGTGTCCTTATGTCTCACTTTGCAAAGCACGGCTTTTTCATTTACCTTCCATGAGCATCCTACGAAGTGGACTTCATTTGTTTTGGCTTGCAGGTTTTCTTGTGTGCACAGTAGAAGAGAAACCCTAACACTGTGCGGTTGTCCGGACCCACGGAACACCAGGAGGGAACCCTCATGAAAACCATGGACTCTGGGTGACAACGATGTGCCAATGTAGGGTCATCACTGGCACAGACGTACCATCTGGTGTGGCAGAGCGATACTGGGGGAAGCTGTGCATGGGTAGACGTTGGGGTAGATGGAGAATCTCTGTACTTTCCTCTCAATGTTGCTGTGAACCTAAAACTAATCAAACAAAAATAAAGTCTTTAAAAAGAAGTGAAGCCACAAGGTTGGGTTCATTCACCAGAGTTACATGGTGCCATCTTTGTATCAGTCACTGTGTCCCAAACAGGAAACCATGATCTCCAATAATGACTGGAGGCTATTTTTGTTG
Source organism: Martes martes (assembly GCF_963455335.1). Classification (NCBI taxonomy): domain Eukaryota; kingdom Metazoa; phylum Chordata; class Mammalia; order Carnivora; family Mustelidae; genus Martes; species Martes martes. The sequence continues at coordinate 62,193,286 of NC_137903.1, read as the reverse complement.
GGGTGTTAGAGGTGAAATAGTATCATGAATATTATTGTAAATGCTATTAAAAACTTCAACATTGAGGGGCGCCTGGTTGGCTCATTCGGTTGAGCTTCCGACTCCTGGTTTTGGCTCAGGTCATCACCTCAGGGTGTTGGGATCAAGCCCTGTGTGAGGAGCAGGAGCCTTGCTCAGCACACAATCTGCTTAAAAGTCTCTCCTCTCCTCCTTTCCCTCCCCCAACTGTCTCTCAAATAAACACATAAAATCTTAAAAAAAAAAAAAAAAGTTCAACACTGAGAATACGTTTTTTGATCTTGTAGCAATATAGATACTTATTTTCGTGGAACACAGTGTGGTGGTAGAAACAATGATTTCACCAGATTGTTCTCAACTTGTGGAGCAAGAGGGTACTTGGAACTGGTTGTGGTCTAAACACAATTCAAGCAAGCCATGGTAGTCTCCCAATTGATCTAGAAGATCTCAAAATATACAAATGTTACGTATTTACTTCATCAAACACTTCTGTGATGAAGCTCATGTTGAAAATAATTTCAACGGGTGGGGCACACACTTCCTCCAGCTTTTGAGGCATAACTTCATAAATCATCCTAAGCGCCCTACAGTAGAACTGAAGTTTTTGTAAATGCACTTTCCAAACTATAATTGCATTCTGTTCTTTATTTGGTGTAGTATGAGAAATAATGGCTGCCAAGGAGGTCCGGGTCCTACTTTCTAGATCCTTTGAATGCTACTTCATATCATAAAACAGGACTTCACAGACGTGATTTAGTAAAGGATCTCCAGACGGTCTGCTTCTCTTGGATTATACAGGTGGACCCTAAAGGCAGACACATGTCCCTCGATTCTTAGAGAAAAGAACATTTGTCGCAGGCAGAAGAGGAAGCCACGTGAGCATGGGTTCAGAGAATGGGGTGAGGTGGCCAGAGGCCAAGGACTGTTGGCAACCAGCAGAGGCTGAGAGGCAAGAAGAGATTCTCTCTGGGAGCCCCAGGAGGGGTGCGGCCATAGAGACGCTGACTTTGGCCAGTAAGATAGACTTCAGACTTGGGGCGACCAGAACTAAATGCACAGTGATTCATCGCCGTAGCCACGGGAAACTAATACAGTTGGAGGTTTTTGATCAAGATACTTAATGAATGGAGCACCAGTAACTTTTTATTACAGCTCCTTAATTTGAATCGCAATGATTGAAAACAAAGCTCACAAACGGTAAGACATCGAAATTTGCTCCAACAAAAACAAGAGAACTAAACAAATTCCATGATGAGGGCTCCAACCGTGCATGATTTCAGTGGGAGTGTCTCAACTTTTGAGAAAACTCTTTGTGTGAAATTCCCAATTATAATTGTGCAAATTGATATTTCATTTTGGAATAGGATTAATGGAGACATCCTACAATTTCACAGCATAACTTGGCAAGAGAATCATAAATAAGAATTTGTCTTTCTCGGTGTAAAAGCTTAGATGCTAAGTGTAATAAGTCAGACTGAGAAAGACAAAGACCATAGGATTTCACTCATTCTGGAGTCTAAAAAGCAAAACAAAGGAATAAACAACAGCAACAAAAAGCAGAATCAGACTACAAGCACCGAGAACAAACTGGTCATTGCCAGTGGGGAGGGGAGTGGGGGATGGGCAAAATGGGTGAAGGGGAGTGGGAGGTACAGGTTTCCAGTTATGGAAGGAGTAAGTCACGGGACAGAGGCGCAGCACAGGGAATATTGTTGATGGTATTGTAATGGTGTTGGTGACAGAGGGCAGCTGCCCTTGTAGTGAGCACAGCATAACGTAGAGAGATATTGAATCACTATTATACACCTGAAACTAGTGTAACATTCTGTGTCAGCTACACTCAAATTTAAAAAATTTAAAAAAAAAAACCCTTATTACAGTTAGTCTGAATAGAAGTGAAAAGATAATACCGAGTTGATATTTACACACGCCAAGATGAAAAAATAGTATTTTAAGTATCCTCCATTTAATAGAATCTGCTCTGAGCTTATCAGGTCTATCAGTAGCTCTATACAGAGAGACTAATTGCTCAATTAAAAATATTATAGTCTACAAAGAAGAGCAAATTGAAAATGTCAGCATTTCAGTTACTGTTAATGCAATTTGTAAAGATTACAGACAATTTTATATAAAAATTGAAAATAATAAGACCCTATTGGAAAAAAAATACATTCTTTAAAAAAACATAAGTGACACTTTATTAGAAGGATAATAAGGAATTGACCAAGTTAAAAGAATAGGTACCAGGGGTTATTCCTTCTGCAATGTTTAAAGTTCCATCAGTAGAACCTTTAAAAATTTTGCTTTTTAATGTACGCACATATACGTATGTGTTTTTATTACTTTGGAGAAAATTCTATTTTTGAAATTAGCCTTTGAGTAGCACCTACTGATAGGTCCACCAATATGACAAAAACGATTGTTTGGTGCATACACAGTTCAAACATTGTTATTTTATTGCCTCCTTTAGTTCTACAGAGTGCTCCTGGTTAGATGAGAAATTACACAGCTGAACACTCTCGAAGGAACGAATGGCCAAGTCTGATTTCACCTCAGTCTCATCCTTTTAAAAATCTGCTCAGCATTTGGCAATGTTGCCCGCTGTCCTTGGGGAATGAAATGGAGACACCAACTGGGGTGGGCATTGTGTCGGGTGCTTCATATAGATGCACAAGTTTATACATATGTGTCAAGACTTCCATTTTAAGGATAAGGGAATGGGTTTATAGGCATCAAGTTTTGGCCAGAAAGCTAATTGGGAGGCAGCAGAGATGGAACGGGACCCCACTGGATCTACGTGCTTTCTCTCCGAGTGTCTAGAGCATGAGCCCCTCCAATTGCCCTCCATGGCCACGTCTCTCCCCTTCGGTGCTTACCTCTCACTTGCCTTCTGCATCTTGCTGGGCCATTCTCCAGCTTCGCATCTCACCTCCGCTTAAACATCCGATGTGCGGGCTAGTCCCGAGTTACTGATGCAAACATGCCGCTCTCATCACGAACGGTGCACTCCTCCCTCACCAGACAGAGGCAAAATGAACAGTCTTGACTGCAGATCCTTAAAGAGAAACGGAAGGCTTCTCATTCCAGAGACTTACGAGTGGATATGCTTGATGCTACGGCAGCAGATGGGACGGAATGAGCTCTTCCGGTGCTCACCTTAGCCTCCTGGTCTGTCGCTGGGTGCCCGTCGTCAGTCTCCGGGGGAGAACCCTGAAGTGAAGGGTAGCGTCAGTGGCGTCTCCAGGACCATCAGAAGATGCCAACGTGGCGGCCTCAGCTGTCTGGCTTGACAGGGTTGCGTGATCTCAGCATTCTGCCTGTTGACGTCACACAAGGCCGACAATAATCAGCAGCTTCTTTCTCCTCACACAAATTGCAGGCAGAAGCGACTCTAGATCACTTACCGAAGCCAGGGGCTGAATGCGAATGTAGTAACTTTGCTGTAAGAAATCCCTTCCTATAACACTCCATGCGGTTAAGAGCTTCTGTTCCAAACTTTTAAAAAAACGATCCAAGTATCATTGACTTGCAATATCCCGTTCGTTTCAGGTATACAGCATGATTAGGTATTTTTATACATTATAAAATGCTCCACACAAGTCTAGTTACCGGCTGTCTCCATGCAAAGTTATTAAAATAGTGCTTTATTGCTGTATTAAAATATTTCCTATGTTGTATCCTGCATTCCCATGACTTACTTTTAACCGGGAGTTTGTACCTCTTAATCCCCCCGAACAAATTCATTCTTGATTACCAGTTTTAAGCTTACCTTTCTACCTTTTAAAAATTATACTAAATTTGTGTATCTCCCAGATTTCTTGTTGCCATAGTTATAAATCAAAAGGACAGTTAAGGAGGAAATGAAAGAGCCATAATACAACTATAGTCAAGGACATGGTCGTTAAACATGTGGGTATGAAATAGTCTTGTAAGTTTTTGTGAATATATTTTTTCTGTCAACCAAATTAAAGTTATATGAGCCAATTTCGCTTGTGACTTGCTATGAATTTCTCTGATGCTTCTGTGTGTCAAGCTGGTGGTAGTTCCAGACTGATCAGTTTATAAATCCCATGACTTTCCTCCCCTGAAACTAGTTTGCTCAAGAAAACCCCTTGTCATTCTACATGTTTGTTCATAGTCATGACACCTTCACAATCCATGGACTGTTTCTGGGTCCATTTCAAACATATTTACCTGACATTTTAACCAAAAATGTCTCTAGATATTGCAAAGCATAGAGAGCCATGTGCAAAGCATGCAAAGCCACGGGTACAAAATGGCCCCAGTGTAAAAACACTTGAGGTTGGAGAGCCTGGGTGGCTCAGTCCATTAAGCATCTGCCTTCAGCTCAGGTCATGACCTCAGGGTCCTGGGATAGAGCCCAGTGTCAGGCTCTGGCTCAGCTGGGAGTTTGCTTCTCCCTCTCATTCTCCTTCTGTGCTCCCCCCCCCACCTCTGTCTCTCAAATAAACAAATAAAATCTTTAAAAAACAAAAAATAAAACAAAACAAACACAACACTGAGGTTGACTTTCAGTACAAACCTTTACCAGGGAATTCTAAAACCCTTATATGGGATTTTATCATAGAGCAGAGTTTTCCTTCAGAAACATCGCAGAAACCACTGTCAGCTCACAGGATTCACTGATGGCTCCTATCACGCTAGGAAAGTGAAGAGCTGTGCAGACTGTTTGAGGCTGGGAACTCAATCTGCTGCTATCTCTGTTACGTAACTGCTGACGTCTCGAGCTGAGCCCTCACACGATGGCCTATTTAGACAGAGGACGCCTGCCTGGACAGACCATCCATGTCACCGAGTCCCACAACAACACAACAGTTGCCAGTCTGGATGTTGATTACCAGGCACTGCTAAGCCATTTAATTGATTTCACGATTTTTTCCAAAAAAAAAAAAAAAAAAAAACAACAAAAAACGTTTGAAACAAAATAGACTAAGGAGAACGCATGCTTTGTTTTAAAGCAAACTGTGCCAACGTCACATCACCACCACCGTGAAGAACACTGGCAAAAACAGTTACTGATGGGGTGGAAAGTAGATCCTATAGGTTCCACATTCCATAAAAAAGCTGGGAAATCCTTTTTGTGGAAAAAAAAAAAAAAGAGTGCTCACTCAGGCTTCGGAGATTGGTTAGAAGAACATATAAGTTCGTCTTTCATCACAAGGATTCTAAAACTCTCGATTACAGTCTTAGATGCTACGTACACTGCCTCTAAACACCGCAGGGAATGGGTGTGGATGGCCAATTTTCTAAGGATAAGTGAATCCCTGCTTAAAAATCCTGGCACATGCACAGAGATGATGGACAAGTGCCTTTCACGACGCCCTCCTCTCTTCCCAAGTTCGGGCCCGCACCCTGGTCCTCTCTAACACACGTCCTCGAATTCCGGACCCACAGTCTGCAACCCTCCACTGGTAACTGATCTAAGGTCAGGAGGGGGGTGTGCGTGTGTGTCATCGGCACATGGAGCATGTCTGCCCGATTTTTACACCTGCCCTACTTCCTAACAGAGACACGTATGCACACGCACACACGCGCACACACACACACTCACCCCCGTGTTGCAGGGGAAATGCTTAGTTAGCTTATGCCAGGAAACCACGGGAAAAGAAAAATGTTTAAGTATATAAGGAACGAGGTAAGAAGTACCTTTTCATTAAAGGGGAATTGAAAACAGCACCAGCCAACAAAATCAAAACACTTTAAAAATTGGTATGGCTCTTTTATAAAAGATACGAATAAACACACATACACAGAAATGAGATTTGACTATAGTACAGTCAATTAACATAAAAGAAAAATGAGTCTGTTTTTACTTTATACAATTTAATCACTTCATTTTACACTTTTCAAACTCACTTTTGGACCCAGCACATCCTGGGGTTTTATGTATCGACCAAATTGTTCTGATAGAGACATTCAAGTTCAGAAGCCGTTTCCTTGCACATTCATCCATTTCTGTTTAAGAACAAATAAGGAGTCTTTTTCATTTCTTTTATTGAACATAATTATTTTTATTATAAATTTATTAAATCACTTTGGACCCAGCATGTCCTTAGGTTTCACCCACTCATCAAACTGCTCCGCGGTGAGAAAGCCAAGTTCAATAGCAGTCGCCTTTAAGGTTGATCCATTTTTGTGCGCCGTCTTTGCAATCTTTGCGGCCTTGTCATATCCTGAAGAAAAAAATTAAAAAGGCAATGTAGGAGTTCGTAGTGAAATCTGGTTTTCTAAAGCAAAAGGTAATCATTTACTCAACTGAGGCTACTGATCTCTTAAGTAACATTTTTAATCTTAAAAATATTTAACAGGGGCACCTGGATGACTTGGTCGATTAAGCCTCCAAATCTTGATTTTAGCTCAGGTCATGATCTCTGTCATGAGATCGAGCCCCTTGATGGCTCTACATTCAGCATGGAGTCTGCTTAAGATTCTCTCTCTCGGGGCACCTGGGTGGCTCAGTGGGTTAAAGCCTCTGCCTTTGCCTCAGGTCATGGTCTCAGGGTCCTGGGATCAAGCCCCACATCGGGCTCTCTGCTCAGCAGGGAGCCTGCTTCCTCCTCTCTCTCTCTCTCTGCCTACTTGTGATCTCTGTCTGTCAAATAAATAAACAAAATCTTAAAAAAAAAAAAGTCTCTCTCCCCCTCTGCTCTGCCCCAGTTTATGCTAAATAAATAAATAAAATCTTAAAAAAAAAATTAACAGTGATTAGCCTCAGAGTTGTGACTTCTGATGCAGCCTAAACGCTTTACTTTTCGTAAGTGAGACAGACTTAAACATACCTCACTTGCTATAACAGATTTGTTTCTATGGGCAGTTGGCCACTTTTTTTTTTTTTAAAGATTTTATTTATTTATTCTACACAGAGAGAGAGAGATCACAAGTAGGCAGAATGGTGGGCAGAGAGAGAGGAGGAAGCAGGTTCCCCACAGAGCAGAGAGCCCGATGCGGGGCTCGATCCCAGGACCCTGGAATCATCACCCTGGGATCATGACCCGAGCTGAAGGCAGAGGCCTTAACCCACTGAGCCACCCAGGTGCCCTGGCAGTTGGCCACTTTAATCGTCTTTGGGTTCCCTTGCATAGCTCTCTCTGGCTAAATGCTAATGTACAATAATTTTTAAAGGATCAAAAACATATTAGCCAATCTCAATACTACACTGAGAACAACTCCTATCTTCACAGGGGGAAGAACAGAAACACAATATAGCACCAAGACATGAAAACATACTTCTGAGTAGTGAACATATGTTTTTTTCAGAAACATGTTTAACTGGAAGCAATGATTCTACAAAAGCATAACCAGCTAAGTGTCACAGTGCCCCCAGCAGACAGCATCCCTGTGTGGGAGCTGTGGGGACTGGCTCTGAGGGGGGGAGGGGGGGGGCTGGGGAGGGACGCACCTGCCAGCTGCTTCCAACACACTTGTCAGTACCTTGACCTCTTCCCAACATCCCAAGGATACAGGGGGCAAGTTTCAGCAGAGATCTATTCTCATACCAAACACCACCACCACACATATCTGTCTGCCTCAGATATTTGCCTCTGCAATTAACAAAGGCAGGGACAGCTTTGCAAGTTGTCTTAACACAACTGAAAAAAAGGTCAGAAGGCAAGAGCAAGAACGAACATAAAAGAGCGCCTAGCTGGCTCAGTCGGTTCAGCGTCTGCCTTTGGCTCAGGTCAGGATCCCCTGCTTCTCCACCTCCCTCTGCCCCTCCCCTCTGCTTGATCTCTCTCTCAAATAAATAAAATCTTAAAGAAAAAAAAAAAAGAACAACAATGAAACCAACAAAGGAGGAAAAAAACCCCAAATACCCCCAGATCAGAGGACTATGGTCAAAGGGACAAAAGCCTTGAGGCAACACGATCGTCAAGCGGGCAAGATGTGACGGGTTGTTGGCATGTACCCATTAATCACCTACGAAACAAATTATGGGCAATTTCAGTACTCACCTGAACTGGCGAGGCTAAGCTTGTTGAAAAGGGCATTTACTGATCAGAGTAACTTTGAGAAAGAATTTTCATCAGACGGTCAGGGTCACTATTAGATATTGTGTAGCCTTATACTGAGGACGTTAGAAACTAAGTCTTAACGCTAACCGTTCAGCTCTACTCTTCGGGTCCCACAAATCCCCATCACCAGCCAGCCTGCTCCACGAGTGCGCAGAGAACCCGGGACAAGCAGCTACAAGGCTCACGCTGTAGCAGCAAGGTGTGGCTTGCCCATTTATCCTCGTATGGCCTTTGGTTCACGGAAATCTGATTCCAAGAAAGACGAATCAATCACTTGGCATTAGGAGCACTTATAACAAGTGTTCTGAAGTACAGATGTGAGAGAACATTTCTCACATAAGCCTTTGGGTTCCCCTGTGTAGCTCTCTGATTGAATGCGGAAGTACAATAATTTTTAAAGGATCAAAATATTATTACCAATCTCAATTCTATACCCCAGAACAGGCTATATTGCATGTCACAGCTACATACATATATGATATATACAGATATATACCCTATAAATATTTGAAACAGTCAAATGAGCTCTAACTTTATAAAACAGAAATTACAGCTTGATGTGAAGCCAATAATAGAAAATCTGCCTTGAAAGTTCGGCATTATAGAAGAGTATTTTAAACAGCAACCATATCGTGCCAATGACTGTGTCATAACTTAGTATAAAATAGAAAATCGAAGAATATGTTAACAACCTCAGCTCATCAGTAAGAAGGTGGGAAAAGGCTTTCAAGGCACCGTAACAAGGCAGCGAGCGCCTCCAAACCTATGAGCTAAAACTGTCTTTGGTGAGGATCACTCTGGTCGGTCCCCAGTCCAAGCAGGTATGTTTGAATTTACACAAATGAAATATTTATAGTTCTGGGAAAGGCTTGCAATGTAAGACTCATGGTTTTAAACATAGTATTTACATTGTCCTCCTTTCCCTACAAGCAATGAGTACTACCCTTTTTCTTCTGTTCTTATTGGTAACTCCCCATTTCTGAACTGAATCAAAGAACAAAACCGAAGTGTAGTAGAGCAGCTAGAGAAGGCAGAAAAATGAGTTCATCCCACACTGCTAACTGGCCAGTGCCACCTAGTGACGCTACCCGGTGAGGAGCGCTTTCCCAGGTAGAATGCACAGAACGTTCAGCCTCTCGATACCACTAAGATTTTAAGTTTGAACTGCTGAGTTTACCACATTTCAAATGAAATGAAGCTTCACTGACAGCCTATTAATATATAAACAGTGTCTTTCAACCCAGTTTCAAATATTTTGTGAGATTTTACTAAACGCCCGAAAGGAATCTGCTGTCCACCTTGATCCAACAATCTCTTAAAAATATTTTAGCTTTTTAATTTTGTAGTTGAAAACGGCATTATAATTCCTTAAACCTTACCTATATGAGGATTAAGAGCTGTCACCAACATTAGAGATTCATTCATCAGCTTGTTGATCCTCTCTGTGTTGGCCTGGATTCCCACGACGCAGTTTTCGGTGAAGGAAACAGCCGCGTCCCCCAGCAGCCGGGCTGAGTGTAACACGTTTTTGATCTGGGACAGGAGGGGTGAAGGGAAGAGGGAGAGAGAGAGAGAAAGAGGGTTTAATAAGCCTAACTTTTGTGTCCAGTAACATATATTATGCACTGGTTCCTAAATGAGTATGTAATTTGATAAACACAGAGCACTCCTGTGATGTGTAAAGCACCATCCCCCAGAAACAAATGTGAAAGAAATTATGAACCTTTGAGGACATGGAAATCTCAAAGACGTAAAAGCCATAAACACAAACAACTGGAACCCAAGAGACCTGCAGTGTGAAAGGACACTGAGTGGTACGACATGTTAGCACGAAGAGAAATGAACTCAGTTGCAGGAATCGGTGAAATCCTATTTGATGGAAGGGACTTAGATAACCAGAGATGGAAACAGAATCTTCTGGAAGAGAAGTAAAAATGCGGAGGTTAGACAGTTCAGCCTGTTTGAGGCAGTCGGTGCCGAGAGGGCTTCCCAGGTCTTAATGGCCATCATGTTATTAATGCTTAACAAAACAAATATTCCTTGGCTCCTTTAAAATAAACTTTCACACAGTATTTAAAATGAACATGAAATTAGTTAGTTTGCTTTAGAGGTTTTTTTTTTTCCTTTTTTGTAACATTTCCAATAAATATAATGTCCGCATCCGACTCTCTTTTGGGTCTAAAAACTCAGGGTCTGAAAAGTACAGTCCCCAAAATGGACTCTAGTAGAAGGTTCAGAACTTCAAGGTTTGATTTGGCACTAATGATTTTAATATAAGGCAAATGTTGGGACGCCTGGGTAGCTCAGTCGGTTAAGCGCCTGCCTTTGGATCAGGTCATGATCCCAGAGTCCTGGGATCGAGCCCCACATTGGGCTCCCTGCTCCTCCTCCTCCTACTCAATCCCCTACTCGTGCTCGCTCTCTCTCTTGCTCTCTATCTCAAAGAAATAAAATCTTTAAAAAATATATAAGGCAAATGTTGATTACCTTGATGGATTTTCTATAAAAGACAAAAAATAGAATTTTTTTTTTTAAATAAAAAGATTAGCAAGACATTTGTTGCACATCTATATTGCCAGACAGCTGGTATTTCCTGTTTGGAATCTGACAGGCAAGCAAAAGCTTAGATGACTGAGTTCTGCTTTGGCTTGGCTTGTATTTTTCACGAGACTGTACATTTCATGAGGGCAGAAAAATATGTCTCACTTATTGTTCTATCACTAGTACCCAATATGGTGCCTGATACAGATTTGACAAATGCACTGAATAAATATTCTTAATAGTTGTCATTTGCCTGTCTTTGTCAACTTAAAACCAGACTTTATACCGGATGCAAACTGGTGGTAAGCTTCCAATATATTTTATATATAACACTTTACACAAATAAAGCACTCCAAAGGATGACGGTTCCATTTTCTGAAGCTGAGGAAAGCGGACAAAAGCTGACGATGACGCACCCTGCTGCATCTTCAGGAAGAGGGAGGTGAAGAACAGATTTTAGACACATAAATGTTTTCCAGGTATGTGGAAAAGGGAAAACCGGTGAAGGGAAGCCAGAGAGGGACAGGGACGAGCATGGGAGGAGGGTGCTGAGGAAGCCAAGGAGAAGTGTTTCAAGGCCAAGGTCAGATGTCACCAAGTCTACGGGCCTGCGGGAGTTCCAAATGACCAGGAGAATAATCCAAGGACCAGTCGGAGGCAGGAACCGGGAGCAGTGAATTTGCCTTAAAGCGAATGTGGGTTATCCTTCTAAGACGACGGAGTTTGAGGGAAGCAGCAGCAATGTGAGAGGAGACAGGGTTGAGGGACGGCTCAAGGAGACCCGACTTATTTCTAGCCACTGGCATCTCCCCCACTGGGTGAGGGGCAAGGAAGAAACCCACACCCTATTTCCAGACTTTTTCTTCTTATTAAATAAAGCAAACCATCAAATCACTTGAGCTAAAAGTCACCTAATTAAATATTCAGGCTTAATCTTCTAATACTAACAAACGCTTGACTTCCAACTGCTACTTACATCATCCCCGTACCGAACGTGAAATCTCTAGAAGACTTTATAGAAAGAAAACACAAGACAATTAGCCTTCAGTCAAAAAACATTAAAAACCGAACCTCGAACTTACCATCATTGGCTTGAAAACATTCAACTCAAAATGTCCATTGCTGCCTCCAACTGTGACGGCGACGTGATTCCCCATGACCTGGGCGGCAACCATGGTCAGCGCCTCGCACTGGGTAGGGTTCACCTTGCCTTCAAAAGAGCCACCAAGGAAAGATTCCACATCAAACGTGCTCATGGTGTCGAGTACCAGTTAAGATTACGTATCACGTCAACTGATCAAGAAAAGGAGGAAATCTAACTTCGTTAAATAAAGCAAGTCCCCTGTCATCAGGGCTGATACAATGAAACCAAGCAAGAGGGAGGGATCGGTGGCCCCAAACCGTGACCCATTCGCTCAGGGGCTCCTGAGTAACGAGTACCCACACCCACACAGGAAATGTGGCCGTCCCCATTTCCACGGCTTTCGTTCACTGTAGAACACTGGAGCCAGGCACTGAACACCCCACAGGGAGTGACGCAGCCCCTGGCCTGCAGAACCTGGAGGCCGAGGGGAGAAAGCTGGCAATTACAGCACATGAGAGGTAAACACAGAGAAGCGGGCTACAACGGGAACACTCATAAAATAAGCACCAGGCTGACATTCGGGAGACTTCTCAGAGGAAGCAGACATGAAGCAGAAATTCTACTCGTCCCAAGTCTCCAGAGCCCCATCACCCTGGGAGCAGCCCTCTGACAAGCTCAAGTCTGAATCAGACACCGCAGATGCCTCCGACCAGTACAAGGCAACACACCGGAAAGGTTATTTCCTTATCTGTGAATCTGGGCTTCTCTTTTCTAGGCAATCACCTCGAATTTGCCGCCAACTAAACTTACATCATTTTTCAACATGAACTATTCTAAAACCTGATCTCTTCTCGTTCTATACACGTGCATAGATTTCAAAGAACCTACAGTCAGGTCTTTCTTTCTCACTATTAAAAGTCACCTTGTCTGTTTTAGTTGAACCTACAGAGGACTTTCCATATAATTCTTGATCCTATCACCCGGTGTGCTGCTGTTTCCTTATCCACTGACGTGAGCCACTGGTACCCCCTGCCTTCGCCCTCAGTCACCAGTGAAGCAGTGAAGGGGCAGAACCCCTCAGCCTGCTAACAAGACATGCCTCTCGTCTGAAGTCAACTCATTAGTGTCACTCCAGTGTCACTGTTCACCCACTACATTCATCTAACATGGCTACCCACACGTCCCCACGGGATTCAGTGACTGTCACAGGAGTCTGTCAAATGACTCACTAGTGCCTGTGTCACTTCCCTTATCTGCCAGGCCAAAACCCAAAGCAAAAAATGAACTAACAGGCAGTTGGAAGAATTCGTTTCTATTCCACCCATCCTGATCGCTTTAACAGCTGGTTTCAGAGTTCTTCTGGCTTTGGATTATGAAAGATGGAACTTACACATTCGCTCACGTAGGAACCAAAATACACGTGCTAACTCATCTCATTCTCTCTTCCTGTATTGCTGGGTGGTGTTCCCAACTCGGATCACGGGGGGCCCACAGACATTCTGAAATGAGCGTGCGACACACGTCCCTATCCGTGTTTGGGATCAAACTCATGCTCTACACACGGAGACGTGCTCTGTTTATGAGGATGCCCAGGTTCTTCTCCAGCTGCTGTGCTCAGATTTACCAGCTGTGTCATTACCTGGCATGATACTGCTTCCTGGTTCATTTTCAGGCAAGATCAGCTCTCCCAGACCTGAGCGGGGACCAGACCCGAGAAAGCGAATATCGTTGGCGATCTTCATCAGACTGCAGGCGCTGGTGTTCATGGCTCCACTGAGTTCAACCAAAGCATCGTGCGCGGCCAGAGCTTCAAATTTATTTGGAGCTGTGACAAAAGGCAAGCCTGAAGGAAAAAAAAAAAAAAAACAACTCTATGAGTTAACAGGTAGAATTAAATGTTTTTTTTCTAATATCTGCAAGTTAAACAGAAAGTTCCAGGACACGAAAAGCAAACACAGAAGAAAAATTTTACTTCTAGAAAAAAATGCTTATCTTCTGATTCAAGCTTTGTCTAGGTTTAAGTCTTGAACAAGCAGGAAGAATCTGGAGATACTAGCGTGTTTAAAGGATAAAGAAACAAGGACAATAAAAGAAATGCACTGAAAGAAAAACACTGTTCTTCTGAGAACATGTGTATGATGCCTACTTCTGAGTAAGGAGGAAAAGGAGCTAAAGTCCACTTTACCCCACACTCCTTTACTAGTACAATTGCTCCCCATCTTCGGCTGTCCTAGTGCCTCCTTTAGCCGGGACCCCACAGACCCCCTAAGACGGCAGGGGGCCAAAAGGAGTTAGACATTTCCACCCACTGTCACCTGTGTTCAAATTTTAAAGATCACATATTCTAATTCCTATAATACAGTTCTTCTCAATTAAAACTTGACTGAAAAACCAATCTCTACTAGAGGCCGTCTAATTATGTCTGCCCTTTCAGCCAGTAACATCTATCTTTTCAGAAGAGTTTTCTGGAGATGACAACTCGGCTGTAATAATAGTTATTATCGAGAGCACAGCACTCTCTCTACTAAAGGAAAAACAAGATTCAAAAAGGTCATTAACTCAGAGAAATGTCCCAGTGTGATACAGGGAAAAAAGAAACTAAGCCTGTCAGTATCTCAACATATCTACCATTGAAAGGACCGTGTCTCAACCATCTGCTGATTTTGCCTGCTTTGAAAAGGGTATTTGAAACAGCTTTAAAGGGAAAATGACTGAGCATCACCATGACAGTAAACAAGCCAGCACTGATGGGTTTCATCGCACACCGTATGAATCATAGATAAGAAACATGAAAGGCAGGAGGATTAATACTGCTACTTCTGAAACAGACATAAAACATGTTTGATGGGAAAATATTATTTTTTAGCTTTAAAGTCACAAGAATTCAAAGCAGAAACACCTAGAACATATAGACCAGTGTAACGAAGAGGAGTCGGAATTCATATTTCCGCTGACCTGTGAGCGCAGCCACTTTGGCCGCCACCTTCTCTGCAAAGCCGATTCTAGTATTCAAGCCGGTGCCCACGGCGGTGCCTCCAGCCGCGAGCTCGTAGACCCTTGGCATGGCGGCTTTTATTCTCGCCATCGCGTATTTCACTTGTTGAACATAACCGCTGAATTCCTGGAAAGAGAAGGAAATTAAGGAGGGAACATGTGATTTCCTAACAGCTTACAAGTGACTCCGACCGTGTTGAACAGAAGTTCTTTTAAATATGTTTCAGGTACTAAATTATGAGCTACCAAGTGGCATGTGTACCATTTTAATTCATATGATGAGCAAAGTACAAGGAAGAACGAGGATTTATAAACCTATAAGGTGGGATGACACCACAGAGGGTAACATGCAGCCTGTTTGTGTTCTTTTAATAGAAAGCAAAGATAAACAACACAGGAAATAAGCTTTATTTTCTAAAGATTTTATTTATTTATTCCTGCAGAAGAGAGAGCAAGAGATAGGGAGAGAATGAGCAGGAGCGGAGGGGAGGGGCAGAGGGACAAGCAGACTCCCCACGGAGCAGGGAGGCAGCCCTACACGGGACTCGATCTTAGCCCCTGAGACCATGACCGAGCTGAGGGCAGACATTTAACCGACTGAGCCACCCAGGCACCCAGGAAACAAGCTTTAAGAAAGAATTACTTTAGTACATTACATTATTAGTCTGTTTGCAGGTGATTTTTTTTCTTGTTGTTGTGTCCCAGACAACTTCAAGAAAGAAAAAAACAAAACAAAACAAAAACACAACCCCTGAATCATCTCTCCAGACAAATACAAACACAGACATTTTCTCCACACAGTTTCAGCTTAAAAACCTAACAGAGAACAGGAGGCTGAACGGCTCACTGACAGCACAAGCAGGTAACAGGCCACAGCAAGACTAGAGCTTCCAGATGCAAGTTAATTCTGCTATTACTGTCACAGGGTTCCCAGAATGACACATTTTACAAAAGGTAGCCACAGAATGCATTGTCTGAACAGGACAGGGCCCTTTTTAAGAATTCTGCTGAAACAATTTTAAGAATTATGTGGGGTGGGGCACCTGGGTGGCTCAGTGGGTTAAAGCCTCTGCCTTCGGCTCAGGTCATGATCTCAGGGTCCTGGGATCGAGCCCCACATCAGGCTCTCTGCTCAGCAGGGAGTCGGCTTCTCCCTCTCTTTCTGCCTGCCTGCCTGCCTCCCTCTCTGCCTACTTGTCATCTCTCCCTGTCAAATAAATAAATAAAATCTTTAGAAGAAAAAAAAAATTATGCAGGCACAAAAGGCATAAGCCAGAACTCAACCGAGCAAGCCAGACTTATATGGTTACACTAAAGCTCTTTTCCCTGCCTAAAAACATGGAAAAACCGTGAACAGTTCTGATTAGTATTAGGATATCTTACTATTTTAAAGAAAACATTTTAGAAGCTGTAACCCCTTTCAGGTAGACCGGATCCATCCAACCTATTGTCACTAATACATAACCGGCTGGGTGCACTGAAGAAGTTTCTTTTTATTGGGGAAAACCTGCATAAACTCAAAAGGCAATTCCAATCAAAGCAAGTGTAGGTGCTCCGGTAAGGTGAAGTCCACCAGAAAACTGTTGCCGATGTAACAGGGAGAATGATGATTTTACCCAGGAGGCTGTCATGGCCCCAAGAGACGTTAGCTCGGTGGTTTTCCACCATGTGACACACACAACAAGGAAACGTTAGAAACCAGAGGGACCCTGCTCCTCTGTAGACACCAGGCCAGGCACTAAGAACGTGCTGCAAAGAGAAGAGGCTTCAGGGACAATGGAAGGTAGGAGCTCCCTTCTCTCACAGCACCTGTACTCCAATGAATCATTTTGTTTTCCTTGTCCCTTCCGCATTGAAATTAAACTTAGCAATCAAGCTTCCTGCGGTGTTCATCTGAACAAAACTACAAATGAGCCTTTTCAAGTAAGCAGCCCTGCTCCCCTCGCCATCACCTGATACCGCCTCTGAGCAACTCCCTGTTCCCAAACCACGGGAGAGTTTTACCATCAAAAACCATTGCCTGGGGGCACCTGGGTGGCTCAGTGGGTTAAAGACTCTGCCTTCGGCTCATGATCCTAGGGTCCTGGGATCGAGCCCTACATCGGGCTCTCTGCTCAGCAGGGAGCCTGCCTCCCCCTCTCTCTCTGCCTGCCTCTCTGCCTACTTGTGGTCTCTGTCTGTCAAGTAAATAAATAAAATCTTAAAAAACAAACAAAAAACAAAAACCATTGCCTGATTCCCTTCGTGTCCTTTGTGCTGCGTGCTACTAGACATGCTCTGAGGCACTGTTGAAGAAACACAAAAACACTTTCGGGTATTTGGGGGAAGAGTAATACCCCTTTCCCATATGGCCCAATACAATCTTAGAGGTAGACAGGCCTTGCTTAATCAATTTAAAAGTAATTTTTATAGATCCTACTCTGTACAGTAAGAGACAAAGGGAGACAGGATAATGATCCTGGGACAGTGAAGGCGGCGGTGACCGCTAACGCCAGTATGTCCTTATTACTATGTGTCGGCATGCTTCTAAGCCCTTCACACGAACCAATAGAACCTCACAGCTGGGCTAAGACACAGATGTTATTTTCCTCATTTTAAAGCTCAGAAAACTGAGGCGCGGAAAAGCTCACTAATTTTCCCAGGGTCCCACAGTTTGTACGTAGCACAGCTAAGCTCCCAACCCGGGCCAACTGCCCAGAGACTGGCTCACAGCCCTCACGCTGTGCTCTTCCCCTCAGAAGCTGTCGGTAAAACTACTGACGGGTTAATGCAGAAAAATCTCTGCCACTGAACTGTTATAACTTGGCCTTTTATTTTTTATTTTATTTTTTTAAAAAAGAGTTTACTTACTGATTTGACAGAGAGAGAGACAGAGAGAGGGAAGACAAGCGGGGAGGGGGGGTGGGAGAGGGAGGAGCAGACTCTCTGCTGGGCAGAGAGCCTGCCGTGGGACTCGATCCCAGGACCCCGGGATCATGACCTGAGCCAAAGGCAGACGTTTAACGACCGAGCCACCCAGGCGCCCCTAACTTGGCCTTTTAAACGAGTATGATTTAGAGGGTAATAATGCTGGCCATCTGTACCAACCCCCAAACTGAATCAACAGCCGCACTCATCTACCTGCCCAAGGGTGAGAGGAACGGCATCCTGCGTATGGGTACGCCCAATTTTGATGATCTGGGCAAACTCTTTGGATTTGGCATGGAGAGCATCATGTAGCTTCTGGAGTCCTGGCAGGAGCACGTTGTGGACCTCTATGGCGGCGGCAATGTGCATCGCTGTGGGAAATGTGTCATTTGAGCTCTGTTGGAAAATTTACAAAAATGGTAAAATGTTACATCAGAAGCAACAAAAAACAAACTTGAATGTCCCCATTAAAAATGTCACTAAACGATTACACGAAACTCATGTCTTTAGTGCTCAATGACATTGACTTGTGGCAAGACACAGCTCACTTAAGGTCCGAGAGCAGCAGTCGGGCTTAATAAGCGCAGGACTGTATCATATATGCCACCTACTCTTATTTACTATTATGATATCTGCTAGTAAATGGCAGCAAATAGGAAGGACAATTAACAAGTGCATGTAAGGATAGCAGTAATAAAATATCTTACAGTTAATACAGAACCGATAGTCTTTTATTAAACTTGAGCAAAATTCTTGTGAGGTAGTTCATCACTCTAAAAAAGAGGAAAGCCAAGCTCTCAAAGAAATGGTGTGACTTGCCAAAACAGTTAGGAACTGGCAGAACTGGGACCTAACCAGGAAGTCCATACTCCAAGCTCTGTTTTCAACTAGAAACCCTATACTTTTAAATTATTATGCTACTTTAAAAACAAAGGGTTATTTTTGTAGGTTTTTACTGTGGAAAATATCAAACCATTTCCAAGAGTAGAATGAATGGTATAAGGAACATTCACGGTGCACACCGATCTCGCTTGCCACGTAGCGCCCCCACTCCTGCACCCGAGTGTACACATGCGATTACTCTCACATGGATTTCAGACTTCGGTATACATAAAAGAGAAGTTTATATATGTGAACGCAAACAAATTTGAAAAATCCTTCATACGGTAACCTTGTATGAAAAAGCTTCCCTGTTAATACTTTAAAATACATTAAATTACGCCTAGCACCAGATCTTGACTTCTAAATATTTTCCAATGAGATCCTCCAAGACTTCCCTGGAAAAATGGGTGCTGACGGGGGCCTGGGGCAGGGAAGCTACAGCATGATGAGCCTGGAGCATCTGGTAGAAGAAAGTAAAGAACTGCTTTAAAAAAGGAAAAAAGGAGGTTGGGGAAGGATGGGGATACATCCAAAGGACACAGGAGCCAACAGAGAGGACTCCCACAGCTAGAACAATCTGAGCAACAACATAAGTAATAACAGTATCAGATTAGAGCCCTAAGAGTAAAATAAATATGCACAAATCCAAACTTTGTGGACAAGTTTAAGGAGAAAGAGGGTATTTGCCCAGCATCAAAATTACTTATTAATTCTGTGTTGATTTTAGTACATGACCAAAAATTCCTTGATACTCCTCCCTTTAGAAAGTGAAGTTGAAAGGCAGTGCCTGAGTAGAGGCAGGCCTGCATGGCTCACTTCTAACAGAGAACGGAAGGTGGAGAAGCCCACCTGCCTAAACAGGGGTTGAAGGTCACATCACCAGTCCCAAGTCCTGGTGCTATCAGGTACCCCGGCCGTGACTCAGTAAGAGGAGCCCTTCCCTTCTGAACAGTCTTCCCAAAATCCAGAGTCTCCACCTGATCATGAGAAAGCATCAAACAAATCCAAACCAAGGGATTCCACAAAATACCTGACCGCTACTTTCAAAAGTTCAAGGTGACAAAAGACGAGAGTCAAAGACTAGAGGAGACTAAGGGAACACAGCAACTAAGTGCAATGTGGAGCGTGGGTTTTATCTTGGAAGAAAAAAGGTATTTGTAGAAGACTAGGGCCATCCAAGTAAAGTCTGTCTGGTTGAGGGTGCTGTATACCAATGTTAATTTCACAGTAGAATAAACGTACCAGGGTGATGAAAAATGCTTAACATTAAGGGAAGTTGGGAGAAGGGTGTACAGAAACTCTGTGTGAAGTACCTTTGTAATTCTTTTATAATTCTAAAATGATTTAAAAATAAAGCATTTTTAAAAAACCAAACAATATAAATACACTTATTTACTAAATTCAGGTTCCCCAATAGGGATTTTTATGAAGTTTAAGACACAGACCCAAGATTTCTAAAAGAAATAAGAACATACAAGAATTCTGCAATACTGAAAAGAAATAAAATAAAATAAAATGGAAAAAATATATACTTCAAAGAAAAAAAAAATGTGGTATATGGACTTTCTTCATCTGGATTGAACCTGAATTTTGAAAAGTGGCTTTAAAATCTTTTATTTTTACTGCTCATACCTCTGTTGAAATAAGCCTTTCAAATGTGAGTTGTTAAAATAAAATCAAAAGAAAATGCCAAACACACAAACAAACAAAAAAGATGTAAGTCCTTTCCACTAAAGAATGTGAGCCAAATGAACCTTCCTTGTCAAAAAGCTAATTCCAGTTTTATAGGCATAATCTCAGGTGTTCTTTTCAATTTACAACGAAGAAAAGATCATATACTGACCTGGCTTTTATTAACGTGGTCATTGGGATGCACGGGTTTCTTGCTACCAAGTTCACCTCCTAGCATTTCAATTGCTCTATTGCTAATGACTTCATTTACATTCATATTTGTCTGGGTTCCAGATCCAGTCTGCCATACCACAAGAGGAAAGTGATCATTTAATTTACCTTCGGCTACCTGCAGGAAAAAAGGTTTAAAAAATGGATTTTTAAAAATAAGAAGTATTCGATAGCCATTTAGCTCTTGTGATCAGCTATGATTAAGGAGTCACCTATCAAGTGCTGTTCTAAAGATGCTCACTTTTCTCATATGCTAAATGATTTACGGATGGTGCCACACAGCTCGTGCTTGTCCAGCGGCTCCAGGCTTCTGCAGCATCCCATGCTCCAACCACTGCTGCTCTACAAAGTGAAAGGTTATCTACTCTGAAAGATACAATTGCATGGACTGCAGGTGAAGACTGAATCAAAGCCATCTTTCTTCTGTATCTCCAACGGCATCCTCTAATAATAACCAGACAGGGCCACCCATTAAGGCTGGCCTTAGACACATTTCCTGTGGTGCTCAGTGGGAATGTCCAACAGAAGTTACAGCTGGACTCAGCATGACAATGAACGAGTCACTTGAAAGTGAGTTTGCTAACAGCTACTTCAGGGCACAGACGTCCAACATGTAGCAACTGCCAAGAGTAGAGACAAGCACAGCCAGATTCGTCCGTTTCTGTCATATAATTGTATGTGTTAGTTTTTGAATTATAAAGCTTTCTAAGAGAGTAGGTGCTGAACTTCGTCTTCTAGAATGATTTTAGCTTAAAAAAACAGTACACACCGTAGAAAGTTATTACCTTAAACAATTAGTCCCTTTTAAAATACAACTTTTTTCCTAGTTATGTAACAGACATTCAGTGTGGAACATTTTGAGAAGTGAGAAAAGTGTAAGTTACGATAGCGCTGCCCCTCAGAAATGGTGACTCTTGGCATTTTGGCTTCTCCCTTTAGGCTTGCCCCAAGCAATGTGTGTGCAAACATGCACAAAGAAAAACACATGTTCTCTGTTCATATTTTCCAAACACAAATAGGATCATAAAATACATACATTTTGCTACCTCCCCGACCCATACTTCCTATATGGTGGGCTCCATCATAGGACATTCTGGACATTCTTTTTTTTTTTTTTTTAATATTTTATTTATTTATTTGACAGACAGAGAGAGAGCACAAGTAAGCAGAGCAGCAGGCAGAGGGAGAGGGAGAAGCAGGCTCTCTGCTGAGCAGGGAGCTGGATACGGGGCTTAATCCCAGGATACTGGGATCATGACTTGAGTGGAAGGCAGCTGCTTAACCGACTGAGCCACCCAGGTACCCCTATCATAGGACATTCCTAAGAAAGTAATTTTCTATGGCTCTACTATATAGTTTATATAAGCATCTGTTATGGTCGGGTACAGTCTAATTTGTTATTATCGTAAATAGTACTACAATGAAAAACATTGTAAATACATGTTTTTAACCATTATCTCTGACTACTTCCTTAAGATTAACTAAGTGGATTAGTGAAATTACATTCTCCATACATATCATCAAATAACTGACTAGTTTTTTTTTTTTTTTTTTTTTTTTTTTTTTTTTTAAAGATTTTATTTATTTATTTGACAGAGAGAGATCACAGTAGACAGAGAGGCAGGCAGAGAGAGAGGGAGAGAGGGAAGCAGGCTCCCTGCTGAGCAGAGAGCCCGATGCGGGACTCGATCCCACGACCCTGAGATCATGACCTGAGCCGAAGGCAGCGGCTTAACCCACTGAGCCACCCAGGCGCCCAACTGACTAGTTTTAAAAGGAATCATTTATACATAAAAAATAAAATGTAGTATAAGTTTAACCATGTCTCTTCAAACTGTGAAGAGAATGAAAAATAAAAGGTATGGGGGGCCTGAGTGGCGCAGTTGGTTAAGCGTCTGACTCTCGGATTCAGCTCAGATCA
This sequence comes from Martes martes, assembly GCF_963455335.1. Lineage (NCBI taxonomy): Eukaryota > Metazoa > Chordata > Mammalia > Carnivora > Mustelidae > Martes > Martes martes. The sequence continues at coordinate 62,171,004 of NC_137903.1, read as the reverse complement.
TGATCTCAGGGTTGTAAGATTGAGCCCTGCATCAGGCTCAGTGAGGTATTGACTTGAGACTCTCTCTCCTTCTGCCCCTCCCCAAATCTGTCTCTCTCTCTAAAATAAAGTCTTTAAAAAAATTTAAAAAAAAAATTTTTTTTAAAAAGGTACAGCATCATCCCAAAACTTTTGCCACAATATTTTAAGCACCACATTAATATCCTCACCAAACAAGCTGCTGTCACCCTACCTTGAAATTCATTAACTCAGGAATTCGATGCCCCTTTGCCCTGCCAGAGCCTGACATCATCTAGCAGAGATGCAGGTCTGATGCCACTGAGTAAACAGCGCACTTATCACCTCCTACCTCATCTGCTGCCTTCATGATGGCCTCGGCAATCTTGGAATCAAGACCGTAATCCTGGTTTACTTCAGCAGCTGCTCGCTTCAAAATGCCAAAGGCTTTAATAACTGGGATCTAAAATTAATCAGAAAAATATCTCAAAATTGCAGGTTCATTAAGCATATAAATTTAAGATTATTCTTTTATGCAAGTGCAAAAACTACATAAAACACTAAAGTAAGTAATGTTACAGTAACACTAAGATTACAGAGAGGTATGTAATGAACCAAGATTCATCATGTATATTTAGGAAACCAAACAAAAGCAAATAGGTTAACTCTTTAATACATGTGTGTGTCTGACCGTACCCCCCAAACACACAATGCGCCCCTTTTTTATGAGATTAAAACAGACATGTGTTTATTTCATATATATAAACACAAATGGCACTCAGTCATTTCACCAGCAAGCACCATTATTTTCCCTCACTGGATCTCATGCCATATTATAATTTTTCCTTCTCCTCATTAAAAACAATACAAGTAAAAATAATATTTAACGGCCAATAAGTTCTAAATAACCATTACTAAATGGGTATCACTTCATCCCAAAGCCAAAAAGCAAGTTCTTCTGGTTCGTCAATGAGGCTTTGACAGTCCTTAAGTCACTGGAATGTCCCTCAGAATATTTCTTTAACCCCAGGGTACTACATACGGACTTAGGGCTTACAGCTTCTGATGCATCATCTCACCCTATATCAAACCCTTTCGGTTTGCAGATCTTTTCACTTCCTGCTCTGGATCACCTCACCAAATTTAAAGGGATAAAATTCAGCAAGTTTTGCTGACACACCAAGAAGTGGTATCTGGTTTTTGTGAGACGAGAGAATTATGTATTATTGCAAAAATTAATAATGCAGATTATAGTCTGGCTCCCACACGAGGTCTGAAGGGGGAAATGTGCAAGGGAGGAAGGGAGGGCGGGAAAAGTACAGGAGAAGCTACAGTCCTCACCCGGGATCAGGGGGGAAAACTGAAGAAAAGGAAGAGGACATGTTAAAACCAGGCTGAAGGGAGGACATGCTGAAGGTCAAACAGAAAAGGAAATAACAAGAGAACATCCGTGTTTTCAATTCTAAGAAACCAGAATCAAAACATTTTGAGTGTTTTACCCAAATGAGATAGAAACAAATGGCACATAGCATTAGAAATTTAAAAACTTTAAACATGACACGGATGGGAATTTAAATTTCTACAGGAGGACACTGCAGTGGTGGCTTAAACCACTGCCAGGTCGTAACTGACGGGCCTCCCCACTCTGGCCATCTGAAGGCAGCAACTGACCCCAGTGTCTGCGGATTCAGAAAATGGAAAGAGCGTCACAGCAGCTTCACTGACTACGATCACAATAAAATGGTAAAATGTCACTGGGGAGAAAAGAAGGGTCTCATTATTCTAAATTTACTCACATTAGAAGTTCATAATCATTTTTGGTTTTGCTTTCCCCTTTGGACCTTGGGTACAAAGGGCCAGGTTTACACATACTGCTCAGGTCAGGGCCCATCAGAGTCTGCTTTGTATTTTAAAAAGTTCAGGATATTAATCAAGGTGAAGCAAAATGTGACAAAAAACAGATACCCCACATGTCCATCTTTTACAGGCGCCTAACAGAAACAGCTGCCCCATTTCTGGAGCAGCGGCAGCAACCACACACCCCTGAGTCCCACCCCTGCCGCCAGAAGCAGGAGCATTAAACCTGAGCCCTGCTTACTCGCCCGCTAGTGCCCTGCACTGCCCTCCTCAGTCCCAGGAGCTGAACTCGATGAGGACACTTTAGGATCAGCTGCTACCCTCTATCATCTCACCACGTTGCCTGACCCTAGTTTGCCCCACCACCGGGCGGACCGGTGGGGGCAGTGACAGAAAGATTTTCTTTAGAGTCAGCTGCCTATTGTAATAGTGTATAAGCCTGTGAAGGTTCAGTCTTAAAGGCTTAGCAATGGACTAAAATACGGAAGTTAAGAAGACCGTAAGGTGAAAAGTATATTCGGAAGACAGTATTCCGCAGCAGCTCCCCGGCCGAAGCCCGGCCACTCGCAGGCTCCGAGCCTAGGCTGCAGCCTGGCGCTGACCAGGGTTCACGCTGCGGCCAGGCTCAGTAGCATACGGAAGCCACTCGGGCGGTTCTCTCCACTTCTGACACGTCTGAAGCCAGGCTGCGTCACCATCCAGCCCCTGACGGGGCCCGACTCTGACAGCCCTCCTCCTTCCCAGTGCTACTGAGTGCATCTCACCGGTGCGTCTTCTAACTGAGGTCACCTTACACTTAACGAAATACGGTAGGAAAGTTTCCTAATCCTTCGGTCATTCACGTGGCACTGCATGTGTACTTACGTATAGATAGGCTGAAGAAGAATAGTTTTATGTATTTGTGTACACTTTCCTGGAAACCGAAACCAAGATAGACAGAAAGTATAATATTAAAGAAAAATCTGTTTCCTTTTCAATCAGTTTCTTAAAAATCTGTATTAAATCAGCTTAAAAACTAAGTATTGAAACGAAAAGTTCAAACTAAAATTCTAATAAAAATCTGAAAAAAAAACCCCAGCAAAAAAAAAAAAAAAAAAGACTCACAAAGCCAATTCCATAATAATTTTTTATTTTAACTCAGTAAGATATTTATTTGTAAAATAAAGTGACTCATTTGAATAAAGCCAATACTTCCATAAAACCACTTACTGGCATGCGTTCTGTCGCACCTCCAATCTTAAAATTCATTGTGGATCTCACCGTCTGGGCGCCATAATACTTATCATTCGGGACCTTGAGTTCACCAAAGGTGTCAAACTCTATCCTAAAGGAATCTTGGCTCGCCTAAAGAGAAAAATTAAGACACCGTTAGAGCTTGAGAAGAAACTGAGTATCAAAGCAATAATATCCTATCAGCTATAAGGGGCAAGAAACCTTAATACCTACTAAAAAGATTTAAAAAGAAAAAAAACCCACTAGATTCTCCTTCTGGTCTCCAGTTCTTTTCCTGAGAAATTTCTGTCACACTTTTTTTTTGGAGTATAGTTAACACGCACAACGGTACACTAGTTTCAGGTGTAAAACACTGAGACTCAACTCTAGGTCCTGCTGTGCTTGCCGCGGTGTAGCTACCACCTGTCACCACACAACGTTATCACCACACAATCCACTATATTCCTTGTGCTGTACCTTCTACCCCAAGACTGACTTCACTCCTTAATGGGAAGCCTGCACCTTCCACTCCCCTTCAGCCATTCTGCCCATCCTCTCATCCTCTTCCCTCTGGCAACCATCAGTTTGTTCTCTATATTTACGGGTCTGCTTCTGCTTTGTGTTTGTTTACTCATTTGTTTTGATTTTTAAATTTTACACATAAATGAAATCATATGGTATTCGTCTTTCTCTGTCTTATTTCACCTAGCATAATACCCCTCTAGGTCTATCCATGTTGTTGCAAATGGCAAAAACAAACCAACCTCAGCTTTTTTATGGCTGAGTAATATTCCATATATTGTGTGTGTGTGTGTGTGTGTGTGTGCGCGCGCGCGCACGCGCGCGCGCGCGCGTGCACACACGTGCGGTGTGTATACACCACACCACACCTTCTTTATCCATTTGTCTCTCAGTGGACACTTGGGCTGCTTCCATAATTTGGCTATTGTAAGCAATGCTGCCATAAACACAAAGGTGGATCTATCGTTTTTAATTAGTGTTTTTGCTTTCTTTGGGTAACCATCCAGTAGTGGAATTACAGAATCATATGGCATCTCTAATTTTTTGAGGGTCTATTCCTCCACTGTTCTCCAATTTGCATTCCTACCAACAGCACACAAGGGTTCGGTTTTTCTCTGTCTCCTCGCCGACACCTGCTCTTTTTTAGCTTTTTGATTCTGGTCATTCTGACAGGTGGACGGTGACGTGTAATTGTGGCTTTGAGGTGGAGTTCCTTGACAATTAGTGATGTTGTGCATCCTTTCGTGCCTCTGTTGGCCATCTGTACATCAGGTCGTCTGCCCATTTTTCAATCAGATTATTTGGGCTTTTTGGTGTCGAGTTACATAAGTTCTTCATCTATTTTGGATTTAACCCCTTATCAGATATTATCTGCAAATAATGCAAAGATGTTAAAGACAGACTGTAGAATTCACACACCTATGCAGAAGATCAAGGAAAGCCTCTGAAGTATCTCTAGTAATCTTTTCCAATCCAGGAGTATACCTCTTATCGGTTAAGCTTCAGCCAATTCAGTGCACTTGGGTTAATCTCTACTTCACTGGGAACTTGTTAAGAATGATACTTTAAAATTTGTAAATATTAGATATTTAAGTAGAGCTTTGCCATGATCTACAAATACTACGAGCCACAGCACAGTGGCTTTGCAGTCAAACAGCCCCCGACTCAGTCGCTGTGTCACCTTCAGTAAGTCAGTTTTTCTCATCTATAAATTAAATGTAGTGATAAGGGAGGATGGCTAGGTCAGTTCTTAACCTTCCCAGGGCAACTGAGCCCTCTGAGGATATGAGGAAAGCTATGGATCCCTTCTCTAGAAAAATGAACATAAATACATATATGAAAACTCTTATGTAAGATTTTATATCTTGAAGCCAATCCACCACCCTGAATAAGAACCCATGATCCAAAGTCCCTTTTATGGAGACCCTAGGATTCTACCAAGTACCTCAACTTTTGCTGAAAAAAAAGTTAACAACTGCTCAACAAATATTTTAGAATACTATAAAAAAGATTTATTGTAAAACACTAAATAGTTGGAATTTACCTGTGACAATGTATATCAAGGAGACTTCAGAAAGATACTCTGAGGGTGCCTGGGTGGCTCAGTGGGTTAAGCCGCTGCCTTCGGCTCAGGTCATGATCTCAGTGTCCTGGGATCGAGTCCCGCATCGGGCTCTCTGCTCAGCAGGGAGCCTGCTTCCCTCTCTCTCTCTGCCTGCCTCTCTGTCTACTTGTGATCTCTCTCTGTCAAATAAATAAATAAAATCTTTAAAAAAAAAAAAAAAGAAAAGAAAGATACTCTGAGCTTTAATGTGCATTAACTATGAAATAAACATGGTCAGATGATTCAAAAGATTTAAAAATCCCCAGCCAAGTAATTCTGCTTTAGTAAATAGTCCTCTGGGAAAAGAAAAAAAATTAATCTCTAGTTGTCCTTTGGGACTAGACAGGTTTACAAAACCATTTATATGTTATAAAGCCTTCTGGATTGCAAAAATAGAAAAGTATCATTGTATCTAGGTAGAAATAGGGTAATATTGCCAATGAGGTACATTTTTTTCCTATGTCTAAAAGTCTACAGAAGACTGGCCTAAGCCAGTAAGAAGCAGCAGCTCATAAAAATAATCACACCTCAGCATTTACTGGGCTAATGTAGCAAATTCTTTCCAAGTATCACGTTATTTGACTTTTACAACCATTCTAGGAGATTTTACTATTACCATCTCCACCTTAGAGAAAATACTGGGGCTTGGAGAGATGAAATAATCTTGGGAGATCACCCAGTTAGCAAGAGGAAGGGCCTGAAACCCCCCAACCTTGGACTGTCAAAACCCGAGAACTGTTTGGATTACTACTTTTTTGTTACTACTTCCAAAAGCCAAGAAATGGAGGGAGTAACTTCAGATTGGTCCCAATCAGCCCTTGAGCTGTACCCCTAACCCTGGACAGTAAGAGGACGTAAAGATGAGTAGTTAGATTTTTTTCTCTAGTCGGGCTTGGTTACACTGACACCACTATACACCCGCTTGCTCCCTTCCCTGTAGACCAAAAGCACGTGGGGTTCTTCATTTCAAATGCACAAATAAAAATATTTTCCATTATGATCTAAGTTTTAGATAGCCTCAGGAAATATCCACATATGTTGAAGTAGACTTCGGCCCAATAACACCAGCAATGACAGCAGTGACACTGAACACATGAGCTAGGTTTTCTTCCTCTTGTCACCTCATTATGTGACAGCAATAAGAAGCCAGCTCCAAAGGGGAGGTCAGTTTCCATCAGTCACTTGAGGAATCAGGTTCAACTCCTTAGATTTACATCATTGCTTTCTGTGTTCAAAATTATTACATTTTCATCATAAAACAGCAGTAAGTTTGTTTACTAAGTAACTGGTTTCTATGGTAAAACTCAGATCCATTCAAAGTTACTTGAAAAGATCTAGATGAATATATTTTGCTGTGTTCTTCAGCTTAAACCTGAACAATTTTTTAAATTCCAAATCAAGAAACAGCAACCTCAATCAAATTCTAGGATCTTGACAGTGACCATTAAAATGTGCAGAGGTCAATTGTGGCTGAAATCACAATCCCAGCAAAAACATCCAAAAACATGCTTATTGTCCTTATAATAAAAATCAATATCCCAAATTTGCAACAATAAACATTGTTTGCAGCAGCTTAGGTAGCTAATAACAAACTGTTGCAAAAATTCAAACACGTATTTCTTTATTTGAACCCAAGGAAATATATAGATTGCATAAATTCGTAAAACAGAAACTGAAGCAATGCTGTAAAACCCTTTTTAAGGCACCAGGAATTAGAGAAAACTATCTGTCAGGAAGCTAGATGTGGAGTCAGCATCTATTAGAGAAGCTCTAAGAGAGAGAGAGAGAAACAAGGAACCAGGTAACTTTGCCAAATCTCTTCAAACATTCTTTTAAGAAACCTACAGAAGCCAAATTTCTGTAAGTGTGCTTTACAGTAACCCACAGAAAAGACCTTTATACAGTGACCTGGTACGTACATCAACACATAGATATATGCACACAAGGCTGAAACAAAAACCTCACAAAACAGTAGGAATATTTTCTCTTCCATGCCACTCTATTCTGTCAAAATAATAAGAATCATGTTGGTAACTACCCACTACGTTGATTTCACCATCCACTAATCAGTCCACCTGAGGTCTGAAAAGCACCTGTGTGGTTTTCAAGATTTTCCAAATTATCATGTACATTATCTCTTCCCAGTGTCGTGGGCAAGAAGAGGAGGGAGGCTCACCCTGAAATACTGAGAAAATGATCAGTGCTTTTGATGAAAAATGAAGCGATGAATGGCATCTCTTAAATATATGTTTTTACTTCATACAATATAATCCAGTGTTATTAGAAAAGCTAGTGTTTCTGAAAATCGTGCCTTCATATACCATAACTCATAAAGAGTTTCTAACAGAAGGCAGTTTATCACTTCAGGGTAACACCACGGTTTAAAGAGTTTAACCAGCCAGGCATGGGGCAGGCAAAAAGTGCTACTTGCCACCGGCTCCTGTGAGATTCGTGCTCATTTAAAATCACCTCCCTTCCAGGGAAGCATGAAGGGTCATGGTCCTGCAGTCTGATTGCCAGTAGGCCCTAGAAATACCAAGGACTATTGTTAATAGTCACTAACCCCAGGAAACTCTGAAATTCAATGAGGTGTTCTCAAAATCTCAATGCCAGTCTAAACCTGAAAGGTCTCAGGGCCCTGGGATCCAGCCCCACAACAGGCTCTCTGGTCAGCAGGGGCCTGCCTCCCCCTCTCTCTCTGCCTGCCTCTCTGCCTACTTGTGATCTCTCTCTCTCTATGTCAAATAAATAAATAAAATCTTAAAAAAAAAAATATATATATATATATATATCGGCCTTGAGCCTCTAAGATGTCCCCATGTATATTCATGTGTAAGATAACCATTAACTAAACCTTGACATCTCCTGAAGAAATGAAATGCCTTTCAGATTCTCAGTTTAAAGCGAGTTAAAAGAATATTTCAGCGTTCAAGAAAATCCAAATCATTTTTCCTGTAAAAGGACTATCCAAAGATATAAAAATCCAATATCTGACTTCATTGTGTTTGGGTTTTCGGTTTCTTTCTGAAAAAGTGTGTCTGGTCTTAAAATGTAGGTAGTAAGGAGGGCACGGGTTGTGATGAGCACTGGGTATTATACACAACTATTGAATTCTTGAACACTACATCAAAAACTAATGAGGTATCACACAGTGGCTAACAACATAATAAAAAAAAAGGGATTTCTCAAATTCATAAACTTCTGCTTCCTTCTAAAAAAATGTAGGATGACCACCAAGTCCTGCTATACTGGCAAAAATATAATAAATGTTTTATTGATATTACACTGCAATATAGAAGATATTATCTATGCTTCCAGACTTCATAGTCATTCTGCAGGTCATGAAGGAAATAAAAGTGACTTTACAAGATGTAGGGCTTCCCCATCCATCATGCCAGCAAGGGACTATCAAAGCTACATTGTAGCTGTTCTCCATGAGACATTCTCACCCTCACTGTGCTATTTCTCTGGGTAGTTTTTATCACACCATAACTAACTGTGCATCATTTCTTTGTTTATTTAATCTCCCCTGCTAGTCTCTAAACCCTATGCCTGTAGCGACTGTCCTTTTCACAGGGCCCAATACATAGCAGGCATTCAATAAACACGTTATCTTCCTATTGGATATTTGTGTTCCTTTAGATAAAACGTAACTTAGGGCAGTTAGGGTTATGTAAATCCTCAACAGTAGCAATAAGAAAAACTTCATAAAATCAACACAAAGATTGTGGAGCAGAGCTCAGAGGGCGGAAGATGTATTTAGAATTAGGGGGGGCAATCTGTCTTCATTAGATCTTAGCTATCATTCCAACACTAAAAAGCAAGGCAGTGCTAGATTTGGAACATTCAGAGCAGGGCAAGTTCAGTTCTCCAGCCTCCGATTCCCCTTTACAAAACACTAAATTAGTAAAAACTAAATAAATTTTTAGAAGGCTCTAAAATGCATTAAAATTAGAGCAAGGTGTTGCAGGAACATAAAAGCACCCCGATTTTGTAGTTTCAAGCACAGTAATGCTGTGTTAATATCTTCCAGTTTATAGTTCAGAAAATATCTTGGACTTTTGAAATACATGGAGGCACTAATTTAAGTGCACTCACTATTTGCCAAACACAAAGTACTTGCACATGAGCAATTCTGCTGGATACCTGTTCTTACTTCCATTTCACACGCAGAAACCCAAGCACAAAGACAAGCGGCCCCAATCCCCAACTCTGAGTAGCAGCACAGGATCTGAAATCACGTCTGACTGCAAAGCTCATACTACGGCTCAGTGAACCGTGCAGAAGTGTGACTCTTCCTAAACTACCACTTATTTCCCAAACTCGTCCGAACAATACCCGTGTGCATAAGTATTTAAAATGCTCGGTAAGGGACGCCTGGGTGGCTCAGTGGGTTAAGGTTCTGCCTTCGGCTCAGGTCATGAGCTCAGGGTCCTGGGATTGAGTCCCACATCCGGCTCTCTGCTCAGCAGGGAGCCTGCTCCCCACCCCACCCCCCGCCTGCCTCTCTGTCTACTTGTGATCTCTGTCAAATAAATAAATAAAATCTTTTAAAAAATAAATAAAATTAAATGCTCGTCAAACAGCCCAAATTACTGAAGGTGCCACTCTAAAGCGCAGAAGACTTGAGCTCGGACCGTTAAGTTCCCCAGGTCTCTCTGAATAAAAAGTAGGCTCAGCTACAAGTTAGATCCTAACCAGTCTCCACCAACTTGCTTCAGGACACGGTTCAACAAAACTGGGGGAACCACAGCCCAACAAGCGAAACAGGCCACTTCACGAAAGGCAGAATCTTTGAAGTTCCCTAGAGCCTTCAACCCCACCTGGAGGCCTGCAAGCAGCTCGCCACACAGGGGTGGTAAGAAGCCACGGGTCGGAGGCGACCGCCAGCAGCCGGCTAAGGGGCGGGGGAGGCAGCGGCCCTCGGTCCCGCCTCCAGCCCCGCACAGTCGCCAGGGCAGCGGCCGAGGTGGGGGCTCCGTCCGCACCGGCTGGAGCGCAGCAGCAAGCGCGGCTGCGGCGCCCCCCAACCCCGCCCGCCCCGGAACGCGGAGCAGACCCCGCAGGACCCTCGCCGCCGGGCACCGCCCCTGCCCGAGCGCTCCCTCCGGGCGGCGGCGGCACGGCGGGGCCCGGACGCCAGCCACGCGGGCACGCAGCCCACGCCGGGCTCTGCCGGGACGCCCCGGGAATGCCTCCCGCCTGCCCGGCCGGCCAGCGGAGGGCTGAAGGTCACCGCCGGGAGGCCGGGGCTCGGACGGCCGCGCTCACCATTCGGGCGGAGTTCGGGGTCCGCGGCGGGAGGACGGCCGCCTCTCCGAGGCCGGGAGCGGAGGCTGAGGCCGGAGGCCGCAGCAGGCGACGCGAGCGCGCGAGAAGCCGAACAGCGCGATACATGATGCAGCGGGTGCCTGGGTAGAATTTGGGGGTGGTTGAGGCCACGCCTCCGCGCTGGCTGTCATAATCCGTCCCGCCCACAGCGCCTCGCTCTTATCCAATCAACAGCCTCAAACCCAGCGCGTGGGGCGGGACCAATCATGAATGGCCAGTAAAGAATGAGGGGTGGGGTTAACTTCGAACTGTGGAGCGGACCCTCGACTCCCTCGGATTCATGGGAAACGAGTGAGAAGGGAATTATGGGGAGGGAAGTTCGGTGACTCTGTGAGGCCGTTCGGTCGCGGTGTGAGGCGGGAGGAGCGGGGAGCTGACCCGTGAACCCGCGGTTTGGTCCATGACGTATTCCAGAAAGAAATATTTATTTATCCTGTAACCCGTCATTACTGCTTCTCTCTTTGAAATCTTTTAAAATTTCTTCCAGATTACTTCTTCCGTGTAGAAACTGTGGAAATCGGAGCAAAGTATAAGCAAGGAGATAATCATCGTCACGATGCCGACACTTAAGAAAGTCGTTTTGAGGTCTCTGCGGTTTCCTTTTCTTCTTTTCTCGAATTTTTTTTAAGCTTTTATTTATTTATTTGACAGACAGAGATCACATGTAGGCAGAGAGGCAGGCAGAGAGAGAGGAGGAAGCAGGCTCCCCGCTGAGCAGAGACCCCAATGCAGGACTCGATCCCAGGACCCTGGGACCATGACCTGAACCGAAGGCAGAGGCTTTAACCCTCTGAGCCACCCAGGCGCCCCCAACCTGTTTTTTTAAAGTGCAGTGAGGGCGAGGTCTATAATTACAGGTGACTTTAGGTTTCTGTTATTTACATTTACGTTCTCCGGGGTTTTTGCACTGATAATATACATATTCACATTAAAAGCACATTGTTTTCGTATAATAGGTGGTGACAGAAAAGCACGAGCTGATACGAAATTGCTTCTGACCCACAGTTTTATCTCGTCTTGCTTCTCTTTGTTGCTTGAAACTAGTTGACAGTTAATGATGGAAAAAACCACTGGATGAAGTCTGGAAGTCCAAAGTCCAGGACCTGCAAAGCCGAGCTTACAAGAGGTAATCGCTGCCAGACCTCTGGGTCACACTGCTTATGTTACTTTGTGGCTTATGAATTTGACTTACATATATTTCAAATACGAAAATTTAAATGAGTGAGCATGATAGTTGCACTACAGTCAAAACTCCAAAACCTCACCTGAACTCTTTATACCTCAGCGTTTCTTCCCTCCGTCCCCTGATTCAGAAATTACTAGAATGCTTTATGGAAAAGGGAAACCAAGAGTTACTGAGAAGTTAGAAGGTCAGAATACAAGAAATAATGTAATTCAGAATCAAAAGATAATGCGGGGCTCTTGAGTGGCTCAGTGGGTTAAAGCCTCTGCCTTCAGCCCAGGTCATGATCCCAGGGTCCTAGGATCGAGCCCCCCATCGGGCTCTCTGCTCAGCGGGGAGCCTGCTTCCCCTGCTCTCTCTCTGCCTGCCTCTCTGCCTACTTGTGATCTCTGTCTGTCAAATAAATAAGTAAAATCTTTAAAAAAAAAAAAAAGATAATGCAATGGTCTTACAAAACAACCTATCCCACACGCTTAGGCTTCTCACCATTAGAAGCAAACAACACAAAAGTTAGTGTGAAGACAGTAGTGTTAGTGTCATCAGTTTGACAGAAAGCTGCAGGAACATCACCAACAATCCCTAGCACCGCGCATATGTTTGAAAGTTCTTGATTTCCCACTTTTTTTTAATATCTTTTCCTTTCTTCATTACACTTTGTCCCCTTTCCGCAGCAGAAGTATTAGATGGCGTAAAACTGAGATTATAAATTAAACCTTTTGCTCAGCATTCACAACATTACGTCCCATTTTCAGAATTTCACCTTTGACTGCCATTCCCAGGTGAGTTTCATAGGTTTAGTTCCAGTCTGGACTGAACATGGTGTACAGTTGTACTTGTCGTTAGGAGGGGAGCATTTTCAATGTTATTCTTCATTCTCATCTCTATTCAAGGTCTTTGCCTACTTCAGGAAGATCAAGACTCTTTAGATAAGGAGTCATGTGTGTAAATCCCTGTTGGCTGGCAACCCTGCAGGGTAGTCCAGGGACACTGGATTATTTCCCCCTAGGTTGGCCCTCTCTTCTGCTACCCATCTAGCCCACCTCTTTCTAGGTCTCCAAGCCCGAGTTATCTCTACTCTGTTTGCTGTTCCTCTGAAGCCCTAGGAATATGGCATATTGGTTTTATAGAACTCATAAAAGTAATTCTTAAAAAGTTGTAACTGGTTGTTCTAGACACTTTTTAAATTTCCCATGACTTCTGGCAAGCCTATTTTTCGGAGTAGAGAAAAGGCAGTCGTCACTGGGAGTTTGTTAGCGGAGGAGCCCAGCTCCTCTTCCCATGATAATTTGAATTTTCTAGATGGAATTATGGGTTCATATATCAACTCTTTTTTTCAGTTTTTTAACATGCACTTTTTTGGTTAATTTAGTCTTATTTTTACTTAGTTCATTGTGTGTGTGTGTGTGTGTGTGTGTGTGTGTGTGTTTCCCAATATCCTGATTTGAAATCTAGTTCAGAGTTTCTGCAAGGGTGGGATGTAAATGGTACCTGGTGATTGTAGGTGGGCCAGGAATGTAACATTAAGTAATATTGATCATTATCCCATTTTCAATTTTCTTCTAACCCTACTGATTTAGTAAGAAAGAGCCCTTTTTTGGTGCTGGTGTATACTTTATACCTCTCTAACACTTGCTAATATCCTTTTGTAAAAACAGAGTGGGGCGCCTGGGTGGCTCAGTGGGGACCTGCCTTTGGCTCAGGTCATGATCTTAGGGTCCTGGGATCCAGCCCCGCATCAGGCTCTCTGCTCAGCGGGGAACCTTCTTCCCCCTCTCTCTCTGCCTGCCTCTCTGCCTAGTTGTGATCTCTCTCTCTCTCTCTCTCTCTCTGTCAAATAAATAAATAAAATATTTAAAAATAGCAGAAAAGTCTTTGGTGAAACTTCATCTATAAGTATAGAATTCAGCTACAATTTCTTTATTTTTCTATTTTTTTCAAGATTTTATTTATTTTAGAGAGAGAGTGCACGAGCTTGCGAGCAGGGGGAAGGGCAGAGGGAGAGGGAGAGCATCTCAAGCAAACTCCATGCCCAGCAGGGAGCCCAATGCGGGGCTCGGTCCCACAACCCTGAGATCATGACCTGAACAGAAACCAATAATTGGACACTTACCAACTCAGCCACCCAGACGCCCCTCAGCTATAATTTCTGTGTTTCCCTTCTACTCATCAATGAAACCGATTTTTCCATTTGCAACCATAATTTAAGTTACATTTTTATTTAAATAAAATGTACATCAATTTGAAACAAAATATTAAGTATACTCTGAAGGTGTTATGTAATAATTGAAATTTGGGAAACAGTGGCTAGTTCACTTATTATATTACTTAATAATGAAAATGTAATGTAAATACCTTTATGTTAATCGTTGACACCGTTTATTTTCATTTTCACATACAACCTTTTATCCACGTGGAATGAGTTTTTTGTTTTGTGTTTTTTTCATTTGTTTACTTTTTACCTTGAACTTTGTCCATAATAATATTGACCTGTTTTCTTCTTGTTGACATTTGTGTAGTTTGTGTTTCTGTTTTCTTTATTTGTGCTCAAGTTATGGGACTCTATGTCCTCCTGTGAAAGCCAAGTGAACAATATAAGAGTCTTCTCTGTCCTCTATTCTAAATCTATAACCTTCTTGGCAAAATTGATAGTAACTTTTGATTCTTATCAGTCTAAATATCTTCATTATCCTAAATAAAGACTTTGAAAATTCTAATTTAGGTTACCTCCAAGCCTGCAAGATTACTAAGGAATTTTTAAGTAGAAGCTTGGTAGAAATGTTGGAAGATTTAACTGTAAAAGTCTTCCAGAAAGTAGGGCAAATACTCAAAGAGAAGGAAAATATGAGACGTGTATTAACAAAATTAAATAAACAGGTCAGTATGTCCAACATCTCAATAATTTTGGTAAACAATATACCAGAAACCATTAAACAACTAAATTTAAGACAATATTTCAAAACTACCAGATGTGAGTTTTCATAATAAAAGCCTACCAAGTGCCCAGAACAACTGGGAACACAGGGCAGAATAAGTCATATCATATCATCAAGAAATGTTAGAATTCAGTGAACTCTTCTCTGTAGAACAGTTTCCAGAAAGAAAATTAAACAAGCCACCTACAGAGGATTAGGGAATTTTACGACTTCTCAGTAATCACAGTGGAAGCTAGAGGGCAGTGGATTGATGTCTTCAAATTGTTGAAAGAAAATAATTTCCAACTTAATATTCTATACCCGGCCAAATCTCATGTGAGTCTAGAATAAAAATATTTTCACATGGGCAAGTCTCAAAAATTTACTTCCCATCTATCCCTTTTCCCAAAATCCCCAGAGAAAATGGTCCACCAACACTGGGGAGTAAACCAAGGGAGAGGCAGGCATGAGCTTCAGAAAAGAGAGTCTCCAACATAGGAAACATAGACATGGAAAATTCTCTAAATGAACTTACGACAGCTTGCACTTAGCGTAAAGAGCAGCCATGGCAGACTGACGCAAATCAGAGCCTTCAGGAGATTATTTCTCCCAGAACACAAAATGTTTAAAGCCTTGAATATATATTCATGAAAGATTTAGACAATTGAGGAAAAATTTGGAAATTGAATTTCTGGTAAGTCTTAGAAAATTCAGCAAAGAAAAAAAAAAAGACAACTCTTAAGCCAAGAAATAAAAATAGTTGCATTTTTCAGGAAAGGAAAAATAATCATTATTACATTTGAATGTCACAGTTATAATAAATCCAATATTGAATACAGACCTCACCAAAGCTAAGAAAAGACAAATGGAAACACATTAATCCTCATTTCGAATAGTGTGAAGTCATGACCTAAAACCACAAACTAAAAGAAACAAGAAATAATAAAATAGTACTGGCGTTGGGAACCTGGGTGGCTCAGTGGGTTAAGGCCTCTGCTTTCGGCTCGGGTCATGATCCCAGGGTCCTGGGATCGAGTCCCGCATCGGGCTCTCTGCTCAACAGGGAGCTTGCTTCCTCCTCTCTCTCTGCCTGCCTCTCTGCCTACTTGTGATCTCTGTCTGTCAAATAAATAAATAAAATCTTAAAAAAAAAATAGTACTGGCGTGTTACTGAGAGTCACAGACATGTACCTGGAGCTGGAAAGGGTGGATCTTTGTGGGGACAAATGGCAGAAGGGTAGAGAGTGATCACTGCCTATATAGAATGTCTAGAACTTCTTAATTCTTTTTTTTTTATTTTAAAATAGAACTTCTTAATTCTTAAAGTTATGTGCACATACAATAACCTTGAAAAACACTAATATTAGCAGTAACAACAACACAAGCTAATGTACTCTCCCTGTGTTTAAGAAAATAAAGGAAAAAAATCAATTCTTCTACTAATGTGCTGGATTCCCTACCCTCACAAAGACATGTTCCTTACATTTTTCACCCTTTTCCTTCTGTCATCAGTTTATTTCTCTTTATGGGACCACTGCCAGAATTCATACTGTAAAGTTGCTGTGTTATCTCTTATGTTTAAATAAGCAAACCTGCTTTGAATTTGCATCCCACTCTGACTCCCCTCCCTCCCCCCATTTCTAGGACATACTGTATTCATGCACTGTCTTCTTGGCTTCACCTCTCATTCTCTCAGTAAGAGGGTCTTCTTCCGTCACCAGCTGCCTTCAGTAAGCATCACTGCCCTGAAACTGCTCTTGTCAAGGTCACCAATCCCTTGCACTAACCCCAGTGCAGGTCCAATGGACAGTCTTCTGTATTTTCAGCAACATTGTTGCAATTGACATTAGACATATTTTTCTTGATCTTTGTAATTTTGAGCTCTCTCCCCTGAATTCACTGGCTGCTACTTCATAGTATTCCTTGCCAGCTCTTCACTTATGAATGAGGAAGTGACTCAGGGCTCAGTCCCAGAAGACCTTTCCTTTTTCTTTAAAAATTTTTAGTAGATCTACCACAGACAGGATTGAGTTAACCATGCTCTCAACTTTATAGCACATTATAGAGTAGAAGGTTCATTCATATTTGATTTCACCATTTATTTTCTCCTTTTCTATTCATCCCCTACACCTTTTCTCCTTTTGGTCCCCAGAAAACTACTATAATATGTTTATTTCTATCATTTTATTCATACATATTCTTGTAAAATATATACAGTTGTTTTGTGCATTTAAAAAATTTTATGTAGGGGCGCCTGGGTGGCTCAGTTGGTTGAGCGGCTGCCTTCAGCTCAGGCCATGATCCCAGCGTCCTGGGATCGAGTCCCACATCGGGCTCCTTGCTCAGCAGGGAGCCTGCTTCTCCCTCTGCCTCTGCCTGCCACTCTGTCTGCCTGTGCTCGCTTTCTCGCTCTCTCTCTCTGACAAATAAATAAATAAAATCTTTAAAAAAAAAAAAAAAAATTTTATGTAAATAGTAAGGAAATACACGTTTTTCTTTCTCAGCCATCTTCCCAGCCAATCCTCTATCACAAAGTGAGTTATCCATTCATATGATTTTCAATACAATCTTCATGCTGATGTCCTTGTTGCCTCCAGACTTAATTTTTCCAGCCTAGATTCCTTCTCTGTGTTTCAGATGTATGTATCCCACTGTATACTTACTATCCCTCTTTATTTACCTAACTCAATACTCATATCTCAAACTCAATAATACCCCAAAGGATAAGTCTCAGTTGCCATCCCCACCTCATTTTTTCATACTCGGTAAATGGTCCCATCAGTTATTCAAGCTAGAAACCTGGGAGTCTTCTTTGATTCCTAAACTCTGTTCCTATTCCCCAACCAACACAGACACGATGCCCAATTTACCAACAAATACAGGCCATTCTCCCTCAAAATTATATCTGAGTCCATCTACTTTCCTCCCTCTCCACTTCCACTATTATCTATTTGCTAATGAAACAAGTAAATGAATAACCAGTGTTCATACAATAGTAAATTTCATGTACTAGTAAATGTAATAAAAGAAACAAGCTGGATGATGTTTAGAGAAAGGTGGAGGGGCGCACATCTTTTATGCGAAGAGATCAGCCTGAGGATATTACGTTTGAGCTGAGACCTGAATGCTGAGAAGTAGGCACACAAAGACACAGGAGCGTTCCAGGCAGATAGCTGCAGGCATGAGGGCTGTGGTAACATGAATAAACAATTATTGAGCAAGCCGAGTTCATCAAACAAATATCGTCAACTTCAACTCTACAACAATGACGAAAACGGCAAAGCAAATATTATATTAACCTCTGCTAAATTTTTAATTTTTTACAAACTTTTCTTTTTCCCAATAATACCAATTTATTAGGTGTATCAATATATGCAGAGAGAAGTGGAAATATTCAGTGTCTCTTGTAAAGCATACTATAAATTATGCTCTTCCCGGAGTCATTCTGTTGGAAAGGACTGGTTTTAGGGGTCAAGTAACTGAATCCCCATGAGGAGGAATTATTTCTGCCTCTGACACAGCAGTTACCCTGTAAATCTCTAGCTCGTCCCATTGCCTCAAGTTCTTCAAGCTCAGAGAATGGAGGAAAACCAGTTTCTTAATTTCTCTTCGCCCTCAAGAAAGCCCTATAGAGAAGGTGTGATAATCTTTAACTTTCCTGAGGCCTCTCTAAGGCAACTCTTTCTGACTTTTAGGAAGACTAGAGGGATAAGTAGCCATGCTCAATAATCTTTAAACTTTATTTAAGCTTTTTTTAAAAAAAGATTTTATTTATTTATTTGACAGATCACAAGCAGGCAGAGAGGCAGGCAGAGAGAGAGGAGGAAGCAGGCTCCCTGCTGAGCAGAGAGCCCGTCCAGGGCTTGATCCCAGGATCCTGAGATCATTACCTGAGCCGAAGGCCGAGGCTTAACCCACTGAGCCACCCAGGCACCGCTATTTAAACTTTTGATACCCTCTTCCCTTACTGGGCACCCAAGGGCCCTCATGCTATCCTTCAATTTCTAAAAGTTAACAAAATGTCGTTCTACCCAAATCTGTTTTCTCCCACCCAACCTTATACAGAAAGTTGATTATCTCTTCCTTCTTATAACCCACAGAACATCAAATCCACAGTATTCAGATATTGTTATAAAATGTAGCTACTTTATAAACTCAAATTTCATTTAGATTTGAATTACTCCCCCCCCCCAAAAGGCAAGATGAGACTTGAAAATTGTCATCTACCAGGAGGAATAGTCATGTAATATTCACTCTTCTTATTACAGGGGCTGGGGAAACTCCTGGAAGTTATAGTACAAAGTAATTTTATCTGTTCCACTAAGAGTGAAATGAGAAAAGAGCTAAGACTTATAGCAAAATAATAATAATTGCTACCTATCCAGTCTATCACCATGTTGTTTAAAGGCTACAAAGAAATGTATGATTCATTGTTAATCTTTTTTATCTCTTATATTTGTTTGACGTGTTTCCTTGGCCCATAACTGAAAAGTAATTTGACCCACCTTATACATAATCTAGAAATGTCATAGAACAACAGCTACCAACATCCTTATAGTCAATCTCAATGTCATAAATCGTTTTAATGATATCATTTGTAAGGTGGGTCAACAATGCCACACATAACTATTAAAGTATCAAAATTTAAAAGTTATTTTTAAATAATTAGATACTATGTAAGTATTACTCAGATAATAATATACTATCAGATGTGCTTTCTTGAGTAGAAGTGAAAGGGTGTGTTTCCAGCTATTAAATAGGGAATTCCATGTAAACATCAGGATATATTATCTGTGCCCAACCCCCAATATGAATATCGCCAAGAGTTTGTCTTCCAGGTGAGTAATATTCAAAATGGGCATATCACATGTTGTGAAAAAAGTTTTGATTCCCTAGGGTGAAAGAGAGCAAACAGAATGAAAGTCACTAGTTTAGTCTCATCTGGGCCAGTACAGATACCAAAGGAAGAACTTTTCTAGAGACATACAGATCCTGCTAACTTTACGCAGCAAATAAGTTCTGGATCACTCACAGGAAAATGGCAGAAGCAAAAATAAAACCTCTCTAAAGCATTATACTGATATCTGAGGCTTCAAACTACTCCTATTTCTTTTCTTTCAAATATGATTTTGAGCACTCAGTTTAAAATGAGCACATGGAGGGGCACCTGAGTGGCTCAGTCAGTTAAGCAACTAACTCTTGATTTTAGCTTGGGCCATGATCTTGGAGTCTTGAGATTGAGCCCTGCATTGGGCTCCATGCTGGGTATGGAGTCAGCTTGGGATTCTCTCTCTCCTTATTCCTCTGCCCCTTACCCTGTGCTTCTGCTCACGTGCACGCACACTCTCTCTAAGAGAAATAAATGAATAAATGAATAAATAGATAAATAAATAAACAAAAATGTGCACATGGAAAATAGACATCATGGGTATCTATCCGCCTCCCCCAAAATAAGTAAATAACCATCAGAATAAACCCACAATAAGAATTATAGACACAGATCCTAAGGCAATCATGTTTGTTATGTTAACCTACAAAACCCAAGCTTCAGAATTTTGTCAAGGATACTAGAAATAAATACTAGAAACTAAAAATAGTGCAATATGTAAAAGAATCAAATAATCCCAGAACTCAACATTACAATAGTCAAAATTGCGACCTCCCTAGATGGGTTTATCAACTGATTAGACACAGAAGAAGAGAGAATTGGTAAATTGGATTATATTAAAAGAAGTTATGCATAAGGAAGCACAAAAGGCAAAAAATAAAAGTAAAGATGAAAGGGTAACAGCATGGAAGACTAAACAATATTTGGAGAGGTAGTAGCTGAGAATATTCTAGAATTGATGAAAGAAACCAATCCACATATTTAAGAAACCCAGTGATTCCTTACTGGGATACATAATCTTTACCTATTTACATCTTAGTGAGACCCCAGAAAACCAAAGACTCAATTTAAAAGATAACAATTATAGATTGGATTTTTAAAATATTCAAATGAATGCTGTTCCCAAAACCCACATTAAAAACACACAGATCCAAGATAGCTGAAATGGAAAGGTTGGAAAAGGTATAACATGTAAATACTACAAAAATAAAGAAAAGTAACACTGATATCAAGCAATTAAACTTTGAGGCAAAAATCATACCTTGAGATAAAGATTCCCTCATTATGATAAAAGCTTTGTTTTGCAAGTAACATATAGCAATTTAATTTTAATTTTTATTTTTTAGAGAAGGTGGGGATGAGAGGGAGAGGGAGAGAAAGAATCAAGCAGGCTGCATATTCAGCATAGAGCCCAACACGGGGCTCAATCTCATGACCCTGAGATCATGACCTGAGCAGAAATCAAGTTGGGTGCACTTAACTGACTGAGCCACCCAGGAACCCCAGAATATAGGCATTTCAAATGTGGATTGTTTCATGTAGAGAGAAACTCTTGAGGAAATAGATGAATACTAATCAAACATGAGTTTAAACATAACTCTTTTAGTAATTGACCAAATGAGCAATCCAAATTTTGAACACATGATTACTAGATTTGACATAACAAATATGTATAGGAAATTGCACACAGGAACTCAGAGCACACCTTTTTTCCAGGCACAGGCAAAGAAAAGCTTTTATACAGATTTACCTTTTGCTGACCATAAAATGAACCTCAACTAATTTCAAAAGTTTGAAAATGTATAGAGCATATTCTCTGACTTCAGTGAAATTTTGCTAAAAATCAGTACTGGTAGGATAACTAGGAAATCCCATCTACTTAAAATGGAAGAAATACATTGCTATTCCATTGAACTGTGGGACTAGCTAAAACAGTAGGGCAATCATTCAATTGATAGGAAAAAAAAGAAAAGAATAAAACACTATCATGATGACTATGGTGGGAAAAAACACAAAAGAAGCTAGAGGTTGTGAGTATTAATAAGAGTTTAGAAATGTTGCTAGACATAAAATCAACAAACAGAAATAAATTGTAGTTCTATATACCATCAATAGCAGAAAATGAATTTAAAGATATCATTTACAAATAAAATGAGAAACAAAACAATAATTACCTAGAAATAAATCTAAGAAAAGAAGAGTGAAACTTCTTTCATATTTTGTATAAAACTGTAGAGACTTTGGAGAAGACCCAAACAAACAGAGAGATAGCCATGTTTCTGGATTGAAAAACTAAAATGTGCTAAATATGGTATGCTTCTCAGATAGAAATCCTCTCAGTAAAAAAAACAAAACCAAAAACAAATAAAACAAAACAAAACACCCAGCAGGGTTCTTTGTTTTTGGTTTTGGCTTTTTGTTTTTGTTTTTGTGGAATTCACTGATTAGTTCTAAAACTTAGATGGAAATGCAAAACACAAATAGTCACATAGACTATTGAAGAAGGATGAAGCAGGCAAAATTCTTTAAGATATCAACGCTTATTTCCTGGGTGCCTGGGTGTCAGTCAGTTAAACATCTGGCTTCAGGTCAGGTCATGATCTCAGGGTCTTAGGATTAAGCCCTACATCGGGGTTCCTGCTTAATGGGGAATCTGCTTTACCCTTTGTCCCTCTCCATGCTCCTGCTCTCTCTCTTTTATTTATTTATTTGTTTTTTTGTTTATTTATTTATCTTTAACATATAATGTGTTATTTGTTTCAGGGGTACACGTATGTGATTCATCAATTTTACACAATTCACAGCACTCACTATAGCACATACCCTCCCCAATGTCCATCACCCAGCCACCCAATTCCTCCCATCACCTTCACCTCCAGCAACCCTCAGTTTGATTCCTGAGATTAAGGGTCTCTTATGGTTTGTCTCCCTCTCTGGTTTCATCTTCCCTGCCTTCCCCTATAATCCTCTGTCTTGTTTCTCAAATTCTTCATATCACTGAGATCATATGATAATTGTCCTTCTCTAATTGACTTATTTCATTTAACATAATACCCTCTAGTTCCATCCATGTCGTTGCAAATGGCAAGATCTCAGGGCTTTTTAATGGATGCATAGTATTCCACTGTATATATGTCTATCACATCTTCTCTATCCATTCAACAGTTGGTGGACATCTAGGCTCTTTCCATCATTTGGCTATTGTACACATTGCTGCTATAAACATTCAGGTGCGTGTGTCCCTTCAGATCACTACATTTGTATCTTTTTTTTTTTTTAAAGATTTTATTTATTTATTTGACAGACAGAGATCACAAGTAGGCAGAGAGGCAGGCAGAGAGAGAGGGGGAAGCAGGCTCCCTGCTGAGCAGAGAGCCCGATGCGGGGCTCGATCCCAGGACCCTGGGATCATGACCTGAGCTGAAGGCAGAGGCCTTAACCCACCGAGCCACCCAGGCGCCCCTACATTTGTATCTTTAGGGTAAATACCCAGTAGTGCGATTGCTGGGTCAGTCATAGGGTAGCCCTATTTTCAACTTTTTGAGGAACCTCCATACTGTTTTCCAGAGTGGATGCATCAGCTTGCATTCCCACCAACAATGGAGGGTGGTTCCCCTTTCTCCACATCCTCTCCAACACCTGTCAGTTTCCTGAATTGTTAATTTAAGCCATTCTGACTGGTGTGAGGTGGTATCTCACTGTAGTTTTGATTTGTATTTCTATGATGCTGAGTGATGAGCACTTTTTCATGAATCTGTTGGCCATTTGGATGTCTTCTTTGTGACATGTCTGTTCATGTCTTCTGTGCAATCCTTGATTGGATTATTTGTTCTTTGGGTGTTGAGTTTGATAAATTCATTACAGATTTTGGATAGAAGCCCTTTATCTGATATGTCATTTACAAATATCTTTTCACCTTGTCTTGGTTGTCATTTGGTTTTGTTGACTGTTTCCTTTGCTGTGCAAAAGCTTTTGATCTTGATGAAGTCCCAATAGTTCATTTTTGCCCTTGCTTCCCTTGCCTTTGGCAATATTTCTAGGAGGAAGTTGCTGTGGCTAAGGTCGAATAGGTTGCTGCCTGTGTTCTCCTCAAGGATTTTGATGGATTCCTGTCTCACATTGAGGTCTTTCATCCATTTTGAGTCCATTTTTGTGTGTGGTGTAAGAAAATGATCCAGTTTCACTTTTCTGCACATGGCTGTCCAATTTTCCCAATGCCATTTGTTGAAGAGACTGTCTTTTTTCCATTGGCGTTCTTTCCTGCTTTGTCGAAGATTAGTTGACCATAGAGTTGATGGTCCATTTCTGGGCTCTCTTATTCTGTTCCACTAATATGTGTGTCTGTTTTTGTGCCAGTACCATGCTGTCTTGATGATTCCAGCTCTGTAATAGAGCTTGAAGTCTGGAATTGTGATGCTTCCAAATTTGGGTTTCTTTTTCAGCATTCCTCTGGCTATTCGGGGTCTTTTCTGGTTCCATATAAATTTTAGGATTATTTGTTCCATTTCTTTGAAAAAAGTCATTGGTATTTTGATAGGGATTGCATTAAATGTTTAGATTACTCTAGGTAACATAGACATTTTCACAATATTTGTTCTTCTAATCCATCAGCATGGAACATTTTTCCATTTCTTTGTGTCTTCCTCAATTTCTTTCATGAGTACTCTATAGTTTTCTGAGTACAGAGTCTTTGCCTCTTTGGTTAGATTTATTCCTAGGTATCTTATGATTTTGAGTACAATTGTAAATGAGATCAACTCCTTAATTTCTCTTTCTTCTGTCTTGTTGGTGTATAGAAATATAACTGATTTCTGTGCAATGATTTTATATCCTGACACTTGACTGAATTCTTCCTGTATGAGTTCTAGAAGTTTTGGAGTGGAGTCTTTTGGGTTTTCCACATGAAGTACCATATCATCTGCAAAGAGTGAGTTTGACTTCTTCTTTGTCAATTTGGATGCCTTTTATTTCTTTTTGTTGTCTGATTGCTTAAGGTTTGGATTTCTAGTACTATGTTGAATAGCCATGGTGATAGTGGACAGCCCTGTCATCTTCCTGACCTTAGGGGGAAAGCTCTCAGTTTTTCACCATTGAGAATGATATTAGCTGTGGGCTTTTCATAGATGGCTCTGATGATATTGAGGCATGTACCCTCTATCACACTGTGAAGAGATTTGATCAAGAAAGGATGCTGTACTTTGTCAAATGCTTTTTCAACATCTATTGAGAGTATCGTATGTTTCTTGTTATTTCTTTTTTTAATGTACTGTATCACATTAATTTATTTGCAGATGTTGAACCAACCTTGCAGCCTAGGAATAAATCCCACTTGGTCATGGTGAGTAATACTTTTTCTGTACTGTTGGATCCTATTGGCTAGTATTTTGGTGAGAATATTTGGATCTAAGTTCATCAGGGATATTGGTGTGTAATTCTTTTTGATGGGATCTTTGTGTGGTTTTGGGATCAAGGTATTGCTGGCCTTATAAAATGAGTTTGGACATTTTCCTTCCATTTCTATTTTTTTGGAGCAGTTTCAGATGAATAGGTATTACTTCTTTACTATTTGGTAGAATTCCCCTGGGAAGCCATCTGGCGCAGGGCTCTTGTTTGTTGGGAGATTTTTGATGACTGCTTCAATCTCCTTACTGGGTATGGGTCTGTTCAGGTTTTCTATTTCCTCCTGGTTCAGTTTTGGTAGTTTATATGTCTCTAGGAATGCATCCATTTTTTCCAGATTGTCAAGTTTGCTGGTGTAGAGTTGCTCATAATGTGTTCTTTTAATTGTTTGTATTTCTTTGGTATTGGTTGTGATTTTCCTCTTTCATTTATAATTTTATTAATTTGGTTCCTTTCTCTTTTTTGTTTTTGTTTTTGGATAAGTCTAGCCAGGGGTTAATCAATCTTCTTAATTCTTTCAAGGAACCAGCTCCTAGTTTCATTGATCTGTTCTACTGTTCTTTTGGTTTCTATTTCATTGATTTTTGCTCTGGTCTTTATTATTCCTCCTCTTCTGCTGGGGTTAGGCTTTCTTTGCCATTCTTTCTCTCCAGCACCTTTAGTTGTAGGGTTAGGTTGTGTATTTAAGACCTTTCTTGTTTTTTGAGAAAGCCTTGTATTGCTATATACTTTCCTCTCAGGATGGCCTTTCCTGCATTCCAAAGATTTTGAACAGTTGTATTTTCATTTTCATTTGTTTCCATGATTTTTTTAAAATTCCTTTTCAATTTCCTGGTTGACCCATTCATTCTTTAGTAGGTTGCTCTTTAGTCTCCATGTATTTGAGTTCTTTCCAACTTCCCTCTAGTGATTGAGTTCTAGTTTCAAAGCATTGTGATCTGAAAATATTCAGGGAATGAACTCAATCTTTTGGTACTGGTTGAGACCTGATTTGTGACCCTGGATGTGATCTATTCTGGAGAATGTTCCATGTGCTCTAGAGAAGAATGTATTGTAGTCTGTTGCTTTGGGATGGCATGTTTTGAATATTTCTGTAATGTCCATGTGGTCCAGTGTGTCATGTAAAGCCTTTATTTCCTTGTTGATCTTTTGCTTAGATGATCTGTTCATTTCCGTGATGGGGGTGTTAAAGTCCTCTACTATTATTGTATTGTTATCCATATGTTTCTTTGATTTTGTTTTAATTGGTTTATATAATTAGCTATTTCCTATGGGCATAGATATTTAAAATTTTTAGATCTTCTTGTCAGATAGACCCTTTAAGTATGATATAGTGTTCTGCCTTATCTCTTATTATAGTCTTTGGCTTAAAATCTAATTTGTTTCATATAAGGATTGCCACCCCAGGTTTCTTTTGATGTCCATTAGCAGTGTAAATTGTTTTCCACCCCCTCACTTTAAATCTGGAGGTGTCTTTGAGTGTAAAATGAGTTTCTTACAGACAGTATAACAATGGGTCTTGTATTTTTTATCCGTTCTGATACCCTGTGTCTTAATTGGGGCACATAGCCCATTTATATTCAGGGTAACTATCAAAAGATGAATTTAGTGCTATTGTATTGCCTGAAAGGTGACTGTTACTGTATATTGTCTCTGTTCCTTTCTGGCCTGTTACTTTTAGGCTTTCTCTTCGCTTAGAGGACCACTTTCAATATTTTCTGTAGGGGTGGCTTGGCGTTTGCAAATGCTTTTTGTTTTTGTTTGTCCTGGAAGCTTTTTATCTCTCCTTCTATTTTCAATGACAGCCTAGCTGAATATAGTATTCTTGGCTGCCTGTTTTTCTCATTTAATGCTCTGAATACATCATGCCAATCCTTTCTGGCCTGCCAGGTCTCTGTGGATAGGTCTGCTGCCGATCTAATATTTCTAACATTGTAGGTTATAGACTTCTTGTCCAGAGATGCTTTCAGGATTTTCTCTTTGTCACTGAGACTTGTAAGCCTTACTATTAGATGATGTGGTGTTGACATATTTTTATGGATTTTGAGGATGGATTCTCTTTTCCCCTAGATTTTGATGCTTGTTCCCCAAATTCTCTGCTATAATTTGCTCCAATATACCTTCTGCCTCCTTCTCTCTTTATTCTTCTTCTGGGATCCCAATTATTATAATGTTGTTTTGTCTTATGGTATCACTTATCTCTTGAATTCTCTCCTCATGGTCCAGTAGTTGTTTACTTCTCTTTTTCTCAGCTTCTTTTTTCTCCATCCTTAGGTCTTCTATATCACTAATTCTCTCTTCTGCCTCATCTATCCTAACAGTTAGAGCCTCTATTTTTTATTGCATCTCCTTAATAGCTTTTTTGATCTCAACTTGGTTAGATTTTAGTCCTTTTATTTCTCCAGACATGGATACTCTACTATCTTCTATGGTTTTTTTTTCAAGACCAGCTAGCATCTTTATAATTGTCATTTTGAACTCTAGTTCTGACATCTTAATAATGTCGTATCAGTTAGGTCCCTAGCCATTGGTACTGGCTCTTGTCTTTTTTTTGAGGTGAGTTTTTCTGCCTTGTCATTTTATCCAGAGAAGAACAGATGAATGAGAGAACAAAATACTAAAAGGCTAGCAATGTCCCCAGAAAAATATACACTAACCAAAACAGAAGAGACCTGAAACTGGGGAGAGAAGAAAGGAGAAAATTAATATATGATTAGGCTGGTGAATAGAACAGAGCCACACACTTGGTTTTGGGTGTATTTTGGTCTGTTAGAAGAGACTGCCTCCCAAAATTGTAAAGAAAGAAAAGCATATATATACAAAAATAAGGGTAACCAATGATGGAGGGTTGGAATATGACTGTAAAGATGAAAATTTAAAAAGATTTAAAAAAGGAATTGATAAGATAAAAGTTCATTGAAAAAAGAAAAAAAAAGAGAAAATGTGATCAGGATGGAGAGTAGAACAAATCCATATCCTAGATATAGGTTGTATTTTGGTCTGTTAGAAGCATGTGTATCCCAAAATTTTAAAGAAATAAAAACTTATATGTGTACAAATAATAAGGTTAAATACAATGAAGGGATAGAATATGACCATAAACACAAAAATTAAAAAGGATTTTTAAAAAAAGTATTTAGAAGATAAAATAGTTAAATAGGTTAAAATAGAAAAGAGGGAAATTTAAAAAATAGAAAAGGAAATAATAACAAAAATTTAAAAAATTTAACTTTGAGAGACTAAAGAATCATGGGGAAAAAGCCATGCATTCTATGTGCTGTGTTCCTATAGCTCTGAATTGGTGGGTGAACTTGGTCTGGCTGGATGTTCTTGCTGATCTTCTGCGGGAGGGGCCTATTGCCCTGATTCTCAAGTGTCTTTGCCCGAGGCGGAACCTCACAGCCCTTGCCAGCGGCTGCGCTAAGCAATCCGCTAGGGGTCGCGCTCAGAGCTTTTGTTCCCTGAGCGCTTTCCCTACCGCTTTGGAGGACGGGAATGAAGATGGCGGCCGCCCAGTCTCCCACCGGAGGAGCCGAGAGCTCACAGCTGCACTCCTCAGTCTGCCTTCAGAGAAAAGCCGTCAGTCCCTCCCGTCTCCCTCCTCTCTGGCCAGGCTCCAAGCTCACCCGGGCTGTGACGGACTGTTTCTATCTCTGGCGCCCAGGCCCGTTTGGAGTCTCCAAACCCAGCAGATTCCTGCCGGGCTCCTGCACCACTCCTCCTAGAGAAGGTGAGTTTCCCCGGATCTGCCGCTCGTGGGGTCCCTGCTCAAGGAGTAATGCCCTGACTGTGCATCAGATCATGGTTTAAGGTAACCCCAAGCTGAGAGCCCTCTCCTTGGCTCTGTCTTTGCCCCCAGCTTCTCCGCTCCAGTACCTGGGAGCTCTGCTGCACTCAGACACCCCCAGTCTTTCTGTGACCCAGCGGGTCCTGAGACCACACTGTCCCTGTGAGGGCTCCACCCCCCACTTAGCCTCTGGAGCGACGTCCCTCAGTGGAGCAGACTTGTACCAGTTCCGATTTTGTGCCCTGTTGCTCCCCCGCTTGCCGGGATCCAGCCTGCCCCCCACCATGGTTTAGCTTCCCGTTTATCACCTTGCATTTACTTCTCTGCATGTCCTGCCTTCCAGATAGTGGTCGTTTTTGTGTTCATAGAGTTGCTGCTGTTCTTCTCTTCCATCTCCTGTTGAGTTTGTAGGTGTTCAGAATGGTTTGATAAGTATCTAGCTGAACTCCTGGGACCAGATGAAACTTAGGTCTCTTGCTCTATCTCACACCATCTTGCTTCTTCTGCCTCCTGCTCTCTCTTCCTCCCAAATAAATAAATAAATTTTAAAGGCTTATTTTATAGTCACAGTAATTCGGCTGGAATAAATGGTATAAACTAGAATAGAAACCTAGAACCAAGTCCACGCACACATAAACACTGTACAGACCCAATAGTGGCAGAAGGAAAGTCTTTCACTAAATAGTACTGGGGGAAAATTTGTATTCATTTGGAAAAGAAAAAGAAATTCGACCTATCAAAACATTTATAAAACCTGACATAAAGCAAAAGCCAAAAGACAGAGTGATAAATTTGCCTATGCCAAAATTAAGAGTATCGTATCATCAAGGAAGGCCACTAAGAAAGCAAAAAGGAAAAACATATCAGAGTATAAGAAGGAAAGTAATTATTTGCAACATATATAAAGAATAAAACTCAAATCCTATGTCAGTTTTTTTTTTAAAAAAAAAAGGTCCACTGATAAGAAAAGAAGCATATGCAAAAGAAGAAAAGCAAATTGTGAACAACAGATGAAAAAGTACTCAACTTCATCCATAATGAGTACGAATTAAATTGGTCATGAGCGAGAGCATGAACTCACCAGACATTCACAACCTAACACTTGTACATGTCAAGTAAAAGTGAGTACCACACTTCAGAATATAACTCTGGTTTATTTAGAAATATTAAAAATGTGCACAACAAGCTTCTGTTTCTAGACATACTCATATGTGTGTGCACTGCAGTGTATATACAAAATTAATCAGGGCAGTGGGATTATTCATAATATTAAAATATTGGAAATACCTAAGTGTTCATCCACAATAGAATGGATAAATAACAAGCGATGGTAAAGATGAACTAGAACTACATGCAAAAGCTTGGGTGGAGGGGCGCCTGGGTGGCTCAGTGGGTTAAGCTGCTGCCTTCGGCTCAGGTCATGATTCCAGGGTCCTGGGGTGGAGTCCCTCATCGGGCTCCTTGCTCCGCAGGGAGCTTGCTTCTCTCTCCGCCTCTGCCTGCCTCTCTGCCTGCTTGTGTGCTCGCTCTCTCTCTCTTTCTGACAAATAAATAAATAAAATCTTAAAAAAAAAAAGGTTTGGAAGGAGCTTAAGCACGATTCCGAGAAAAAGAAGCAGATCGCCAAGAAAAAAAAGCATGAGTTTAGTAAAGTTTAGTAAAGTTCTTCAAAAGGTGAAATGAAACTATTTTAGGGATGCATATATGTCAGTGAAATTATAAATAATAGCAAGAAAGTGCTAAAGTCAGGATGGCAATTGCCTCTGTGAAGGAGGGGTGGTAGGCAAAGGCCACATATAGATCTCCAGGGTTCCCACAGTGTTCTTTTTCTGGACCTAAGTGATGGCTACTTTACAGAAAGTTATTGTACCTACTGTATACTGTTTGGTGTACTTTACTTTTTTGCATTATGGCCCATGATTAAAAAAAGAGAGAGCGCACTGTATATATTGCCATGGAAGAATTCTCCAGCTATACGTTGTGAAAAGATAGGGTATAGGAAAGTATAAAAGTGTACAGAATTTACTACTATTTGTGGACAGGAGTGGAGGGGGCGAGGCTTTAGAGGGACAGACAGCATGACCCAGACACCAAAACACTGGTTGTCTCTGGGCAGGAGAAACAGGAAGCCTAGGGACAGGGTCAGAAGACTTATTTACTCTAAGACCCTTTTGTTGTGTCTTTTGAATTTCATATCATGTGAATGCATTACCTTTTCAAAATAAGTAAATAAAAACGCCGAAGGGCAAAGTACTTTTCTAACAACGCTAACCATCCTTGTCCACAAGGGGCCGCTGTTCAATGGTTTTTTAACTAGTCCCTCACGGGGGGGGGGGGGAGGGGGGAGGGGGGGAGGGGGGGGAACCAGCAGGTTCCCTGCTCTTACCAGGAGGTGAGGAAGTGGTCATTCTTACTTTATTTTACACATCATGTTCCAGAAAAAAAAAAAAAAAATCAAAGAACAACAACAACAAAACACACAAGAACCCTCAATTCACAAATATGCACCCAAAATAAATAATATGCATATAAAATGGGATGAAAGAAGACAAAGTGGAGAGATCATAGGAATTCAGGGATGAGGTGTTTTTTGTTTTTGGTTTTGTTTTTAAGATTTTATTTATTTATTTGACAGAGAGAGACAGATCACAAGTAGGCAGAGAGGCAGGCAGAGAGGCAGATGTAGGGCTCGATCCCAGGACCCTGAGATCATGACCTGAGTAGAAGGCAGAGGCTTAACCCACTGAGCCACCCAGGCGCCCCTGTTTTTTTTTTTTTTTTAAATTTATTTTTTTTAGGGTTGAGTTTTTTTTAAAGAACAGCATTAAACATCTCCCCTGGAGTCAATGCACACATTAGATTCTAAAGTTTCTAGCATCTGATGCCAAAAAAGGGAAGTATGGTTAGTGACAAATTCAAAATCTTGCTTGGGAGACTATTAATACTAGAGGAAAAAAAAAATCTTCCTGGCGGTCTGTTAGAGACAATCCGTGAGGACCCTCGAGGTGTGCTTCCTGACTGGTTTTAATAACCAGAATAAATCATACAGCAGTTGTGACACCAAAACGACCTCACTCTCCCAGAGAAGTGTAAGATGCTTTAGGACTTCAGATGGGGGAAGTTTCATTCATGGTTAATCATGAATGAAAAAGAAAGTAAATATCCATGCTGCAGAAAACAGAAGAAGAAAAGCCGAAAGACCACGCTTTAAAAAAAATTCCCCGTCTGACACGCAAGACGGAGAGTGGCTGTCTTCACGCGGCTGGATTTTTCAAAATTTGTTTATTGCAGTGAATTCTTTTTGCTTCAGGTTGAGCTGATTGTGCTTCGAGCCACTAAGGAGTTAAATGCTGTCCTCTAAGTTCAAGGGGAAATTAGCCCTGCTCAAACACAGAGCTGGCTCACAGGACAGGGCTCTGGGCAGTATAAAGGCTAGGAATCAGCAGCCAGGAGACACAGTCTCCTTTGTGACAGGAGGTACAACAATCACAGAAATACTTTGGCAGTTATGGATTCATCTGACATTCCAAGGAAAAAAATAGCTGTCATTGGTGGTGGCTTGGTAAGACTCTATTTGGATACATTATTCCTGTTAGTGGTAATTATATTATTATTAGTCTTAATAATTATTATAAGTCGCTTGCACTAACTGTCCATCTTCTTGTGAAACTTCTCTGATATTTAAATACACCTATTTTAAATATGGTATTAGTGGTAATTTGCTCTTTTCTGTGAAAGGTATTTTTATTTCCATTAAATACAAAGGTGTCTGTTTTCCCTGGTCATTTTGGTTTAGCATTTCTTAAGAACAGAAATCAGGGCAAATTGAATTTGATGTATCTCCATGTTGGTTATGTTTTTAAAACAGAAATTAGTAGTCATTTTAATCCAAGCGTTTGCTTCCTTTGGTGAATACTCAGTTTATACTAATAATAAGAATAAAAGCGAATTCAAAATTGTTATGTAGGATGTTGGCTAGTTATTTATTTGGGTCATGGGGAATAGCACCTGTTTGGTGTCCTGACTTATTTGGGTGATCCCACAGAGCATGTTAGGTGGTGGAATGAGAGGCTCCCCTGTCACTGGGCACAAGAGACGAACTGCAGAGCCTTACCCCACACCTAGAAGATGTGGCAGGGGTCTCTTATCCACTGCCTTTGTTATCTTACCAAGCTGGTCTGTTTCATGTGGCGCTGCCCCAAGTAGACTATGTTTTAACCCCCTCAACAGAACTCTCTTATCTTGGAATAAAAAAGTATCACCATTGGTAAAAGCTTAACCATTTTGTTTTCGCCTTTGCTTTACCCATTTATAGGCTTTTAACTCCTAAGTATTCATTTATTCATTTACTCAACAAAAATTTCTTCTTCTTCTTTTGTTTTTTTCAACAAAAATTTCTTAAGAGCCTAGTACATGTCAGACACTGTTCAAGGCTGCATAGAAATTAGTGTAGTTCATACCACACATTTATTTATCAAGTCTATGCTAATTTTTGTCTTTTGTTCTGCCTTTCTTATGAGCTTTTCACCCAAAGCACTATGACAGTTCCTCTAACATTTCTGGTTTTAGATTTCAATTTGCTAACGAATGCTGTCACCTGCCATGTTGGTCAATGCTTGTGACATATGTTGTCATTTCTTTATACTGGGTCTCAGTCCAAGTCTTTCCTATAAAAATCTTGCAGGAAGTGAGATGTATGTATTCACCAAAATGTCACTGCGTGCCCACTATTTGCCAACACTGTTTTAGTTACTAGGAATACAGTGGTGAACATTCCTGGAAAGTGAAAGAGTGGAGAAGAAAACAAATAAATCATTTCAGTGAGAGATAGACATTGTAAAGAAATGCAAATAGGACGGGACTGCAGAAAGTCTTTGCGGGTATCTGTTTAGAGTCTGGTCAGGGACGGCCTCTCTAAGGGGAGTATATGACCAGAGACCTGAATAGAAGAAAGCAACCTTGTGAGGGGCTACAGAAAGTATTTCAGAGAGAGGAAATATCTAGAAGAGAAACCCTGAGGTGTTCAAGGAGCAGACAGAAAGGCAGAGAGAGTGAGGCTAGAGAAGAGGGGCTCCTGAGGAAGGTGAGCTGAGAGTCAGGTCCCCTCAGGTCTTACAGGGCAGGGCAAGAAGACTGGATTTCACCCTGAGCATGACGGGAAACCACGGGAGGACATTAGGCAGGAAAGTGAGCTGTGATTTTTTTTTTTTTTAAGATTTTATTTAATTTGACAGACAGAGATCACAGGTAGGAAGAGAGGCAGGCAGAGAGAGAGGAAGGGAAGCAGGTTCGCTGCTGAGCAGAGAGCCCGATGTGGGACTGGATCCCAGGACCCTGGGATCATGACCCGAGCCGAAGGCAGAGGCTTTAACCCACTGAGCCACCCGGGCGCCCGTGAGCTGTGATTTTGAAAAGATCCCTTGAGCTAGTGTGTGGAGAAGGAGTGGAAAATTTTAAGACAGGATAGACTAGTTAAGACACTGTTGTGTTTGTCCAAAACTCAGACTATGGGAGCAGCGGGGACATCTCTTAGAATGCCTCTTAGCAAAGGGGAGGTGACAAATACGTGATTGCATATATGATTTGGGGAGGCATAAAAATGTGGGCGTCACCCGTGGATTTCTTGCTGAGTAACACTTAAAGTCTCTGTCATATAACCACTTCATTATCTGAGCACATACCTGTGCTGGAACGTAGAAGATGTGCAGTAGAAGCAACTAAAATTCCAAGCACCTGGGTGGCTCAGTTGGTTAAGTGCCTGACTCTTGATTTTGTCTCAAGTCATGATCTCAGGGTTGTGAGATCCAGCCCTGAGTTGAGCTCTGTGCTGAGCGTGGAGCCTACTTAAGATTCTCACTCTCCTCCTCGTCCCCACTCACGCGCGCTCTCTCTCTCTCTCTCCAAACAAAACAAAACAAAACAAAACAAAACAAAACAAAACCAAAACCGAAAAAAACCCAAAACAAAAACTGACTAAAATTCCTCTGCAAAGGAATTCATCCACCTTATTGCAGAGGCTCAAGCCCAGGAATCGTGTTTGAGTCCCCTTTTCATTTTATGTGCAAACCTCCCTTCTTCTTTTACTCCACCTGTAAACCTTCGTGGCTCTACCTCCAACATCGGTGTCAACTCTGGCCATTACCACCACCCGTCCAGACCATCATCACCCCTCATCCACCTCCTGTGTGGTCCCCCAGCTTCCACTTTTATCCACAGACAGTCCATTCTCCACCTAGCAGCCGCAACCATCCTTCTAAAACCTAAGTCTGGTAACTATAACTCTTTGCCAATACCTCGTGATGGTTTCCCGTTGCAAATGAGACAAAATCCAACTCTTTACCGAAGGCCCCACTAGAACTGAGCCTGGCTACCTGCTTGGCTTCATCATTTCCCTGTTTGATGTTTTATTTTTTTAATATTATCCATCAGTACCAGAAATTACATACTTTATTTATTTTTGAATTTGAACCTATTAAATATCTACTCCAACTAGAACACAAGCTTGTATTTACCAATGTATTCCAGTGCCTAGAACCATGTCCAATATGACTTACTGTTATTATTTAGTTATATTTGATAGATGAATGAACGAGAGGGATGGAAAACTCTCTTAAGGACAGGATGAGAAGGAAATGTCGCAATAGACAAAACCTTGAATACTGAGCATATAATGAAACAAAATATTAAATAAAGCAATTCAAGAAGGTTAAATTAAAACACAGAGGATGAATTAATTTTCTCACTCAACTTCTTTCTTGTGTCTTTCTTTTCACCTTTCCCAATCTCTTCCTGCCAATGGGCCATATCCTAGTATCTTACACTGCCTAACGCATTAAAGGCTCTCCCCAGCCCCTAAAGGGAAAAA
Source organism: Martes martes (assembly GCF_963455335.1). Classification (NCBI taxonomy): domain Eukaryota; kingdom Metazoa; phylum Chordata; class Mammalia; order Carnivora; family Mustelidae; genus Martes; species Martes martes. The sequence continues at coordinate 62,135,447 of NC_137903.1, read as the reverse complement.
TGCAACAGAATTGAGAACTTTTCCTTTGAAGTCCAAAGGAAGGCACCTGGGTGGTGCAGTCAGTTAAGTGTCCAACTCTTGATTTCAGGGTCAAGAGATCGATCCTGATCAGTGGGAAGTCAGGCTTCCCACTTAGTGTGGAGTCTGCTTGAGATTCTCTCTCCCTCTGTCCCTCCCACTCATTCTCATTCTCTTTCAAATAAATAAGAAAATCTCAAAAAAAAAAAAAAAAGGCCAAAGGATACAGTGAATTCACGTTATTTTTTTCAGTAGTAGCCTTGCCCACTGAAAAGTCACCCTAAGAATTTGTCCTTGCCCCACTGTAAGAGATCATCTGACCCCGTGATAGACCAATTAATTTCTTTTCTTTAAAGAAATTAATTTATTCTCAATTCAAGAAGGTCAGAAATCAACAGGTCAAGGAAGGAACTCTTACTGAGAAATGAAAGGTGACAGAAAAGAAATCACGATCTTAAGCTGGTCAAAGTTTAAAAAAAAAAAAAACACAACAACTTTAATCTGAATATTGAGAAAGATCACTGTATCAACTTAGACATTTTCCTCCTTGTGTGAAACACCGCTCCCCAAGCCCCCCGGCCAATGTCATTACAAAAGGGTCATTTCAGCCTGTGAAGACCTCTTCTCTCCTGGAAATGTCCACAAAGTTGTTGGCCTTTATCACATGCTGTGTCCTATAAAAGTTATTCATATGCATGGTTTATTTGCCCATAAAATATATTTTATTTTCTAAATCTTGAGATTGTTTTATCTTTGGGTCCCGCTCCCTTCCCTTTTATAAAGGTTATCTCAGTGCCTTATACTGTCAAACACACTAACATATTTTGTGTGCGTGAGTTTGCTTTCAGAAATGGGGAATCGTGCGCTTACAAGTTGTGGGCAATTAAAAGAAAGACAATGTTTTCCACCAGAATGGTGTCATAAGGAATGTAGTCCTTGCAGGATGATATTGAAAACAGATTTGAAAAGCAACCACTCCCTTTCAGGCTGGAAGAAAGTCTACGGGGGTAGCTTTCTGATTCTGTAGGCTCCGGTGGTGGAGGGAGGCGGGGAGGAAAACGGCCACATTAGTGCTCTTACTCTGTGTTAGTGATCTCTTTCCTGTTTTTACAAAGTGACAAGCCAGTGAAGTCAAAAGAAAGTCTAACTAACCTGTCTGGTATCTGAAGCTATGTTCATACTCAGGTCCGTGGTTTTCAGAAATGCTGCTTCTGCTGACTGTTTGCAGTATTTACCTGTGGGGTAGAAACGAGCAGAGTCATGAGACACTTTCAGCAACAGCTACAGTTCCTTGAGCCCTCATGTTTGGGGGGAAGCCAAGAGCTTTAGCTGGAAGAGCTATTGAGGATTCCAGGCTCAGCTGTAGCCTGCTGTCCAAGCACACGTTCAAAGAGGTATCGTAGGGTAGCCTTGAAGCCTTTCTTCTGTCTCCCTGCCCACAAGCAGCCCCACTACACAGTGTTTGGTGATCCGTCATCCCTGGGTTCGACCAGCAAAATTCTCCTTGGAAAAGTATTGAGAGGGTGAAGTCATTCAAACCATCAGAATGAGGAGACACATTTGTGATCCGTATGACTTGGTGTCCATAATCGTGCCGTCTCCTAGGATTCGAGTCAGGTTAGTGACCTCTGTTCATGAAATTGCCTTTGAAGCAACTTCATCTTGACTCTAGGAGAGTGTGTCACAGGCATATTCGCTGGAGTCTCTTGCGGGTTTATAGGGTCAGAGTGGTCTTGATGCTGGGCTGGCTCTAGACTGTGTTCCGTCCTGGGTTCCTAGGATCTCTCCACCTCACCGCTCACACTCTACTCACCTGAATGGGACAAAGCAGCTTCTGATAGTGAGGGTAAGGCATCAGCTGGAAGCCCAGAAAATCCCTCAGAACACCAGATCGCTGTGTCTTTTAACTCTAAAATTCGACTGCTTCCTTTTCACACTTCGTATCCACTCATCTCTAGCTTTGTTCTAATCTAGCCGTTATAAAAACAGAAATCAAATATCACCCAGAATTTTCCCTTCTGCCAAAGTCCATATCCTAGACACACAGAAACCATCGAACGTTTTATAGTCTTGGGTCAAGGCCTCTATTTCATTCTTCTGCAAATAATATTATTATTTTATTGATAAGAAAGTAAATTAAACTCTGTTCACTCCACTCTTGATTTCCACTCCCCAGACGCTGAGCCCTGTATGTGAGAAACACTCGCTTCACTTCTGCACTAGTATGGAGGACCTTCTGCCAACAGAAGGGGAGTGGGTTTCTCTGTGGCTGTAGAGGTCATCCTGAATTTGCTCCAGGCTAAGGACGAGTCTTGGTCCCATGCTCTCGTTCTCCTCAATCTCTTGTGTAGCTTTCCTTGTGCTCTGATCCGACTCATCAGAGGAATTTATTCTAGCCGTCTCCCTTCTCATTCAGCCGAATCTCTGCCGCTTTGGGAGGTTCGACTGACGCCTTGAGATTTTTTTGCGACCCAGACAGATCGGTAAGGTGTCTTGTAAATCCGGCTGTTACCTGTGTGATACAGAGAACTCACCCTTCAGAGCCTGCTTCATGTACTGCCTTGTGAGCCGCACCAGAGATGAAACCAGGACCTTGAGGCAGCTCAAAACTTAACTGCCTGTTTTTCTTTCCTTGTCATTTGGCCCCAGATATGGTCAGTCAGTCAGTCCATATCCACGCGTGCGTCTGCCCATGAATCTGTCCACTCAAAGAGGCCAGCTACCCCTGTCTTGAAGCTGGTCTCAGGGAGGCATTGGCTTGAGACAAACAACTGTCCTTCAAAATAAAACAAAATGCAATGAAGAATCTTTAACACGGTCTCTCAGAAACACCCGGTCTGGAGGCTGTTCAAAACTCACAGCAAAACTGTAAAAAGAACTCGTCCCGCGCACCCTCGGTTTCTCCCACCTGCTTTGCAGCTCTTCCAAAAACCAACCCAGAGATCAGACCCACTCCTCCAGCCCTCGAGGCTGGCAGCCTCCTCTCCCCAGCTCGTTTGTTTGCCTGCCTCCTCTCCTCTCTGTCCGCGTTCGTTCTGCTGTTCTCTTTATTTCCGCCTGGTGCTGGGGCTCAGCCGCCGCCGGGGCACCATTTCATTACTGCAGTCCAAAAAATTACATATTAAATATAATTAAATTAAATTAAAATAAAATAACTTCAATGTCCAAATATAAGGGCATTGCAGACAATGAACGGTAATGCGATTGTTTCGTGTTCTGATTTAAAATATTTTCTGACATGGAAATATATTCACAGAATCCTATTTATTTTTTAAAACAAAATCACAAAATAAAATATACGACATGGTGCCATTTTTAAAAGAAGTATTATATATTTATATATAATACTTTATATATATAATATATACCCATATATGATTATATATGGATATATAATATATATCCATAAATATCCAATAATTTATATCCATAGAAAATTTTAACATTGTAAGATTGTGGAGCATTACTTTTTTCCTTCATGTTTATCTAATTTTCTATTTTTTTAATTAAAAAATGCTGGGTTCTTACTAAGTATCAGGTATTATGGTTTGGACTAGAAATAGATAGAGTGATAAAATATAAGTCTTAGAAAAATTATTATTCTCAGGGCACTTACAGCCTGTGGGAAAGTCAGACAGGAATGTAATAATTCAGTTCTTTGTAGAAGGTATCAAAACACATATATCCATACACACATCTGTGGAATTACAGAAGAAAAGGCAAATATGTCTTTTGGAGGAAGAGAGGTATCAAGAAGAATTGTACTGAGGGGCGCCTGAGTGGCTCAGTGGGTTGAGCCTCTGCCTTCGGCTCGGGTCGTGATCCCGGCATCCTGGGATCGAGCCCCACATCGGGCTCTCTGCTCAGCGGGGAGCCTGCTTCCTCCTCTCTCTCTGCTTGCCTCTCTGCCTACCTGTGATCTCTGTCTGTCAAATGAATAAATAAAATATTTAAAAAAGAAAAAAAAAAGAAGAATTGTACTGAAAACATGAGTCTTTTTTTCTTTTAGAGATTTTCTTTATTTATTTGACAGAGAAAGGTCACAAGCAGGCAGAGAGGCAGGCAGAGAGAGAGGGGGAAGCAGGCTCCCCACCGAGCAGAGAGCCCGATGTGGGGCTTGATCCCAGGACCCTGGGATCATGACCTGAGCTGAAGGCAGAGGCTTTAACCCACTGAGCCACCCAGGCGCCTGAGAATATGAGTCTTAAAAGAAGACATAACCTTTTCCAGATGGAGAAAGCAGGAAAGGATTGTTCAGGCAAAGGGAACATTGTATTGAAAGGCATCTAAAGTGTAAAAATGAGTGGTATATTCAGGAAATAAGCAGTGACTTCGGTATGCCTGTTACAGATAGGGAATGGCAAAGAATGAACTGAATGAAAAGAGAGGTTGGGGTCACATATAAGGATCTTTTAGGTCATATTGAAAATTTGGTACTTTCCCCCGCAGATTTCTGTGGAGAAAATAAAGGACTATAAGACAGAAAATGCATTCTCTCATTTTTGTTTCCGGAGACACCCAGTCTATGGAGAGTGGCGTGGATAGGTAGAGACTGGGAAGCCGATGCCATCGTTCAGGTGAAAGGTCGTGAGAGCCCTGAAAAGGGAATGGAGGGTAGGGTAGGGCGTCTGTTTTGAGAGAGGCTCAAGGGAACCAACAAGACTTGTTGTCTAATTCAATGTATATTGGCAAGTAGAACGGGATGTTAAGCATTCCCTGAAGTGTCCTGGTTGGGTGAACTAGTAGGCAGCGCTGCCAGACTCTAAGCTATGCAATCCAGAAGGAGGAGGAGGAGGTTTGAAGTTTGAGGGAGGGGAATAAGTTGGATTTGAGGCACATTGAGATGGAGAAACCTGTAAGACCCCCCAGGTAGAAAGAGGTTTGCTAGTCAGAGATGAGTTCACGAGATGGATCAAGGCTGGAGAAAAAGTCCCAAGAACCCCCACAGAAAGCATCATGAAGGGAGGAGGGTTGAGACTGCTGCTTGCCCTCAAAGACCAAGTCCAGGTGATACAAGCTGGCATATTCAGGGTAAGGTTTGAATATACAAACTCAGAACATATGCAATTCTAGCAGATGGAATCATTACTAACAAAGTGTGAAGACATTTTTATGTGCTTATTTCATGGAAAGTGCAGTTAACATTCTGGTTCTTTTCATTCCATTCATATGTTCAAAGATCAAATTCTTGAGAAATCAAAATATAGTTGGATGAGTGGGAGGTATAAACAGGCTTTTCTGTTTGGGGACAAACTCAGAAAAGCCTAGGAATCTTAGGGAGAGTTTTATACACTTCATAAAGTCAAAAGGAGTTGACACGTGTTTGACATACTATCGGGTTAATTTCAAACACATTATAATCATGAGGCATAAAATGCATGACATTTTTATAGTTGCAGTGCCCCTTCCTACTAGGACCAGCATTTATAAATTAAAAGGTACAGTTTTCTCATTATCATTGGACACCTGAATGATCATTGCTGGAGAGGTCACATGGGAACCCACAGAAATTTGGCAAATCCTCTTGATAAAAGCAGGCTGCCCGTGGGGCACCTGGATGGTTTGGTGTTAAGCTTCTGCCTTTGGTTCAGGTCTTAATCCCTGGGTCCTGGGATAGAGCCCTGAGACCAGCTTCCTGCTCATCGGGGAATCTGCTTCTCCCTCTCCCTCTATACCACTCCCTCTCCCTCCCCACGGCTCCTGTGCTCACTCTCTGTGTCACTTAAACAAATAAATAAAATATTTAAAAAAAAAAAGGCAGGCCATCGAAACACTGGAGCATTTACATAGAAGAAGTTTTCAAACAATGTTCTAAATGGTAAGTTAGGTGCCCATAGAGCAGACCAGGGTGGGGTCAACCAAAACCCATGACTTACAGAGAAGGAAGTAAGAGGAGACATGAAAAGAAGGCAGAAAAACAGAACAACTGGGTCAAACCGGAATTATGTAACCGAGGAATCTCCTCAGAGCTCTGCTTATGCACAAACAGGCTAGACTAGTTGTTACTAAAGCTTTCAATTTGCAGGGACACCTGGGTGGCTCAGTGGGTTAAGCCTCTGCCTTCAGCTCGGGTCATGATCTCAGGGTCCTGGGATCGAGCCCCGCATCGGGCTCTCTGCTGGGCAGGGAGCCTGCTTCCCCCTCTCTCTGCCTGCCTCTCTGCCTCCTTGTGATCTCTGTCTGTCAAATAAATAAATGAATAAAATCTTTAAAAAGGAAGCTTTTAATTTGCAGATTATTCTATGATCAAAACAATCTACTCTTGTGGACTTCGGATGCCTCAGAACAAATAGACGTTTCATCATTGCCCGTGAACTTGAGAGAGCTGTCCTACCCCTGTCAAGGCAGAACTCCCAGAACGCCCATCACAGAAAGTGCGGATTGTTCCCAAGGGTCCAGCCCTGTCCCATTTCCTCTCTCCCCTCACCACCCTCATCTCTGGTTATGCTCAGAAGCCGGCTGAGCCTTAACGGAGAGTTTGTGGTGGGCTCGCCGTGGTGTACGCACGTTTTCCTTCCCGTTTGTATCTTCATGTCTAATAAGCCTTCCTACTGAGCAGACCGTCCCCATGAAGCACATTTTGTAGAAAGCGAGGAGGGGAAATAAAAGTAAAGTGGGAAAAGCACTTCATTAGCCATGTTACTAATCCTTCTGGTTGGACCATTATGCTATCTACCGGTATGCTTTTCTTTTATTTTAGTCCAACTTTAGTTACACAGAATTGGAATTACAATCTTTGTGTTGTTGTTTTAAAGATTTTATTTACTTATTTGTGATAGAGAGAGAGAGAGAACACAAGCAGGGGGACCAGCAGGCAGAGGGAGAAGCAGGCTTCTCACCGAGCAAGGAGCCCAATACGGCCCTCGATCCCAGGACCCTGGGATCATGACCTGAGCTGAAGACAGACGCTTAACCGACTGAGCCACCCAGGCGCCCCTGGAATTATAATCTTTATTTCAGAACAAACTCTGAACATATCGTGGTCTTGGAGAAGACTTTTATTGACTTTTTAAAATGAATATTAAAAAGCCGCATCAGTAACTGAACTTGCCACTCAACCCTAGAATCAGCACATCGCTGGTGACTTGTATTAACCTTTGTTTTCCCTCACCCATTGTAAGCATATGAGCCTGGAATCTTGTGTTTATCATTCTCTTGCATATGTGCGTGTGTGTGTTTTATGTATAGACGATATATTTATCTCATACATGTACATGTAAATAATATACATACTCCTAAAAATTATGTAGATACATGTATCTGGGATTCAGCTTTACTCATCCTTATTTTGTCAGAGTATCATGCAGGATGAAGTCATCTGGGACTTAACTCTTTTCATTTATAGCATTACTAAAATATTCATATCTTTGCCTTTTGTTGTGTGAATACACCGTAATTGATTTGTTCACTCCTCCCTGATGGCCGTTTGGGCTGTTTCCAGTGTTTCTGTTTGTCTGTTATGAAAAGTGCTCTTCTGAACATTCTGCCATGTGTCTCCCGAGCACATGCCCTGAGGAGACAAGGCAGATTTGCCAGAGATGTGGTTGACGAGGTCTTTGCTAGTGGTGCGCAAGAGCTGCTCCTGGCCCTCATTCTCTCCAGCACTTGATTTTTCAAGAACCAAGATCATATTTAACCTTACTTCCAAATTACTTCATGTAGCTTTATTCCAACATTCCTGACCCTGCGGGTCTCCTGATCAGTATCCCTCCCCGTCCCGCTCCCCACCATGAGAGGAGCCCTGAGTGTTACAGGCTGTGGCAGAAAGGGGGAGCTTCTGAAGCCTCTCTCCTTTCCTAAATGGAGACTGACTCCACTCAGCCTTTAATTGCTTCCTTAATTGTTTCCTAAATGCCACAGAACAATTTAGCCTTTGGAAGAGATTAATTTTATTGTATCAATTTCACCGTAACCTTTCAGTTTCCTTTTCCGTAAAGCCAACTGGCTAGTGCTATTGCCTTTATTAGATATTCTTTAACACACACATGGAAGGAATGTAGATAGACTGGCAAGTTTTCATGAATCAAAAGAAGCAGAGAAGGAAGAAAGAGATTTAAGATGTTTGTGTTTACCAGGAGGAAATCCTCTGTGGTTGAAATCAAAGGAGCTGTGATTAGTGAAACATAAAAGGGTCCAGGGCTGTGCTGGAAAAGAGTGAGAAGTGATGGAAAAGCTGTTGAGACACACAGTATTCTGTGCCGGGCACCAAGTCATGCTGTTGGTTGAGACGGCTTGACCCCTGTTGGGAAGGTGATGCCAGCAATCAGAGAGGAAGTCATTTCAGATTAAGGAATTGAAAGCAACCAGATGGAGGGATTAAAAGGAATGCAATTTGCCATGATCTCTTCTGACACATCAATTCTAACCGTTAATGAGCTCATAATTTCAGGAGTGGCTGCACAGGGTGAACTGGTTTATTTATTATGATTTTTGTTTAGAGCAGTTTTAGGTTCACAGCGAAATCAAGGGGAAGGTATAGAGATTTTCCAATATCTCCACCTCCCACACATAGTAGCCTCCCCTATTATCAACATCTTCCCCCAGAGTGGGATATTTTGTGCAAGTGATGACCCTACATGGACACGTCGCCCCTCAAAGTCCGTAGTGTACATTGAGCTGCATTCTGTGTATTTGGACAAATGCATGGTGACATGAAGGTACCATTAGGGTGTCATACAGAGTATGATCCGTTTGTCCATCCCCCACCCCAACCCTGGCGTATTTCTTTTAACAAAACAATTGAACATGGATTTCTTGGTTGGCCTTACATAATATTAAAAATATGTATTGCTTTGCAAAAATTAAATTTGAAACCTTTCCACATACTTCATGGTTTAAAGAGGGACTAAGTTCTTAAAATAACTATCATCAGTCTACAGAAACAGAATGATAGGAACAAAGTTTGGTGGCCACAGTATCAGTGAATGGTGAGAGGAGCTCATGCTTGAATCACTGGATTATTTAAAAAACAAAAAACCCAAGAGAAACCAAACAAAACACAAACATAGGTGCTCGATGTCAAGGCGCCTTGGAGCAGAGCAGTAAAAACTGGAGGAAATAGAAGAGGAATTGGGTCTGCCTGTGCCTACACCTGGCCTGACCAATAGGCCCTAAACTCTGACCAAGTGCACGGCCCCCTCCTCAGCCCCCACATATACCAGGGAGCTGCTGAGAACCTCTGAGGCCTCCCACCTCCCAGATGTGCCCCCAGCTAGCTCTGTGAGTTTTCTCTCCCATGTCTCACTGCTACCTTCCCTTCCAAAGCCATCCTCCCTCTTGTTGCCATCGGTCAACCCCTGAGCCACTTCCCCTAAGTCCTGAAGACTTCCGCACATTTACCTCATCTTTTATCTATACCCCAACACTGCCATCACCCTTAGTGATGATCAAAGTTGACATTGTTGACCCACATGAATCTCTAGCCCCTTGTCCTTGACCTGCATGCTTCCAGTATCTTCCATTTCCACCAGACTTCAGCCTCCAAGTCCCATGACCCATGTTGGGGTTGGACCTTATCATCCCACAGAACTGCCCCATCTAATGTAATAGAGCTGGACCTCAGACTCTGATTAAAAACCTCCTAATTCCCTCCCTCAGTTGCTGGCGCTACAACTGCTCTTCACGGGGGCCGCCTACTTCTCCCTGTTCAGAAGCCTTCCTCTGTCTTCCTTCCACTTCATCCAACTTGGTGTTATTGTCCCTCAAGCCACCTAAAATCTTCAAGTCCTTGCTTTCCAACCCATCCACATGGCCAAAACCCACCCTGCTTGGTTTCAATCCTCTGTAGAGAAATCCAAGCAGCCCAATGCTGTAAGAAAAAATATAACCTAACCTCACATCTCGGTGTCACTATAAATTCATAGTCTTCACCTTCAACTGTATCTTCAATGGTATTCAGACACACTTCTAATTTATTGATGAAGAGCTCATGTTCTGGAACCAGACCGGATCCACTTGAATCTCCACCCCAACTCCAGCCCTCACTAGCTGTGTTGTCTTAGGTAAGATACTTCACCTCTCTGTGCCTCAGTGACAGTGCCTGTAGGACAAGAAAACAGCAGTACCTCCTTCATAAGGCTGAAAAGATGAAGTCGAGTAGAGTGCTGAACATAACAACCACTTCGTGGCTATCGTGCATGAGTGTTATTATTTCCTAAACGCCATCTCTCTGTTTCCTTCTTTCTAGTCGATACTGTCAATCTTTGTCATGTGCTCCTTCTACTTACAACCCTCCTCTTGACTCACCCACCCTTATTTGGCACATTCTTTCAGTCTCAGTTTATAGTTTGTTTTTTTCCAGGAAGTCATACCCCATCCCATTCCACATCCCTAACCGGGCTTGAGGGTTCGTTTTCATACTGCTGATCATGTGGTGTTATGATCAAGTCTAATCCTCTTGAGAAGCCTGCGTTTAACTTGCTGTCTGTTGTATCTCTAGCACTTAGCACAGGGACGGTACATAGGAAAAAATTAATGTATATGTCTATTAAATGTAAATATACAAATAATATTAGAAAAAATGAAGACCTAGACAGGACCGTGAACTCCCTGAGGGCCGCTATTTTCTCTGGACCACTTTTAATGCCTAGCAAGGAATCTTGTAATACTTGGGAATCAATAAATATTTGTCAAGTAATAATTTTTCTGTATCTCTTGAGAGTTGTTTTTAAATTTCCAAAAGGATTCTTAGTCTTTATCAACTTGCTTTCCCTCTACATGTCAAAATAGTCTCACTCTAAAAGCTCAACTCAAAAGTAATGTTTTCCAGGAAGCTTGTTTTACCAATCCCTTTGTTCTGGCTACCTGTTGCTATGTAACAAACCACTCCAAAACCTAGTGGCCTAAAACAACACTCTATCCCTATGCCTTGTGTTTCTGAGGATGGTCTGTCATCTGGCTGCCATCATCAGAGAGCTTGACCAGGCTGAATGTCCAAGATGGCAGACTCCCATGGAGGTACTTGCTGTGGGATGTTGGCGAGTAAAGAACTCAGAACGGCTACAAGTGGCCTGTCCCTGTGGTTTGGGTTTTTCATTATGTGACAGCTTCCTGATTTTTAATTTTCCCGTGATCACTGGCTTCCAAAAGGCAGGAAGCGGAAGTAGTTTTCAGGGAGTCAAAAGTCCTAGGTGGATTTTCACCTGTACAGGGGGTCAACACCCCTAAGCCCCATGTTGTTCAAGAGTCAACTATAATTACTATTAAAGTATATGTAAAAGATTTTTATTTATTTGAGAGAGAGAGAGGGAGCGCAAGTAAGAGGGAGGGGCAGAGGGACAAGTCTACTCCCCGCTGAGCATGGATACCAGGACCCTGAGATCATGACCTGAGCCAAAGTCATATGCTTAACTAACTGAGACACCAGGTGCCCCAGTATATGTAAATGTTTAATGATTAAATTCATTATGTATTTTTTAACCACCCATATTAAAAATTTAAGTAACGCTGGAGATCTGCAAAATTATTACGTAAAAAGTGGGCCTTTATACTCAAAAGTGGCTTGCTAAGTAAGTATTGATTGGCTTATCTGTTTGTCTCTTCTTAACTGAATTAGGTGTCATTGAGCCCAAGGACTTAGCTGGATAACCTTTAATCTTTAGATTTATAAAGTTTAGTAGATTAAATCATACATCATAAATGGTCAATAAATTTTGACTTGGTTTCATTACAAATTTTATTTAACAATGTAATCTCTCATTCATTTCTACATTTGACAAATACTGATCAGGTACTTATTATGTTGCAGACACATAGAGGCTAGGGATCAAATGGTAAGCAAACCAGTTTGCAGCCCACTGGGGTAGACAGATATTGACCACACAATCACCTTACAGATGTGAAATTTCAATCGGGATAAGCTCTTGGTATTATTTTCTGGGGGCTGCCGTAACAAAGTATCACAAACCAAGCTGCTTAAAGAACAGATTGTTATAACCTCACAGTCCTAGAGGCTAGAAGTTCAAGATCAAAGCGTCGCCATATCGGTCCCTCTTGAGGACTGTGAGAGAGGGATGTGTTCCAGGCCTCTCTCCTGGGCTTATAGAGGCCCAGCTTCTTCCCATGTCTCTTAATATCATCTTCCCTCTCTGATGTCAATGTCCAAATTCCCTTTATAGAAGGACACCAGTTGGGTTAGGGCCAATCCTAATGACCTAATTTTAACTCAATTATCTCTGTAAAGACCCTCTCTTCAAAGAAGTCATACCCTAAGGTACCAGGGTAGGACTGCACAATGTGAGCTCGGGGGTACACAAGTCAACCCCCAACATTTTTCAAAGGAAAAGCGTGTAGCCCTCAAGGAACTCAAGGAAGACTTCCTTGGGGAAGAGATCCAAATAGCCAGTCAGTATATGAAAAAGAGGTTAACCTTTTTAGCAATCAGTCATGTGCAAATTAAAACCACACACATTCCTATTTTACCTGTCTACCGCAAGATTTAAAAGTTTGAGAACGCCAAGTGCTGACAAAGATAGATTCTTGGAAGCTGCTGGTAAGAAAACATGTTGATACAAAATTTCGAAACACGTTGACATAATAAATGTGAAGATACATAAACCTTTGACCAGGGATAAAGCTTCCATGTATAAAAACCTAGAGAAAAATTACACAGGTGTGTACTAGGATACAGGTACAAAAATATTCTTTGCAGCATTGCTTTTTATTTATTTTTGAGAAAGAGAGAGAGAGAGACAGTGAGTGAGCAGGGGAAGGGGCAGAAGAGAGGGAGAGGGAGAACCTTAAGCAGGCTCCATGCACAGGGTAGAACCCAACTCTGGGATCAACTCAAGACCCTGAGATCATGACCTGAGCTGAGATCAAGAGTCGGAAGTTTAACTGACAGAGACACACAGGCACCCCTGCAGCTTTGTTTTGTTTTGTTTTGTTTTTAATTTAAAATCAATTAACATATAGTATATTATTAGTTCCAGAGGTAGAGGTCAGTGATTCATCATTTGCATATAACACCCAGTGCTCATTCCATCAAGTGCCCTCCTTAATGCCCATTACCCACTTTGTTCCCTCACCCACCTCCTGTCCAGCAACCCTCAGGTTGTTTCCTATAGTTAGAAGTCTTATAGGGCTTTTTTTCCCTCTCTGATTTTATCTCATTTTATTTCCCCCCTTCCCCTCTGTTCATTTATTTTTTTTCTTAAATTCCATATATGTGTGAAATTATATGTTATTTGTCTTTCTCTGACTTATTTCACTTAACATAATACCCTCTAGTTCCATCCATGTCATTTCTGGCAAGATTTCTTTTTTGATGGCTGAGTAATATTCCTTTGTGTGTGTCTGTGTGTGTGTGTACCACATCTTCTTTGTCCATTCACCTATTGATGGACATCTGGGCTCTTTCCATAGTTTGGCTATTGTGGACATTGCTGCTATAAACATTCGGGTGCACGTGCCCCTTCGGATCACTACATCTGTATCTTTGGGGTAAATACTCAGTAGTGCAATTGCTGGGGTGTAGAGTAGCTCTATTTTTAACTTCTTGAGGAACCCCCATACTGTTTTCCAGGGTGGCTGCACCAGCTTGCATTTCCACCAACAATGGAGAAGGGTTCCCTTTTCTCTGCATCCTCGCCAACATCTGATGTTTCCTGAGTTCATTTTAGCCATTCTGACTGGTGTGAGGTAGTCTCTCATTCCTGCAGTGTTGTTAATAATATCCCCAGGCCATCATTTCATAATATAAACATTTATCAAATCATTATATTGTATATATTAAATGTGTATAATGTAACATTATACAATGTTATATAATGTCAATTACATATCAGTAAACATGGGAAGAATATCCTCAGACCAGAAACTAATGTCCTTCAACAGCACAACAGCTAAATAACCTGAGATTGTATGCAATGAAGAACCATAGAGCAATGAAGTGGATGGCCTGGAGTTTATGTACAATCATCTAGATGAATCTCAGAAGCATTTTGTTGAGTTAAATAGAGAAGATACACAAGTATGATTCTAATTATGTGATTCAAAGGCAAGGATGGGTTATTACCAGAGTCAGAATAACATTTACTCCTAGGTGAAAGGTTGGAGGTCATAGCTGGAGAGCAGGTGGTGGGAGCTATGGAGGGTGGGCTGTGATACTCTGTTTTCACCCCGAGTGGTAGTTATATGGATGTTTGCTTTCTAAGTATTCTATAAAATGGACACATGATCTTTCTGTATGAAAGTTATATTTCACTATAAAAAATTTAAAAAAGAAAAACACCAAAGTTACCTCTGAAATCATACCATTTAATCTTGAGTTCATCCCATTATTTTTGAAAACAATACTTTCCGCTAGGGATTAAGTAAATCAGTTGCACAGCCAAGGCTAATACAAGTATCACTGCGCACAATGTTGCATTTTGCCAGTAAAAATTCCCTATATTTGTGGAATCAAATAAAAATATGAAAAAAACCTGCTTTGATTCTCAGGTTGGATCATTAAATGCATGCTTCTTTGCAAAGAGGAATTTCCAAGTTGACGTGTATGAAGCTAGGGAAGGTAAGACAATACTGAAAATCGTGAGCTGTGAAAATTCTGATTCTCTGACATCTTTCTCTTTAGATTTTAAAAAGAAAGTTTTTTTGGGGAAGAGGAGCTTAGTTTTGTTTTGTTTTGTTTTTTTGCAGCCTCAGCTATCTAAATTTAATTTAATACAAAATCACAACTATTAGTGTTTTCTTTAAAGGAGATAACAGTTCTTTTAATTTGGTTCTGATTACACCAGTTCTTCAGGTCCTGTATTCTTATCCTGTCTTAAGATATAATACGGAGTCTACTTTCAATGTCTTAGATATCCGAGTGGCTAAATTTGCACGGGGAAGAAGCATTAACTTGGCCCTTTCTTATAGAGGACAGCAAGCCTTGAACGCCATTGGCCTGGAAGATCAGGTACCTTGTTAATGCCTTTTCCTTGTAAAAGATAATACTTGCCCTTTTCCAACAACTGTGTGCTCTTGATTTCACCCTGGCTCAAAATACGGCGTAATGCCAAGAACCTTTGATGAAAATGCATTCCGCAAAGGTTTTCAAACTTCTAAATTTGGTCAAGAGGGTGAACATTTGACACTTGAGGCAGCTGGGGGGACTGGAGCATGATGGGAAGAAGGCGGAGCCTGCCACCCCCACCCCCTTGAGGATGGCCTCTGACACTGGGTTCGCAATGGGCTGTTGGGTCTTGGCCTACAGGACGTGCAACTGAGGTGGCATTCGGGTGAGAAGAGACCTGCGAATCCCATTCTGTTGACCACACAGGTCCATCATCTCCTCTCCACAATTCTGAACTCTGAAAAGCTTGGAAACAGAAAGCTTTTCATCACCCATTCAGCAATAAGGTTGACCTGATGTGAAGCCTTCCATGGCCTTTTAAATATTCTCATGTAGTGTGAATTTTTGCTACAGATATCTTCTGCTCAGGACGGGGTGCTGACCCAGAGTCTGTGGGCTGTTCTGCGCATGGGCATGCGCACTCCACTACCTATCTAAAATTTGAAAACTTCGAACCCTGAAACCAAAGGGTCCCAAGGGTTTGGATAAGGGTTGTGGGGTCTCTAGATTTTTCCAATGGGGTCTCAACATTGCCCAACTTCTCACTGTCTAGAGTGTCACTTGGAAATGTGAACAGAAGTCATATATTTTGCTGATGGTACTTTTGCTGACAATGTCTTTGAGATGGTAACACGGGTCCCTACAAGTGCCAGCCCTAGTTCCAGATTTCCTTAGATATGCGTGTAGGAAAACACTCTGCATGGGGCTTCAGGGGTCCTAGGTTTTCCTCCTCGTGCATGGCTCACTCTGTTTTGTGATCCTAAGAATATGGCTTATAACCTCCTTGATGCTGAACCCTGTTCCTTAATCATAATCATAATAGGTGATTTAGACCAGATACAATTTAAGTCAATTCCAAAATCTAAAGGTTAAAAAAAAATCAAAACCTAGAATTTGCAGGAACATACTTTTCATCCATTAATCCTTTGCATTAATTTTTAATTTTTTTGAAAATATCCGAAAAATCACATTTTGAAATGGATATCTATCTGATTTGTGTGATGCCGCACTGTTGTCATTGAAACTGATGTTTCTGGTTTTATTTCAGATTGTATCCCAAGGCATTCCCATGAGAGGAAGAATGATTCACTCTCTTTCGGGGAAAAAGTCTCCACTTCCGTATGGGACCAACTCGCAGGTCAGTTGACCCTGAAGATAGTGTTTGCTTATGGTTGAGTCTAACGTCTGGAACTTGACACTTACTTATTGGTCCTTCCTTTCCTCTCTAGTCCTGCCTTTGACATTGTCTGTGTCAGTCTACCATTCAGAAACATATGCTAGTTAACAAGTTAATTGATAGGGGACCTTTAAAATAGGGCCCAGTTGCCAATAACCACTCAATAGGAGTTAGTTAGGTTCTTACATTCTATTAGGCTCATTTTTGCCTATAGGCATCAGTCATGGTGACCTGGGACCCCTTTCTCTCCCATCTCCTTTCAACTACATAGAGAAGATCACCATGTATTTATGGCCAAGCATAAAATGCAAGAACAACTCCAGAGGGTTTCCCCCAAACTGACTCTCTTGCCCCAAATTTAATTATAATGGAATGTATAGGATGAACCAGAAGTGTTTTCAGTGCTGCATAATTTCTACAACAACAGAGGCCAGATGGTGAGGTGGTTGACCAAAGAAAATCCATGATCCTGCTTTGTGTTCTTCTTGTCTTTACATAGTAACACACAGAGTTGGGGAAAGTATGTATTTTTATCTAATATTTACACCTTCTACGTTTGTTGCTTTGAGAGAGAATGAATGTACCAAACATCTATCCACCAGAGAAAAACCCAATTTGCTCGTCCAACAAGGCCTCATTTTAGTAAGTGCAGAACCCAAGGGAGGTTTGCGTTGAGTCTCTGCACTCCCACACATCTCCCACTGCAGGTGGATCGGCAATTCTCAGATTCCTCTGGGCTCTTGTTAAAATGCAGAGTCTGATTCTGTAGGGCCGGGATGGAAGCCGAGATTAGACATCCCAAACGCACACGGCGATGTTCGTGCTGCTGGTCTGTGGGCCACATGCTGGGCAGGAAGAGACAAAGCACAGGTGCTCATGGGAATGAGGTCGGTGTGGGCTTGAAGCACCTCATGCCTCTTAGGATGCTACTGTAAGAAAACAGAGAAACAGAAAATAGTTACTGTTGGGAAAGATGCGGAGAAGCTGGAACACCTGTGCACTGTTGATAGAGATAGAAAATGGTGCAGTCACTACGGAAAACAGTCTGGTGTTTCCTCCAAAAATTAAAAATAGGATTTCCATATGACGCAGCAGTTCCCCTTCTGGGTGCATATCCAACAGAACCGGAGGCAGGGACTTGAAGAAATATTTGAACCCTCATGATCATAGCGATATTATTCACAACAGTCAAAAAGCAAAAGTGACCCAAATGTCCATCAAGGGAAGGATGGATATAAACACAATGTGGTGTACACATATGTAAAGGTAACAGAAAATATATATCGTTTCCTGCCCCTGGTTCCTGGGCCCACAGAACTCCTAAAACTCTTGTAGTTTCCTGAAGGATAAAAGCACTAGGAGATCTTTTGTTCTAATATTTGGTCTTTGACTGTGGTTCCTAACACAGAGCTCCTAAATCCCTTGGAATTTCCTGGGTGATAAGAGTATCTTTTGTTCTAATGGGGTAACTGTTAGTGGGCTCCTGGATGGGGAGTGGTCACCAGAAAGACCAAGACATAATTAGAAGCTTGGAATTTTCCCCAGACGAGGGAGAGGGGCTGGGAGTGGAGTTAATGATCCATCATGTCCCTGTGAGGGAGTCTCCATAAAAATCCCCCAAAGTATGGAGTTTAGAGAGGTTCCAGGTTCACGAACACACAGAGGTGCCAGTGGAAAGGTAGCCCACCCACCCGTAGAAGGCAAACACATCCCTTGCCCTATACATCTTTACATCTAGATGCTCATCTGTG
The DNA here is from genome assembly GCF_963455335.1 of Martes martes. Lineage (NCBI taxonomy): Eukaryota > Metazoa > Chordata > Mammalia > Carnivora > Mustelidae > Martes > Martes martes. The sequence goes on along the minus strand of NC_137903.1, from coordinate 62,117,446 downwards.
GCCTTGATCATATCCTTTTCTAATAAACTGATAAACAGTAAATCAACTGTTTTCCTGAGTTCTGTGAGATGCTCTAGAAAGTTCTTTCAGCCTGAAAAGGGGGTCATGGGAACCTCTGACTTAAGCCCACCGGTTAGAAGCTCAGGTGTAAGCTACATTGCCATTGGCCTTTGGTGTGTGTGTGATGGGGGGGAGGGGTGCAGTCTCTTGGGACTGAGTCCTTAACCTTTGGAATCTGAGGCTATCTCCAGGCCCATGGTGTCAGGACAAATTGTGGCACAGCCGGCTTGTGTCACTGAGAAATTGCTTCGTGGAGGAACCCCCCCCCCCCGCCCCACATCTGGTATCCGAGTATTGTGTGTGTGGTAGTAGGTGAGAGTAATGAAGACATTCCCCAGAGGAGAAGGGGGAGGGTTTTCTATATGACATGCTTTAGAATACTATTCAGCCTTAAAAAAAAAAAAAGAAAAAAGAAAAAAGAGGAAATCCTGACACCTGTTGCAACATGATTGAAACTGGAGGGGGTTATATTAAGTGAAGTAAGCCAGTCACAGAAGGATACGTGCCATATTACATTTATGGGAGGGTCCTAGAGTAGAGAAGTGCATGGTGGTTGCCAGGGCCTGGAGAGAGGGAGAAATGGGGAGCTATTCCTTAATGGGTAGAGAGTTTCTGCTGTGTAAGATGAAGCGTTCCGTGGATGGAGGTACAGACGGTCATGCAGCCGTGTGAACGTACCACCGATGGAGCACTTAAAAAGAGTTAAGATGGTAAATGTTGTATTGTGTATGTTTTACTACAATGAAAGTTCGCTTAAGAAGTGGTTGAAAAGAAAAATGCTCCAACAACGAAGCGCCCAGGGGACTGCGGGGGAGGTGGTGGGGAAGGATCAAAATTTTCCATTTAGCCACTTTCTCAAATAATAACCCACTGATTTTGGCATTATAAAAACATAGGTACAGAGGTAATGCATGAGCCAGGCAGGAGAAGGAAACGGAAGCAAATCTACTGACCACCAATAGGCAGATAAGCATCATTGGGTAGTTAATACGCCCTGTTTCATGGGCCTCAACTTGGGCTTGATGCTGTAGGAAAGAAACACAAGATGTACACACGCAGGCAAGGGTAAGCTGGACACATTAACTGTATCCGCGAACAACTGTCCTCTTGTGCACGATGCCCCGTGCTTGTGCTACTCACCCAGGACGGGGAGAGGAGCTTACAGCCTCGTGAGGACAGCCAGTATTCGAGTCCTTGCGGAAAGAACGCTTCCGAGGGAGGCTCAGCTGGGTGGTTTGGAGAGGAGGTAGCTTTAGTTTTCAGAGATCTCACAGAGAAGGTGAGGTTGGAGAGGGACCTTTTATTTAAATATCAAATCGGCGCCAAAATAGCATTTTCCCAATTAAATGAGGGTCCACTGGTGAAGGGGAGTAGGGTGAGACCAAAATTCTAAAAAAAAAAGTAAATCTTTATGTGTCCAGCGTGTATTGGTAAGAAAACATCTCACGCACTTTGGTATAACAGAATCTTAACAGCGATGGGCAGCCTTGGGCTCCTCGAATCCAACCACCTTGCTTCACTGATGAAGAAATAGGCTGCGTGGTATACAAGGTCAACATCAAGGGAGGCGCAAGGCGGGTGGTCTCATGCACAGTGGCCGGGGCAGCACGCTGAGGAAGGCGCTCCCAGACACGCAGGGCAGGCTTGACTGGTTGCACTCTTGCTTTTGCTAAATTGAGAACAAATTAAATAGTAACCCTCCCACTTTGTCTTGGAGTCACAGGGAACGAGCCAAGTAGACCAATTCCAGCATCATCCCCCCTTAGCCCCCGAGAGATTGAGCCAATAAAGTGTGAGCAGACCGAGGAGGAAGACATGGTTCAGAACGTCAGGAAAGTTAGACGAACAGAGCAACTTGGACTCGAGCCTCAAACTGGCTTCCTGACCCCCAGCTCCAGGGGCGGAGACAGGGGGCAGCTGCCTCTCCACGGACGCCCAAGAGGGTGAAGGTGTTGGTGGGAGTTTCCATCTGGGGCCTCCAACACATTAGAGGAAGTAGGAAATGATCGCTTGCCCACAGATCCTGCCCTTCTCAATTCTTAAGAACTCAGTGAATGCTAAATTTGTGGCCGCCTCTTTCTTTGGTTTGCGTTGTTACTTTTATAACAGGGTCGAACACGGAACATCCTTTAAGAAAAACTAAAATTGTTTTTGAATCGCTCAATTCCACAGCCTGTGGAAATGCAAAGCCCTCCCGGTGACCCCAGGATTTCTGCAAATCCACAGGGAGCTCCCCCTCCATTGGCCTCCCCACTTCTCTGAGCCTCCCTCCTCCACCTGTTTTCTCTGCCCTTACTCCCGGGCCGCGTCCCGACTCTTCGAGTCCTGATGGATCTTGCCATGTCTCTCCCAAACTGCCCTGGGAACTATCAAAATATTCCCTGGTATACAGAGCAGGTCAGAAATCCCCATTTTTTTAATGATGCAGAAAAATGTATTTATTTTATTTTATTCCAGTGTATTAACATACGGCATTATATCAGTTTTAGTTGTATAATACAGTGATTTGGCAATTCCCTGTAATACCCTGTATAATCCCCTTCACCAATGTCACCCATCCCCCACCCACTCTAGCTCCCCAAGTCTCGCCCCTAATCTTGTAGTGCCCCTTTACTGGAAAACATCCATGTTTGCAGACTTTTGGAATATAGAGTGGAAGCATGTTTTTATAATATACTCGAAAGTCTGCTGCGACCACTCTTGTACAAATATCCCAAGGGGATTCTCAAACTTCCTTTAGGTTTTATTAATAATGTTTTTGATTACCAGGGCCACTTTATCCTTCCTCACTTGTTTGTTCTTTTTTTTTTTTTTTCCCGTGATTACTGCTTAATTTTACTAAGGACCTTCGTGAAGGTTCATTTGAAACAATTTAGTCTGTCAGATGCAGTTGAATCACTAAGTGGCAACGGCAAGTAGTTTCAGTGTTAGATTAATAATGTCCCACGCATTGATAATTATCCACTAGCTGTCTGGGAAGAATACATAGAATTGTACAAAACACACTGTGATGAGGAAGGACCATTGACACATGACTCATAAAATAGGTTAAATTGTCATCATTTGAGCTGTTACTTGAAACACACGGCTGCCAGAAGGCGACCAGTGTTCTTTTTGTTCCTGTTTTTGTCTTGATAAAGCTATCCAGATTGGAAATCTGGAGCAGGAATATGAGAATTACTCCTCTGTAGCCTTCATCAGAGATGAGGGGTCCCCCCCCAGTTTTATTGAGAGACAATTGCCCAAGTTCAAGGAGAACCGCATGACGGTTTGATTGGTATGTGCTGTGAAGACTTGTCTGTTCTCATTCATATTTTTTCTTCATACAATCAACCTTTTAGAAGAGGCATTGGAGAAGTGAGGCGTGATGGGGGAGGTTCTAACTTTTGCTTATAACACAGCCTTATAGTATAAGGCTGCTCCCGGACCCCGGGGGGAATGGACAGGGACTCTCTGAACAGGACCGGTTCCCAGATGATACGGTGTCAACCACGCCTCCCGACTGAGATGGAAAGACTATTTCCCCCACGTAAATGAGCCTTCCTAATTTAAATGTTTCCTAGCATACTCTGAATGACAAGTGTGGTTTCCACTGAAATGAGGGATTAATGACACAGAAGAGTGGAAACCAGAACAAAGAAGCAAAGAATGAAGAAGTCCTCTTAATATTAATTTACGGCAAAGACACAGGAAGTTGTGTCTTCAGTCATTGTCTTTGTAGCATGACGGAGTTATTTTTACACCAACTCTAGATTTAGCTGCTAATATTAAATGTCTACTTTCGGATGAGCTGAAGATTTATAAATTAGCATATTTGCATTAAATGATGTAATGTTTCTAAATTTGGAAGACATATGCTTTAAATTTGTAAAGACTGGACTCACCCTGAATTGCAAGTTCCCATTTCGACTTTTGTGGGCTCTGGGTGGGAACTTTTGTTTTTGTGGGTCCGTCTCTCTCTGAAACAATAAATATTAAAAATTAGCTTTTATAAGTGCATTGGTATAGAGATTAATCAGGCTGGATTCATTCTCATGTATTCATTATATTTTTTTCTTCTGATTTTAGTATCAACTAAAATCAAAACATTTTCATGGACCCCTAAAAGTATGTGGGTCCTAGGCACTGTTCCCTTTGTGCCTCAGGCACAGTCAGCCCTGCCGAATTGTCCCATAAAGTCAGAAAAAACAAACATGTATCCCAGGGAGGGCTGATCCTACTTCTACCAGTACTTCCCCTCCCCCCTTCTTTCACGTTGAAATAAGTGCCTTCAAAGTAGTCTCTTTAGGGGCGTCTGGGTAGCTCAGTTAAGCAATTTCCTTCCATTCAGGTCATGATCCCAGTCCCAGGACTGAGCCCTGCATGGGGCTCCCTGCTCAGCGGAGTGTCTGCTTCTCCCTCTGCCTCTGCTTCTCCCCTCCAGCTCATGCTCTCTCTCTCACTCACTCCCTCCACCTCAAATCAATTAAAAAAAATCTTCAAAACAAAAACAAAGTAGTGTCTTTAGGAAATAGTATACTAATTCTAGTGATGCTGTCATTACTGAAGTTTTCCCAACAGCTCTATTTTGGAGCCCTAAGATGAAAATAGAAGATTTATGAGATGTTGTCAAAATCAAACTATCTTAGTGAGAATAACGCTTTTTGCTATAAGATGAGGATTTGGTTTTTGTGGTATCAAACCTGAAAAAATGCACTCTTCACAACTTGAACATTGTTTTGTATGTATTTGGTTAAAGTGCTTATTTTTTTTTTAAAGGCTCCTTAGCTAAATGACTACAAAACTAAGCTTGCAGCCTTCTGCTAGGTATTTCCTATTGCTGAGCGAATAATGTGAAACGTTATTTGTCCATTCTCCAGAAGCAAACAGTATCTACTGTGTTTTTCTTGCAGTACATTCTTTCTTTAAGCAGAGCAGATCTAAACAAGGAACTTTTGACGGGTAAGTCCAACATTTTAGTCAGCAATTGTCATTTCAGTAAAGTACATGAGCCTAACTAACCTTGTCCCATGATTTACTGGGATTTGCTTATATGATTCCTTTCCCTGGGTTACCCGTGGGTTATTCGCACAGGCTATGTACAGCCCAAAGCCCTTCTTGAAAAAATAGCGCTGGATCCTTCGGCGTCTCTCTCTCTCTCATCTTATGGCTGATCTAAATAAAAATCATATGTCCATCACACATTAAAGTCCTGCTGTCTTCTCAGTACTGGAACGAGTGAGTGCTCACTCCCTGAAGACCTCGTGGACTGGAAGAAGAGCAGACACCCTCGAAGGACTTGCCCAGGGGCACAAGGAGCCCCACACTGCAGACACATGAAAAGCAGTAGCTGGAGGCTGAATGGGGTGGTGGTCTTTAGGGTATTGCCATAATTCCTGGGTGCAGCAACCAAATGGTAGACTGAGCTAGAGCTGGGGGTGTGGGGGGGCACCAGTGCGGAAGGTGGAGGCCCGTGCTTTTGTAGGAGACCAAGGAAGTAAGACGGCCAAGGAGGCTGAAAAAGAGGAAGTTGTGAAATCCGCTCCGAGACTTCCATGTGTTACAGACCAACCCATTCATGGACAAGCCGCTGAACTGCAAATTAAATCTGTAGCTTGGATAATTGGATTGATAATCCAATCACCTCCCAGGTAGCCCTTGATGACAACAGTTTTGTTTCTGCTCCTCAGCGTTTGTGCTAATCAGGTCCATTCCCTGCAGAGCATAACCCTTGAGTAATTCTACCATCAGTTCCTCTATGCAATCCGACTGCCTCTGAGTTCTGGAGAGCAGTGATGCTCGGTGGTTTATCTGTGTTTTTCCACAGCCTCCGACACAGCGTGAGTTTGCAGTGTGTCTGTTGAACACTGAACTGGCGGGAGTCATCTGCGAAGCTTACTCCTGCTGACTCACCAGGGACTTCAGAAATAGGGCTTAGTATTCTTCCTAATTCCACTTCTTTACTTATATTTGCAAGACTATCCTTTGGTTGAGTAGATGTTGGGGGGGTGGGGTGGGGGAGGTGTAGATAGTTGCTAGATATACTCATACTGATCTCCAGAAGTCCCAAAACAGCTTTGTAAAAAGTAGCCTATAGCAGACCCAAGACAATCCCTTTAGAGCATCCTCTGAATTTATTAAGATAAAAATGAGAGCAAACATTCACTGAGGCCCCAGGAAGTATGTTCATTGCTCTATATGCATTGATTTATAGACCCTCCCAACAGCTCTGTGGGGTAGGAGCTCTTTTCCCTCTGTTTTACAGGTGGTGAAGGTTTCCAGAGTTCCCCCGCAACCCCGAAGCAGCCCACATGGTTAATAAGTGATAGAGTCCGGGCTGGAGCTTGGGCCCCTACTCCAAAGTCCATGTCCTTATCCGCGAACGTCAGTGCCTCCCACATGACACAAGACACATCTGCTGACAGTAGTAGCCACAGCCTGGGAAGAACTGACCTTGGTGGACAGACCAGAAGCTCCCAGCCCTGGTTTTCCTTAGGAATGTGCTGCATGCTGTGTAATTTCAGAAATGCCACAAACATGTGAATGAAATGAACATGGCCTCTCTTCACTCCTAAATGTCGTTGGGCATATAAATTCTTTCATACGGCTTTCATTCCTTTACACAAACATGTGAGCCGCCGGTTCCAGGCACAAACACTGGCTCCCGACCGAGCAGCACCCTGCCCCCCACTCCGAAGCCTCAGGAATGAAATCACGACCCTGCACCCCATGTAGGATGGTTCCATGGTTCACTGTGTGTGTTGAGGGTGGGGGGTGGTTAATAATTGTTAAGCAAAGCAAGCGGAAAAAGGCATATGGTCAAGAAAATGTGGTAAATTCTGCACGAAACAAGTTTTGTAAGTTTTCTTACAGTCTTTCTCTGATGGTCTGCATTGTGGATTTTTCTAGAGCAGGGCTGTCCAAGACCCGGCCACAGATGGCAGACTCATGTATAATTTAAACTTTTTTAGTAACCACATGCAAAAACCGAAAAAGAAACAAGTGAAGTTAACTTTAACAATATATTTTAACTTAGTATATCCAAAGTATTATCATTTCAATGTGTAATCAACAGGACACAGTTATTCATGAGACTTTTTTTGGGGGGGTGGTGGTACTGAGTTGCCCAAACCCACTGTGTGCAATTCATCTCCATTCAGACTAGCCACATGTGGCTGAGGACCAGGACGGCACAGCTCGGGGGTCAGAGTGTTAGCATCTTGCTAATGGCTTTGATCACAAAATGGTTTTTATTAGGAAGCATATTCCAGGACTACTGTTCTGTGGAAACTTCTTTGAGCTGTCTTAGTATACATTTAAATAAAAAATAGATTTTTTTTTTTTTTTAGATTTTATTTATTTGATGGAGAGAGAGCATGAGCGGGGGAAGGGGCAGCAGGTAGAGGGAGAAGCTGGCTTCCTGATGAGCAGAGAGCCAATGCAGGGCTCGATCCCAGGTTTGTGGAAGCAGGACCTGAGCCAAAGGCAGACAGTTAACTGACTGAGCCACCCAGGTGCCCCCCAAAATTAAATTAAATTTAATTTTTTAAAAGCTTGATTCCACAAACACATTTTGAGTTTATAAAAGGTATCCATCATGGTTCTGATAAACTCTGTTTTCTTTGAAGTTATTTTCCAAAAGATTTCTTTAACATAGATAAATAGATCTGATGTGTAGCTTTAACAACAATAAATAGCCTATAATTATAGATCTCCTAACCATGAGAATTCATAGGGACAAAAATAACATTTTACTGTTATGACAAGAACATGATGAATTCACTACTTTCTACAGATTGTTAGCAGGCAAAATTTAAAAAGCACCAAAATAGTTTGATTCTATTTATTGAGAAATTTTAAATCTTCTTACTCAATTTTTCCCCCTAAGTGTTCCGGTGTTTGACTACAAAAAGGATTAGTATCAAAAATTTATATTTGTGGGGCACCTGGGGGACCCAATCATTAAGCATCTGCCTTGGGCTCAGGTCATGATCCCAGCTGCCCCTGCTTGTGTTCCTTCTCTAGCTATCTCTCTCTGTCATAAATAAATAAAATCTTTTAAAAAAAAATCTATATTTGTGACAACGTGACTCAGAAGTTCAGAGACTTACTAAAAAGAGATAAAGAAACAGGCATAGCTTGAGAAAAGGAGTTTAGCTGCGTATTTCTTTCTCTCTTTTTTAATGAGAGAATTTTTTTTTAAAGATTTTATTTACTGATTTGACAGAGGGAGAGAGAGCACAAGCACGCAGAGAGGCAGGCAGAGTGAGAAGCAGACTCCCCTGTGAGCAGGGAGCTGAATTCAGGACTAGATCCCAGGACCCAGGGATCATGACCTGAGCCAAAAGCAGACGCTTAACCAACTGAGCCACCCAGACGCCCCTAGCTGAGTATTTCTAATCACAAGTAAGGTCTTAGGTCAGAGGCAACTTTTAAAATACTTGCCGCCTCTTTCTTTTCCAGGGTAACAGCCATCATAGCAATGTAAAAATCTGCATAATGGAATTGGTTGGATTTGTTTGTTTGTTTGTTTGTTTGGATGAGGATAGTTGATTTGTATTCATCACTTTTACTACCAAATGATCCCGGAACATTCGCCAAATAGCTGCCAAAAGACCATTTTAACTAATTCAATTTTACGTTCTTGAGAATAAACATCTCTATCCCACCGTTCTCAGAAAACGATGACTGTTTCAATGTGATTAAGTGAAACGAGCATTGGAATTTCATTTCTTTTTGGTTTTCTTCTTCGTCTCCTCAGCCGTTGAGAAATACCCCAACGCGAAGGTGCACTTTGGCCACAGGCTGTTGAAGTGTAATCCTGAGGAGGGCGCGATCACCGTGCTCGGGTAATCCCCGGGGGTGCTGCGGCCGGCCCAGGTGGAGGCTTGGAGTGGGGAACTGGACCTGTACACTTTGTTCTCTGGCTTCTCTGAAAGAGTTAAATGATTCCTAAAAGGGATTCAAAGAATCAGATCGAAAACCAGCACCCGTGGTTCTTCTTGGTTCTTGTGCTGCTTCAGCCTCCTGCCTTGTCCCACACCCATGCCCCCCCCCCCCAAAGACTCTCTGTCCTTGAAACAGATGAGCCGCCGAGGCCCGGCGTTTCCTCTCCTCTTTCGGAAACGACGTGGCTGCCTCCTTGGCTGCCTGCGTTTCCTCCGAAGCTCCTAGCTCCGTGCCCCATTCTTGGGATGTGTCGTGGATTCCCAGTCCGTTCAGCAACCACTTAGAGTCACTTCGCTAAAACGAGCCTCTCTAGTCCGTTCCTCTGTCTTCACTCTCATCACTCTCCATCCTTATTTCGACCCTAATCCGTGCTCTTTTCCTGTTCGGCACCTTCGCAGATACCTCTTGCCATGATCTCAAATGCATCTTAAAACTTAACCATCTTGGGGCACCGGGGTGGCTCAGTGGTTAAGCGTCTGCCTTTGTACAGCAGAGCAGTGACCCCCCTGAGCTGCTGCTTTTTATACCCAAGTAGATGAACATCACCATTTTTACCACTAGACGGTTTCTTTGTGTTTTTTTTTTTTAAGATTCTATTTATTATTTATTTGACAGACAGAGATCACAAGTAGGCAGAGAGGAAGGCAGAGAGAGAGGGTGAAGCAGGCTCCCTGCTGAGCAGAGAGCCCGATGCGGGGCTGGATCCCAGGACCCTGGGATCATGACCTGAGCCAAAGGCAGAGGCTTTAACCCACTGAGCCACCCAGGCGCCCCTAGGCGGTTTCTTTTAATGGTACATGTTATTTTTCAGATCTGACGAAGTTCCCATAGATGTCACTTATGACCTCATTGTAGGATGCGATGGAGCGTATTCTACTGTCCGAAGCCACCTCATGAAGAAACCCCGCTTTGATTACAGTCAGCTGTACATTCCCCACGGGTACATAGAGCTCACGATCCCACCTAGGAACGGGGATGTAAGTCCTTACCCTTCTTTGGCTCCTTCCCACAGCCCTCCCACCCCTGGGACCAGGGAAGACACAGAACCTAGTGCACTTGTTCTTGGCGGCATGTGTGGATGAATTCTGAGGTCTGTCATCGTCCTTCATAAGGCATAACAGGTTGGGTGTGCAAATGTCCCCTCAATAATATCGCTTCTGTCCCTTGCCTTCAAGATACGTTTTCCTGAGCGGGCAGGAAAGAAGAGGCATCCCCAGTACCCTACTGAAAATGCACAGGGAAATTGTCTGATATAATCATGTCATTTTTCTATTTTTTCCTTGGGAGAAAAAAAATGGGTTTGGAATCTTTCTGTATACAACAATCCAGACCTCTTATACTCATGATTACTTCAAATAATAGTCATTAGATAAAGCGACTAGCCAGTCATTACAAAGAGATTTCCACTGCGTTTTTCTGACTTCTGGGTTCCCAAGTTTGGCCCTATTTGGCCTGAGGCAAGTACAGCCTAGGTATGTTTAATATTGTCATAAGCAAATAAATGTAGGAACTTACTAAGGGAAATCAAAATACTAACAAAACCAGTAAGGATCTTGGCGTATAGGTAAATATAAGTAAATAGCATTTGTTAAAATTTGATTTGTATAGACAACATCCGTTTTTAAGGTACAGGTGCGATCTCTCCTATTTGAAATTCAGACGTCCATAAAATTGGTCAGTCTGTGATGGTGCTATTAACATATCGGCTATGCGCCAAACTGTATCAGCCAGGCAGATCCGTATTAGCATTGAGTCACTGTTTATTTCTTCCTCCCGGTCACAAAAGTATTTTTAGTAACTCTGAAGTGCTAATTTTACGGTTTTCAAGGGAGCCTTGTTCTCATGGCCCAGGATCTGATAATTCTGGGTAATAGGATACCAGGATTCTGTTGAAAAATTGCCCCAGACTTGAGTGGACTCATGCCTCCTAATGTAGATTTAAGATCACCATTTACTTTTTGTAGGGGCTCATATTTCATAGTGAAGATTCGTGGTTTACAAAAAGTCTCTGCTCTTAAAAAAAAACCCACTGTTTTCACATAGCAATGGGATTCAGACCTGGGAGTATTTTAATACGGTCCCAAAACAATCCTAGGAAACTCCCATATTGGGGAGAGGTGCTTAGAGAATTGGGTGGGAGGCTCATCTCAAAGCATAGCAAGCACCTGTTTCGCTCACATTTCCTGTTTGGGAATCCCTGGAGCCTACTCTTCGATAAAGATATCTATTGAGAGCATGACTTGATAATGAAGAAGCTGAAATTTTAAAGGATTATTTTCTAGAGTTGTGAAATATGCATGAACATCAAAATATTATTCTTGGTGTCACAATTTCAAGTAACACGTGCTTGAAATGGTTGGAAACAGATGACGTGTTTTTATGTGTATCATACCCTGGGGAACCTCCAGGATTAGGTTTGGCTGGGTCTTTGGGTTCTTTGATCTGCCCAAGCAATCAGTACTGACTCAGACCACTATCGGGTTGTCGTGGGGTCTCTAAAAAGAAAAGACTTCCTTCTATTATTTATGTTGTAGGAAGCAAGTGGTGAGAGGCTTGTTGGTAAAATTTTATTTTGCCCATGAAATTTAAACTTAGGTCCTTTCTGTTCATACAAATAAGCCCCCAAGTAAGGTGAAAAATAAAGTATAAAATATCACACACACACACATATATGTGGACATAGAAATACATAGTTTACGTGTGTGTGTGTAATGTGTATGTATATACATGTATGTGGGGGGGTGTGTCTGTGTGTGTGTGATTGAATTTTGTCTAGTATCGAGAACCCACATAAGTTATATGAATTTCTAAAGACAGGACAGAAAGCATTTTAAAGATAATTTCTACCTTAAATAGCAGTAGGTGTGCATATCACCAAGTGTGTGAGACTCTTTGAATCGCTACAGAAACAGTCAAGCAGAGTCAGTTTTCTAGATCTGCTGCCTTAGAGCTCTAATCCAACACAAATACAATTTCTTCCCCTTACAGTATGCCATGGAACCTAATTACCTGCATATCTGGCCTCGAAATACCTTCATGATGATTGCGCTTCCTAACATGGTAATATAGAGTTTATCAATGTAATTTTGCATCTGTCACTAAAGTTATGGCGTGTGTGCCCAATTACTTTCACACTCAGCATGTGTATACCTGGCATCGTCGTTCAGTCTGTTTAGTGATTAGATCATTGAAACCTTGGGATTCCTGAGGAAAACCCAGAAGGAATTCCAGTTACTTATAGTGGAGACGAGACGGAACACAGGTAAGGGACAAGCGGCAGTTTCTGTGTGGTGGTGCCTGTCCTGTAATGGCCTTCCCATGGAGCCAAAGAGATTCGGGCTCTCCACGAGACGGTGCTTCCAGTCTGTGAGGTGACGTTGGGATATACATCGTCAAAAAGGGGCTTGGCTGTTCTTTCATTAGACCCAAGAGAATTTTTTTTGCTCTCCAGACCGAACTACGTGTTCCTCTGGTTGGCCTTCTAAGTCCCTTGGCAGCAATGCTGGGGTCCTATGACTCTTACTGTTATCTGACGAGGAGCAAGAGACAGGAAAACGAGGCAAAATTCAATCCAACCAGCTGATTATTTATCCAAGGAGCATGGTGTTTGCAATTAGTGATCTAAGGAGGGTCGTGTTTGCTTGCTGAAATGGCTGAGGTTTACCGTGTAGAAATTCTGCTGAGCGAGAAGCTGGGGAGCAACTGGAACTTGGGGGGGCTTTTCTCTGGGAGTGAGGGGAGAAAGCCAGGCTCTGTTTCCCACCAGCCTGGACGTTTCTGCCGGGTGCCCCTCGGCCACAGCAGGAACCCGAGACTACGTTCTCTCACCCTCTTCCTCGTCTTCTCGCAGAATAAATCTTTCACGTGTACTTTGTTCATGCCCTTTGAAGAGTTTGAAAAACTCGTAACCAACAGCGATGTGATGGATTTCTTCCAGAAGTACTTTGCAGATTCCATCCCTCTAATCGGAGAGTAAGTTTCGAGACGTGCAGGGATGCCTTTCTCTCCACTGGTCTGAGTTAATCAAAATTCAAATAAAGGCCGAGCATCTTACTTCCGTTTTGATCACATGTGACTGGTCCTGGACAGGAAGCCTCCCTTAGAGCAAAGGTCCAAAGCAGATGCCGTGCTGTGCGCAAGGATTCAGAAAGCCCCATGCTAGGGCCAGTTTCCCTGGGAAACACAAGTCACCCATTAGACACCATGTCCCCAGGCCTTTCTGCCTCTGGTGAGGGCTCTCAGGCCCTTTGAGGTTGGTGTGCTGCAAAGCGGGGCTGTGCTTCCCTCTGCTGGTGGACACACAGGTCCAAGGCCCAGCAGGTGCAAGCGTGGGGCCTCACTTACCGGCTGGGTTCACTTTCCCAGCTCGCCGGGACCTCGCGGAAACATGGCCGTGCATGGCAATACCCGCCCCAAAGGGTTGAGAGGACTGGACGAGTTCATGCCTACAGATCATTCAGCACAGAGCCCCCCAGCTTGTAGCTAGCTTGTGAGCTGTCTGGTTTATGACCTATGACTCCTCTGCCCCCTGTCGACGCCTCCCTCCCCAGGGGCTTGTCCTTGGATCTCACTAAGTCCCTCTGCCCCCATGGTCCCTCCCTGGAATCCAGCTCCCTCCCCGCCTCCAGCAGTGTTTTCCTGGAGGCAGCCCAGTGTTGCCGAATGTGAGATTAATGCTGCTCTGCCCTTCCCTCCCCGAGTCTCAGATTTCTCATCTTTACAATGGGCATCAGGAGATCTACCTCTGGGTGGGGGGTGGGGGAGGGGTGTGGGGGCAGCTGTGACTGTGACATGCACTAACTCTGTAAAAGGGGTGGCCCACTGCCAGCCCACAGCAGGTCTCTTTGAAATGGTCGATTTCCATCCCTACCAGCAGACCAGTGTGCCCTGGTCTCTCTCTCTCTTGAGAAATCTCTGCCCGCTACAATTTACGCCTTATGTTTTGTGCTTATTTCTTGCCTCTCCAACCAGACTTAAAATTCATTGAGGGTATATACTGTTTCTCTACTTACAGCTGCCACAAAACCTCGTAGATGTTGGCACTCACTGGTTTCCAAATCTATAGCAAGTCGTGTTCATTTTAATTTTGGTTTGTGTGGCTTGAACCTGACTCACATCGTTCTCAGTTTTTCCATTAGAACCTAAAACACAGGGGCGCCTGGGTGGCTCAGTGGGTTAAGCCTCTGCCTTCGGCTCAGGTCATGATCTCAGGGTCCTGGGATCAAGCCCGCATCGGGCTCTCTGCTTGGCAGGGAACCTGCTTCCTCCTCTCTCTCTGCCTGCCTCTCTGCCTACTTGTGATCTCTGTCTGTCAAATAAATTAAAAAACAAACAAACAAACAAACAAAAAAACCTAAAACACACCAGAATAGCTGAAAATTGCAGGAAAATTTCATGACACCTAACACAGGCATATTTCGAGTTCTTGAAATGCGGAGTTGTCCTGGTTGGATGTGATTAACACGGATGAGAACGAAACAGGTGATTAGGACAATGGAATTTCAGGAACTAGAAGAAACTTCAGTTTCTCCCTTTCCTGTTTACTTCCTGCCATTTTTGTCTTGTTTCTCAATAAAACCCAATGGTAATGAAGTCAGTACCTCTGAAAGAATGATGCAGGTTCTAACACCCAGCCTCAGGTGCTTACGTTCTGGTCGTTTCCTTCCGAAGGCAAGCCCTGCTACGAGATTTCTTCCTGCTGCCGGCGCAGCCCATGATTTCGGTGAAGTGCTCTTCTTTTCACCTGAAACACTGTGTGCTGATGGGGGACGCAGCTCACGCCATTGTGCCCTTTTTTGGGCAAGGAATGAATGCGGTAAGTCCTTTCTCCCCGTCAGTCGGTCTCAACTAAAAAAGCGTAAATAACAAGCGTGCCCAGAACAGTCGCCACATAATGTCTGAGCAAACAATCAATCCCACGATCCTCCCAGCTGTTCAGATCACTAACTAGAGTCAAGGCTTGGGGTGCTTGATCCCGGGATTTCCCCTAGGAAAAAGCAATAGAGCGTAAAGTGGTCTTCTGCGCAGTTAGAAAATATATTGATAGCTTGAAATTTGGGAACTTGACTGTCAGCAATTCAAGGCTTAATTAAAAAATAAAATTAAAAATTAAAAAAAATTTTTTTAGAAATTATACATAAATATGTAAATGTTAGGCTCAAAAAAGAAAAAGAGCCCAAACTGTTGTTTTTTCTACTTTTTTTTTTTTAGCGTTATTTATTTGACAGAGACAGACACAGCAAGAGAGGGAACTCAAGCAGGGGGAGTGGGAGAGGGAGAAGCAGGCTTCCTGCGGGGCTTGATCCCAGGACCCCAGGATCATGACCTGAGCCAAAGGCAGAGGCTTTAACTCACTGAGCCACCCGGGGGCCCCTCTACTTTTTCTTTCCGAAGGAAAGGAAGACATAATTGCCAGAGTTGAATAAGACTATGAAATAGATTTGATGTTGAACACTACTGCTTTCATGGAAGTTTTATTGTTCTGGCTAGAAGAAATATTTCTGAAAAGAAGGAGTGCTCAGATATGCATCATTAATGTCAAGGAATCCTAGATTAGTTATCTAGACCAACAATTATTTTGTGTGTTTTTGATAACTGATAGCTTTGTAATCACAGCCCTCCATTGTTTTGGTGATGGGGATCTATTCCGAGTGTAAATAGGCTGTAAATCTAAACACTTATATTTTCCACAAAGCAGTGGTAAACACTTTGCTTTATGAAAACCCAAGAACACACCAACTTTAGGATAGTGGATAAGGGCCCCAGCCCTGGCAGTATAAGGCCCAGTTCAAATCCTGGCTCCAGGATTTATTAGAATATGTTCTTGCTCAACTAACTTAAACGTACCTTTACTTCCTTGTCTTTAAAATGGGTTTTCAATAGTGCCTACAGCATAGAGGTTCTTGGGAAATAAATGAATTAATTAAGTAAAGAGCTGAAAAGCATTATTATCAGCCTGTATGGTATTTTGCATCTCTAACTTCCTGTAACATTGATAATCTGGATAGATGCCAAGTGTGTTTGTTTGTTTCAGATGTAATCCTATAATTGATGTGAAAAATGTTTTTTTAACTTTGCATTTTTTAAATATTGTCTCTAAAGCCATAGTTTGAATTCCTAGAAAGCAGGAAACCTAGCTTGTGATTTTCTTATGCCCTACTGCATTGTGTGGAGAACCTTATTAGGGTTAATTTTGCGGAACTTTGTGGAAATCTGCTTTAATCTTTGGCTTAAAGGAACTGAATTAATACAAGAGTTCTATCCTGCCATTAATTGCTCTAAATGTGAAGCTTAAAGACCAGAACAGTTTAAATATGACTCGAATACTCATAGTAGAGCAGTATCATTTCTGTTGCTTCTTAAAGGAGCCATGGACTCCATCGAAATTGCAAGAACAATTTAAAATTTTGATCAAATTCCAAATCATTATGATCAGTAGGTATTAGGCAAAGACTAACCATCAAGAATGCCGTTGATGGTGTTTATAATCATAATTTAATGCCAAATGTGTCTAAGCCGCTGCTGTATGTGGGTTGAAGGCAAACATCCTATGGACTTACACTCACCAGCGGAAAGTCTGTTCAAAATTACTCAGAAGCTTTCATTATATCCAGTTAATTTTTCCCCATTCTTTCTTATTTCAGGGCTTTGAAGACTGCTTGGTATTTGATGAGTTAATGGACAAATTCAATAACGACTTTAGTAAGTAAAGTCCGTCAGATGGACATGGACTAGCCCTGCTGATGAATCGTGGACCCGATTCTGACCCCTGATGAGTGCAAACCCATGATGCGTAATCCCTGTCCAGGACTGTATATTTTTCTGTTAGCAGCCTACGCCACTGGTACCCGTGTCAGACAAGGAGCACCCAGAGAGGGAAACGTAGTTTCTTTTAAGGTTTGTACCTGGAGGTGTGTGCAGTGATCCCCACAAAGAAAGGAATTCCCAGGACAAACATTTGCCCAAAACGTGCTCCTTGCTCTCCCTTTCCACCTGGGGAAACTGCTCCTGCGTCCCCTACAGCAAGCCCTGGAAACACCCGTAAGAGCTCCGTTGTTTTCTTCTTTGTTGCCTCATCAGCGTTGCAGCTGCTAGTTCCATCGGCCTGTGGTTGAAACTGACTCCACCCACCGCCCAATATACTGATTTGACAGATACTGGAGTTTAAGATTTTTACATGTCATGCTGAAATTAAATTAAATGAAATGGACACCACTTCAGCTGTAAAAGAAGTGGCTGACAGTAGCCCGAGACCTGGATAACTTTTACTGCTTCTCCACATCCATGGTCTCAAAAGCCACCTCTGAATTTAGACCCCGTTCAGGTGAGGGATGGATCTAGAGAACTGGCTGTAATTATCTA
The DNA here is from genome assembly GCF_963455335.1 of Martes martes. Taxonomy (NCBI): domain Eukaryota; kingdom Metazoa; phylum Chordata; class Mammalia; order Carnivora; family Mustelidae; genus Martes; species Martes martes. Next base: position 62,100,097 of record NC_137903.1, on the reverse strand, counting down.
CACCCAGATTCCCATCCTGACTCACTAGCTTACTAGCTGTAAGACCTTGAGCTAGTCGTTTCCGCTTTTTGAAGTCTTGGATTTACTTTTATTCCTTTCTACCTAAAAAGTGGGGACAATAATACTAACTTCAGAGAGATGTGAAAATTAAGTAAAATCATTTGTGTAAAGCTTTTCTATTGATTAGTTTCAGAGGTAGAATTTAGTGATTCATCAGTTACATATAATACCCAGTGCTCATTATGTCACGTCCCCTCCTTAATGTCCAACCCCCAGTTACCTCACCCCCCACCCACCTCCCCTCCAGCAACAATCACTTTGTTTCCTATAGTTTAGAGTCTCTTAGGGTTTGTCTTCCTTTCTGATTTCATCTTATTTTATTTTTCCCTCCCTTCCTCTATGATCCTCTATTTTGTTTCATAAGTTCCACATATAAGTGAAATCATATGATGATTGTCTTTCTGTGGTTGACTTATTTCTCTTAGCACAATACTTTCTAGTGTCCATTGATAGATGAATGGATAAAGAAGATGTGACATATGTATACAATGGAATACTATGCAGCCATCAAAAAATGAAATCTTACCATTTGCAATGACGTGGATGGAACTAGAGGGTATTATGCTAAGTGCAATAAGTCAATCAGAGAAAGACAATTATCATATGATCTCTCTGATATGATGAATTTGAGAGGCAGGGAATTGTGGGCTTGTGGGGGGAAGGGAGGGAAAAATGAAACAAGATGGGACCGCAGAGGGAGACAAACCATAAGAAACTCTTAATCTCAGGAAACAAACTGAGGATTGCTGGAGGGGGGCGGGAGGGACGGGGTGGCTGGGTGATGGACACTGGGGAGGGTACATGCTATGGAGAGTGCTGTGAATTGTGTAAGCCTGATGATTCACAGACCTGTACCCCTGGGGCAAAAAGTACATTATATGTTAATTAAAATAATTGAATTGAATTGAAATTTTTTTAAAAGTCTGGCACAAAGTGAGTTCGTAGTAATTGTGTGTGATGGTGTTTTAGGAAGTCCTCGAACACTAGTATCTGGATCAGAAGAGACTAGAGTGTCCAGAGTAAAGTTCTGTTGGTCTTCTGCCTTCCTTTTCCAGTCATCTTGCTCAGATGCTCTGGGTCCAGAGACATTTTGTTTCCTCCCTCCTCAGCCCTGGTGGGATAGATCTGCATGTGATAGGGATAATGGAGGGAGTAGAGGGTTCATATGTCAGAACATCCTGTCAGCACTGGCCTTGGTTACTACAGAACAAAGATAAAACAATACTGATTATGACAATGAGACTCAACTAGCATTACTGAACATTTCGTATGTGTTGGGCATCTTGCTATAGTTTTTACTCCATTTTCCCATTTGGTCTCCATGGAAAACATGGGGCATAGGTACTATTCTCGTCCCTATTTTACAACTTGTCCCACCATTTAATTTGATTGCTGTAGAGGCCAGCACGTTTTCATAGACTGTATTGGAAATGATGTATTATTCAACTTGGCTCTTAGGTGTGTGTCTTCCTGAATATTCAAGATTGAGAATTCCGGATGACCACGCGATTTCAGACCTGTCCATGTACAATTACATAGAGGTGAGTGAGGGGGTTGGGCTCCCTTCCGTGAGATCATTCCTGATAGTCTAACAGATAGTTCTTTTCTTTTTAAACAACATTTTTTAAACTTTAATTCCAGTGTAATTAACATACAGTGTTATATTAGTTGCAGTACAGAAAGCAGTGGTTCAATAATTCTATGTGTTGCTCAGTGCTCATCATGGTAAATATACTCTTTAATCCCTATCACCTCTATCATCCCCTCACTGACCTCCCTTCTGGTGACCACCTGTTTGTTCTCTATAGTCAAGAGTCTGTTTTTTTGTTTGTCACCTTTTTTACTTTTTGGTCCATTGCTTAAATTCCACATATGAGTGAAATCATATGACATTTGTCTTTCTCTGACTGACTTATGTTACTTATCACAATACACTCTAGGTCCATCCATGCTGTTGCAAATGGCAAGATTTCATTCTTTTTTTATGGCTGAGTAATATTCTATTATAAATATACATATAAATCACCTCTTTTTTATCCTTTAATCTATCAATGGACACCTGGGCTATATCCATAGGTTGGTTATTTTAAATAATTCTTCAATAAACACAGGAATGCCTGTATCTTTACAAAATTAGTGTTTTCTTATTCTTGGGTAAATGCCCAGTAGTGGAATTGCTGATTAATATGGTAACTCGATTTTTAATTTCTTGGCAAACCTCCATACAGCCTTCCACAGTGGCTGCACCAGTTTGCAGTCACCAACAGTGCATGATGGTTCCCTTCTTTCCATGTCCTCGTCAGCGCTTGTTTCTTGTGTTTTTAATTTTTGCCATTCTGACTGGTGTGAGGTGATCTCTCATTATGGCTTTGATTTGTACTTCTCTGATGATGAGTGATGTTGAGCATCTTTTTGTGTGTCTGTTGGCCATCTGGATGTCTTCTTTGGAGAAATGTCTGTTCATGTCTTCTGCCCATTTTAATTGGATTATTTGGGGTTTTTTGGTATTGAGATGTATATGTTGTTTATATTTTGGATACTAACCCTTTATCAAATATGTCACATGCAAACATCTTCTATTTTGTAGGTTTTATTGTCTTTTAGTTTTGTTGTTTCCTTTTCTCTGCAGGAGCTTTTTGTTTTGATGTAGTCCCAATAGTTTATTTTTGCTTTTGTTTCCCTGGCCTCAGGAGACAGATCTAGAAAAATGTTGCTGAGGCCGGTATCAGAGAAATTACTCCCTGTGTTCTCTTCTAGGATTTTTATGGTTTCAGGTCTCACATTTAGGTCTTTCATCTGTTTTGAGTTCATTTTTGTATATGGTGTAAGAAAGTAGTCCGGTTTCATTCTTTTGCACATGACTGTCCAGTGTTCCCAACACCATTTGTTGAAGACTCTATCTTTTTCCCATTGCATGTTTTTGACTACTTTGTCAAAGGTTAATTGGCCACATTATTGTGGGTTTATCTCTGAGCTCTCTCTTCTCTTCCATTGATCTTGTGTGTCTATTTTTGTGTCAGTATCATACTGTTTTGGGTACTATAGCTTCAAAGTATATCTTGGAATCTGGGGTGGTGATACCTCCAGTTTTAATCTTCTTTATCAAGATTGCTTTGTCTATTTGGAGTCTTTTGTGGTTCCATACAAATTTTAAGATTATTGGATCTAGTTCTGCAGAAATGCCTGTTGGTATTTTGATAGGAATTGCATTAAATGTGTAGATTGCTTGTGGTAGTATGTACATTTTAACAATATTTTTTTCTTCCAATCCGTGAGCATGGAATGTCTTTCCATTTGTTTGTCATCTTCAATTTCTTTCATTAATACTTTATAGTTTTCAGAGTATAGGTCTTTCACCTCCTTGGTTAGGTTTATTCCTGGCTATTTTATTATTTTTGGTGAAATTGTAAATGGAATTGTTTTCTTACTTGCTCTTTTGCTACTTCATTATTAGTGTATAGAAATGCAATGGATGTCTGTATATTAATTTTGTGTCCTGCAACATTACTGAAGTCATTTATCAGTTCCAGTAGTTTTTTGTGGAGTCTTTAGGGTTTTCTATATATAGGATAACGCCATCTGCAAATAGTGACAGTTTTACTTCTTCCTTTCCAATCTGGAAGCCTTTTCTTTCTTTTTCTTCTCTGATTGCTGTAGCTGGATTTCCAGGGCTATGTGGAATAAAAGTGGTGAGAGTGGACATCTTTGACTTGTCCCTTATCTTAGGGAGAAAGCTCTCAGTTTTTCACCAGACTATGTTGTTGGCTGTGGGTTTTTCATATATGGTCCTTATTATGTTGAGGTATAGACCCTCTAAACCTACTTTGTTGAGGGTTTTTATGATGAATGAATGCTGTTCTTTGTCAAATTCCTTTTATATATTTATTTATTTATTTATTTGACAGAGAGAGAGATTACAAGTAGGCAGAGAGGCAGGCAGAGAGAGAGGGGGATGCAGGCTCCCAGCTGAGCAGAGAGCCCGATGCGGGGCTCGATCCCAGGACCCGAGCCCAGGACCCGAGCCAAAGGCAGAGCCTTAACCCACGGAGCCACCCAGGTGCCCCTCAAATGCCTTTTCTGCCTCTATTGAAATTAGCATATGATTTTTCTCTTTTCTCTTAGTGATGTGATGTATCACATTGATTGATTTGTGAATATTGAACCACCCTTGCATTCCAGGGATAAATCCCACATGCTCTGAGATCAGTAAATAAATCTTTTCGCATATCCTAGGCATTTTTCAAACTGTTGCTTCTATACTATATTGTGTATGAGTGATTCTGTTTGTTGTGCTGTCTCTTTAAGGGTGGGGACTCAGTTTCCTCTCACCCTCCAGCTCTCCCCCAGCGGAGCCGTCTGATTTTTGAAGATCCAGGTGTTAAGCTCCGCTGATGGTAAGAACTATCCAAGTTAGGCCCCTCTAGTTTTCAAAGCCAAATGTTATGGGGATCGATCGTCCCAGTGTGGGTGTCCTACGCCTAGGGTGCCTGGTGTGGGGCCTCCTGCTCTCCCCTCTCCATGCCAGCAGTGTCCTTACCGCCTATGGATAGTCCTGTGGGTCAGTGTGGCTCCTGACTGTGTCTCTGTCCTTCCTACCCTCTTCAATTGTGGCCTCTTCCCAATATTTAGTTGTGGAGAGTCTGTTCTGGCAGCTTCGAGTCATTTTTCTGGGTTTTTTACACTGTATAGTCATTGTTATCTAGGTGTATCCATGGGATGAGGTGAACCTAGGATCCTTGTACTCTGCAATCTTCCCCAGAAGTCACAAATGTTCTTTTTCTTTGCTCCAGCCCCATCACATACATGCTGAATAAGAATAGGTACAAAAAGAACACATACACACACACACACACACACAGCATTCCTTGCACATGGGTGGATTGTGACTATAGACATGACAATGACCCACAAACATCACATCCATCTGCATTTTAGGGACACTTAGGATGTAACAAATAATTCACAAGCATAAACCTTAGACATTTGGTAGAGCTAGTAATATTTTATTTTAAGGAAAATATAATTTTGATATGTATTAACATATTTTGAAGATTTAAGAAACATCAAATGATCTTAACACTGTTAACATTATACTCTGCAAATTTGGAGCAGGTTTATAATATCCTTTGGGGTCTTATGCACTGGAAAAAAATATGTATATATCAAAGAAATTCATGGTTAAAGGATTAATACTCAAAAGAAAAACACAATTACATTTGAGCCAGTCACATGAAAAACTCACAATAAATAGTTATGGTTACAGTTTTTAAATGATCAAATGAGAAAATTTACAAGTTTAAGGAAAAGAGTGTAGCTGTTTTCCATCTTTCCCGAAGACAGAAAATAGAAATAAAGTGGATTTCAGTTTGAGCAGAATTGTTTCACATGTACGGAAAGTCTTCACTGATGTAACTTGCCGGTGTCTTTAAAAGCAAGACAACTAAAAACAATATTTTTTTCTCAATATGGAGTAAGTCAAGACAGACATAGCTTCAACGATGCCTTCCTGCCATGAAGAAGATTTCAAACCAGCTAGTAAACAATGGCAATTAGTTACATCTTTGGTCCCACAGACGATCCCCAGATCTGGCTGAACAAACCTTTCACTGACATAGAGTTCCCGTAACGCCCCCTGAGCAAAGTGGTGTTCTCTAACAGGTTTTGTGCAATTGCTCAACCTTTTCAAGGTAACGTCTTATACTTTTACTAAAAAGGATTGGTAACGACTGTGAAGGGAGTACGAAGTTGACTACTCTGTGTCCTGCTTTGCAGTGAGTGGGACTGTGTTGTAGTAAAGAAATAAACGTTATTTGCTTGAGGTATTCTGTAAGAGTCTTATGTTATTGCAGATGCGAGCTCATGTCAACTCGAGGTGGTTCATCTTCTACAAGAAGGTGGAGAGACTTCTTCAGGCTCTTATGCCATCTACCTTCATTCCTCTCTATACCATGGTAAGGTCTGGGTTTAAGACATTTCATTTTATTCTTCTGTTTAGCCATTAAAGAATCACAAGTATACTTTTTAAACTTCCTTATAGGTCACCTTTTCCAGAATAAGATATCATGAGGCAAAGCTGCGTTGGCATTGGCAGAAAAAGGTGAGAACAAGTTGAAGTTCACGGTGTTATGCTTGTGATTCTTCAGGCAAATTCAGAAATGATGTGACAGACATGGTTGCTTCCAAATAAAAACCGTCCTGGGTACACAGGAGGTAAAACGCCTAATGAACAAAATTACAAAAAGGGAGAGAGAAAGAGAGAGCGAGCAAGAGGGAGAGAGAGAGTGAGTGCTCCGGAAGGGAGGAAATTCAAAAGAGAACTGATGCTAGTATTTCTTTTCTTTTCTTTTCTTTTTTTTTTTAAGATTTTATTTATTTAGAGAGAGTGTGTGTGTGAGCACAAGTGGGTTAAGGAGTAGAGGGAAAGGGACCAGCAGACTCCGTGCCGAGTTTGGAGGCTGATGCAGGACTTGATCCCACAACCCTGAGACCATGACCTGAGCCAAAATCAAGAGTCAGACACTTAACCAACTGAACTACCCAGGGACCCTTGATGCAGTATTTCTAAACTTTTAAATTTATTTTAGCAGTGTAATTTTTTTTTACTTTTATTTAGCAATTGACTTTTGCCTCATGCAATATTCTTACGGGTTTAACCTGTAAAATTGGACAGAGTTGAATCTCTTATAAAACATAATCTAATTCTAATTTAATGCCCTAACACGTTCATTTTGGGCAGCTCACCCAGAGATGCCAGTACATAGACGTTCAGATTCCTAGATTTCCTTTGGAAATCTAACAACCTTATTCATTCAGCAAATCATTGCGTTGAATGTCTAGAGACGGAGCTGGGCAGGAGATGAATAAGCAGCTCAGAGGCGGGAAGGGCGGGCTGACCGCGGCCAGTGGAGCGTGGGAGTGGCCAGGGTGGGCGGGGCTGGCTGGGCCTGGACGGCGGCCCTGATGTGTGAGAACCGCCAGAGGGGCAGCTGGAAGGGCGAGCAGGGCGTCAAGCGTTTTGAGTATCACGTCAAGGGAAGCAAGGAGGCCAGGGGAGGCCAACAGACTCTTCTCAGATCGCATTTATACCTCCTTTTCTAAATTGTGTGTGTGTGTGTGTGTGTGTGTGTGTGTGTGGCTACACTAGGGCTTACTGCTAAGAATTCATTGTGGACTCAGCTGTCTCTGGGGAGGGAGAGAGGACAGAGACAGAGACAGAGACCAGAAGCTCCAAATTCCTGACCCTACCAGCCATCCTAGGCCTTGACCTCGCGGTCATGCAATTAAATTGCCCTTTTGGGTTAAAGAACAAAGAAGACATTGTATACTCCTTGGTTGTTCAAGAACGAAGTCTTTTGAGATCTGTATCTCTGGACAAATAAAACGAGACTTCTTGCTGTTTTTACAGGTGATAAACAAAGGACTCTTTTTCTTTGGAACACTGGTAGCCGTGGGTGGTACCTACCTATTTCTGTGCTCCATGTCCCTGAGACCCCTGCACTGCTTCAGAAGACCATGGGAGTGGCTCACTGACTTCCAGGGAACAGGACATGTTTCCTTGCAAACTCCATGGAGTGACTAGAAAAAAATTCCCGATGTCATTAGCCGGTGACGTAAATATGCTGACGTGGCAAGTGGACTTCCTTGTCACTGAAACTAAGGACCAAAGCCACGTTTCCATCATCATATCTAATTCACTAGGGAAAGATATATGTCAGCTTACAATTAAAATCAGTATAAAATTTCTCTGTGTGTTCATTGTGATTATTGGGGGTGGGACCACCCCTAAACTACCAGTTTAAGTTGCAAAACACAGCTTTCCCATAATGCTACACATAGGTGTGGTCATTCTAAATATAAAAGTGCAGTGACCAAGATCTCTTTCACTTCTCAAAAAGTTAAAGCACCGGGGACCTCAAGGAAGATGCTGATCACCTCTTCCCTTTCAAGGACATGGTTAAAGTCACGATAGGACTGACTCGTAACACCCAAGACTAAAAACCGTGATTTGCCTAACACGTAAATTACACTTTGGATCACCCAGATGGAACTAATCCAACATAGAGCTCAGCTTCACTACCAAAACTGGAAGTAAAAATGAGGAATTTGGGGCACTCTAGAACATTACAAAATGAACTAATTTTACTTTACCGTCTTCGAAGGCCATTATTACCTTTTGAAGATTAAAAAAAGAGGGGGTTATTGCTGCCACACTAAGTGAAGAACAAGCAGTTTTATTTATAATTAAACAGCTATATATACGACAGAGTGGAAACGAAACAAGGGAGATAGTTTTCATAGAAATTATTCCATTTGAGATTCTCAAGAAGCAGTTAACTAACCAGCGATAAACTTGATTTTGAAAAGTTCTTTTAGGGAAAATATTTTCTTTGGTTCTTCCTTCTTCAGTAGACCAGCTGAAACAGAAGTCTTTCAGACATGATTAATTGTGAAGATGCTACATCAGCAGGACAGTCAACTAAGAAATAAAAACTAGGCAACAAAATAAAATGGTTCAGTTTCTTTTTTACATAGTCGAAGAAATCCTTGAGTTCTAATGAGCTGTGTTTAGTCCAAACAATGACTCGTGGGAAAATGACAACTTCACGAGCACTGACCGTTGATTACCCAGGAGACTGATTAAAGAGCAAAAAAGACTAAATAATACATTTTATGAATACGGTTTTACCCTTACTTTCATTCCCTTCAAAGTAGGTTGGTTGGTTGGTTTGTTTGCTTGGAACTCCTTTTCTAAACCCAAAACACTTGGCAAAATTGTGGCAAACTGTTGAGAGGATAATGTTGCCAAGTCATGTTTGAAATGAAACAGATCTGCCATCGACACATCCTTCCCATGGACATCCTCTGCTCATGGATGAGTCCCCAGCCTCCATGATTATTTTGAAATTCACGACCTTTCCTTTGCTGGGTTGCTTTTCAATATTCCTTCTGGAGCGTGCTTAGCAGGACAGTCATCTTGAAGCTCGTCTTTATCATACGGCACATACAGTAGATCTTTTGTCTCCAGGGTGCTGATTCTCTTTTTCACCCTGGAGTAGGCTCTCTGATAAATCTGATCGCTCAAACATAGGATAAGACAGTGATGAGGATCCAACACCACGGAAAAGTTGCGATTTCCGACACGTATGATACAAAGTTATTTTTACAGTTATTTCGAGCTATGAATACAGCTAAGTATTTTTGAGAAAAATGTATTATGTGCCTTGGAAAATAGTGTCATTTAAAAAAATATATTTGAAATGAAAATTTCCAACATGTTAGAAGTTAATGGTGCCAGATGCCCATCTTGTGCCATGAATGGTTTTTCGTTACACAAAGCACCCATTGAATTAAAGCAACTGTCTTGCTCAGTTGCTTCCAGAGGCTAGAAAGCATACGGGCAATTCAGATTTCCTGCTGACTCACAGAAGTTCTGTTGATGTTGTGGGGGTCCAGGGCAGGATGCCCAAAAATATGTCACAATTTTGAATTCAGCTTACTTAATAAACAGCAGATGCAAAAAGAACAGTCTGACCTTGTCCTCCTGAAAGCAGGAAATCTCTCGTGTGAAAGGTACCTCCCTAAACCAGGGGGTAGAGAGACATCTGTGTCATCAGAGACAGAGAACTGAGGGCTGAAAAACCTGTATGAACAAACCCTGTTACTTTTACTAAATTACTACCAAGCCCAGATCCTGTTTAGAATTCTTTACTGACTGAAGCTCAGTAAACATGAGTTTTCTTGTCATGTCAATGTCATGTCAATTCCTTACAGATTTATGCCTCTTTGTCTAAAATGTGAAAAAGCTACATGCCCTGCTCATTTCTTTGGGTCTCAATTTTCTCATTGGGCCTCCATGCACACAGAATTAAACTTTTGGGTTTTTCTCCTGTTCATCTGTCTCATGTCAATTTAATTCCTACACCAGGTAGAAGAAAATTTTAGAGCAGAGGAAAGTTTTTCCTCCCCCAAAATATTACATAGAGTGGGGATTCCAAAACAGTCCTCATAATGGAAGTCAAGAAGTGGTTTCCAGTATAAGGCCTCATCTTTCATTACCATTATTCCTCCCTATAAAGGACGAACTTGGATTACATCAACCTTTGACATACTGGTCTTGTCACTGTCATCAACTGACAGTGATTCATCACTGGTGATGATAAAAATGATGGAAGAAGAATTAAAAGTCACTTTTTTCTTTGGCCTGGCCCCATCTTTTTGTGACATCACAATGGGTCTGATCTGCATTTCACTCCCATTGGTTGGTAGGTCCTTAGCAGGCCTCTGGCATCTCAGAAGTCGGAAGCAGAGCAGTTGCAAAAGGGATCTTCGGAACTGGGCAGAGAGAAAACAAAGTTGAATATACAGTAAAAATTTGGCCCTTAATCTGGGTTAACATTCAATAAAATTACTTGAATTTAATTTCGGTTGTTCTTTTTTATTTGTTAGCTGGGGTGGGTGTGGGGTTAGGTGGCAATGCTCATATGTACCTAAATAACCCTGGAGTTTTAGGGTTTTTTAATTATTATGTAATTCTCATCAACAAAATCATATAGGACTATTACAATACCTTATAATCTCCATGGATTCAAGGTGCATGCACCATCTTTGAGGACAACTCAATCTGTTTCTTTAAGAAATTTCAAATTGGAGGGGAAGACGAACCATGAGAGACTGTGGACTCTGAGAAACAAACTGAGGGTTTTGAAGGGGCAGGGGGGTGGGAGGTTGGGTGAGCCTGGTGGTGGGTATTAAGGAGGGCACATATTGCATAGAGCACTGGGTGTGGTGCATAAACAATGAATTCTGGAACACTGAAAAGAAATTTAAAAAATAAATAACAACTTAAAAAAATACAAAAAAAAAAAGAAATTTCAAATTAATTCATTCCACAAATATTCAGTGAGCCACTACAAGGTAAAAGCCACTGGGCTACAATTTGGGATACTGCGGGCAGCAAAGGCTGACAAGGCCCTTCCCACAGAGTTTACAGTCTGCTGTCCTCACTAATTTCCTTTGATCAGGTAAGGAATTTTTTTCTATCAAGATTACAAACCATCTGGAGAAAAAATACAACAGCAGAGAGTGCTAGTGCTCACCAATACCCAGGATCCTCCCCTTGTCCTGGGTACAACACCGAACCCCATTTCTCAACTCCCTTTCAGGGGCTCCTCCCTGGTCTTCCCCTCCTACAAGACCTTAACGGTCAAGCCTGATGATTATAATATCACAACATGGAGGAATTTTGATTCCTACAGAACTGCATGAGACAGATCCCCTGCCCTCCAGCAAATAGAGTGGACTCTGGACCAGGATCTAATCAAAATCTTAGGGCCCCTGGGTGACTCAGTCAGTTGAGCTTCTGACTCTTGGTTTTGGCTCAGGCTATGATCTCAGGGTCTTGAGATCAAGCCCCGTAGGGGGCTCTGCATTCAGCAGGGAGTCTGCTTGAGATTCTCTCCCTCGGCCCCTCTCCCCACTTGTGCTCCCACATGTGTTCTCTTTCTCTCTCTAAAATAAAGAAATACATTTTAAAAAAATAAATGAAAAATATTTTTCTTATTAATTCACTGAGATGGTGGAGTTATTTGTTGCAATAGTCTATCATGACCAATAAAACATATAAATAAAAAGTTACTTAATTTGACTTTTATCCCTTTTATTCAGAGCAAAATTGAAGTTTTAATACATGGGCTTTCCCAGATCAGGAAATACCAGTGGAAAATAGAATAGCTAGCTACATTGATTTCTGTCTTCTTTAAACCCCTTTATATACAAGTTAGTATTTAGTCTATACTCACCTTTAAAAATATTTGCTTGAGACTATTCATCAAACTAGTGTTTGCTATATCAGCTTAAGTGCTAAAGATACAATATTATAAGGGTTAAAGTATGTCAAAATATGTTTTCCTACATAAATGGTAAGCTCTTTGAGGATAGGGACCATTGTTTTATTTATTTGTTTGTTAGTTTACTGTGTCTTTCAGGCTTTCCATTTTAAATGTGCTCCTGAGAACCAGAAACATGGGGACCACGTGCAATGTTACGGAGCAGAATCTTGGCCACCCAGGCATTCCAAATCTGAGTATGTAATTTTTTTTTTTTTATGGTCTCTCCTGGTGTGGTGTATGCACACTAAAATTTTAAAAGAACTGACATAGGGGCCACTGGCCCAGAGAAAGAACACAAAAGGTAATGTCAGGTAATATATGTTAAATGTAATTATTTGCCTGTTGAAGTGGTAGTTCTTAAAATATGAAGCCCTTACACTTCTTCAGAAAATTAAACTTATAAACCCTCTTGTTAGAAAAATGTACACGTGCATATTCTTAAAAAGTTTTATGATCATTTCAGGGGTTCTCATGGTTCTCCTGAAGCCAATTCAAGTAATTCTCAGATTTTAGGGGCTCTGAGTTAACATTCTCTGGATTCAAGTAAATAGATAAATGAAGGCATCATGAAAGAGAAAGAAAGACCATCAATGAATAGAGCTTGAAACCATATGAATGTACAAAGAGGGAGACTTAGCAGTGAACATTATAAGGTTAATAGAAAAAACGTCCTCTCATTCCAAACTTTTGAGTATTAGTAGCCAGGGTAGCTATTATGGCCTGTTACTAGTGTGATCTGTTACTTTAAAGTTCCAATGGAGAGGTTCCTGGGTGACAGCGTCTATGGAGCATCAGACTCTTGGTTTTGGCTCAGGTCAGGATCTCAGGGTTGTGAGATCGAGCCCTGAGTTGGGCTTGAGGCTCAGTGCAGAGTCGGCTTGAGATTCCCCGTCCCTCTCCCTCTGCCTGTCTCTCCCTTTCCCTCAGGTCCTCCCCTTCGTGTTCTCTCTCTCTCAAATAAATAAATAAATATTTAAAAAATAAAAATAAAAAATTTCAATGCAGGAATTGGCCATTATTTATAACTTGGCAATTCTCTGGTCTTTAAGCTTTGTTACTTAGAGGCTTAGCCTCATGCTTCATCGCAGTTCTAGTGAGGCCCTCATAGTCCTGGCTGACAGTCTCAAGTCGAAACCTGTCTCCCACAAACACAGATAATAAGCTTCCCATTCGATCTAGAGGAGTTTCTGGAACCAAATTAATTTGAGCTACACACTGGCCATGGCATGTGAATAATGATACCTGAAACCGTAAGTGGTGAGCTATGAGCATGGGCTTTGATATTCTAGCAAACCAGACTGGAATCCAGGCACCAACAATTCCTGGAGCAGGCCAGTCATTTAACTTTTTTGAACTTGTGTTATAATTCATAAATAAAGTAAGAAATAAGACTAATGTCTATTTCATGGTGTTTTGAAAGATAATGGGTATAATCTCCACAGTACAGTAAGAATTTTAAGTAAATTATTAACTTTGTGGCCATTATTATTACTAGACATAAAATGTTTCCTGATGAATTAAATATTAATTTTAATGGAATTTTACTTAATAAGATTTTTGGTAGATCTTAGAATTGTTACTATTTTCTTTGGGGAATATCTTGCATTTATTCCTGAATAATATAAAATTCTTGACTTAGGTTTTTAATCATTGAAGCAGTCTGAATAATCTCTATAAAAGTATTACATTTTCCAACAACCACATCTACATGGTGAAAACAACGTGTCTATTACCACACTTACCTTTCTGATCATGATGATATAAATAATCGGATTATATACAGTGCTTGACTTAGCAAAGAGATAGGAGACAAGAGATACTGTTGGAGTGACCAGGTGTCCGTAACCATTCACCACCAAGAAACAGATCACGATATAAGGCATCCAAAAGATAAGGAAGATAAATATCATTAAAAAGCACATTTTGGCCACTTTCTTTTCATATCTTAAAATCTTAATCACTTGAATGGTCTGAAGATCTTCAACACAACGAAGCTGCAGAAAGGAGAAAGAAAAGAGTTGAAAGTCAAAGAATCCTTTTCTCATGTTGCTTTGATAACAGATAAAATTCCGGGGCCTACCCTCGTGGAAAGACAACTCAACAGGACTTTGGGGGCCAACTTCTGACCCAAGAGCCTCCAGCTGGGTCCAGCCCTTAATCTTTCCATGTCTCAGTCCATGCATCTTTAATACAGTACTTTGAGCCACATAGTCTCTTTGATCCTTTAATGGTTTTTAATGTTTTCCAATTTATTTAAAGAAGAAAAAAATGGGGGCGCCTGGGTGGCTCAGATGTTGAGTGTGGGACTCTTAGTTTTGGCTCAGGTCATGATTTCACAATCCGGCCCTGCTGTGCTCCACGCCCAGTGTGTAGTCTGCTTGGGATTCTCGCTCTCCCTCTGCCCCTCCCCTCCCCCACCACAAACACACATGTTTTCTCTCTAATATAAATAAATAAAATCTTAAAAAAAAAAGAAGAAAATGAATTATTTTGCTTAGATCCTCCAGTCACTGAAAGCCTGACAGAGTCCTGACAAATTGGAAACTCTTTCTCCATGATCCTCGAAACTCTAATCCAGACCATAACCCTCAACTTCTCAAACCAGGCAGCAAACATGTGACGTTGGTTCTGCATGGTTAAGCTGGTCTTGATTAAAGCTAAATTCCCAAATGAATTCTTGCTGCAAACTATGGTGGCTTCCACTCACAGCTAACTACTGCAAAGTGGGATTTGTTTTTTTTTTTTTTTTTTTTTTAAAGATTTTATTTATTTATTTGACAAACAGAGATCACAAGTAGGCAGAGAGGCAGGCAGAGAGAGAGAGGAGGAAGCAGGCTCCCTGCTGAGCAGAGAGGCTGATGCGGGGCTTGATCCCAGGACTTGGGATCATGACCCGAGCCGAAGGCAGAGGCTTTAACCCACTGAGCCACCCAGGCGCCCCTGCAAAGTGGGATTTGATGGGGACCTCGCTTGTGGTTGGTTTCATCAGGGCTCAGGTGCACAGAACACTTGTAGCCACATTCCTGTAAACTCAGCATATCTGCTTTTAGTTTATCCCTATTAAAGCACTGAAGAATAATGGTCTAGAGTCTGAAAGTTGTTTGGGTTTCTCAGATAAAAGTTCTTTGAAGTTCCGGGGCTCCTGGGTGGCTCAGTGGGTTAAAGCCTCTGCCTTCGGCTCAGGTTGTGATCCCGGGGTCCTGGGATCGAGCCCCGCATCGGGCTCTCTGCTCAGCGGGGAGCCTGCTTCCCTTCCTCTCTCTCTCTCTCTCTGCCTACTTGTGATCTCTGTCAAATAAATAAATAAAATCTTTAAAAAAAAAGTTCTTTGAAGTTCCTTCTATTGTTACTATAAATTTATTAGTAAGGGGTGGGGGATAATATCCCTCTACACCAAAAGTATGTTCTGAAATAAAATGGTTTTTCTGAATATCCTAAAAAGTTTGCTCTAAAAATACAAATGCCTTATGTATTTAAAATAAGGTATCTCGCATACTGTTTATACTTAGTGCACAATTTTAAACTGGGAAATTTATTTCATTTCAACAAAATCTAAGCATTCCTTTTTATTTCCAGCATTATCATAAAAATTAAGGAAAAAATTTCCAAAAAATCAGAACATGTGCTTATAGTGTTTAAAAGTATATTTGAATTGATACAGCTAAGTTATTGATATCATCTAAAATTATACTGAAGAAACTATATTCTTAGTAGAATCACCTATTCATACTGACAGAGAGTAGGAAGAAAATATGGATAATTAAAATGATTGTGTTTTTATAGAGTAGAGGAAGGCGTAGGAGTGGGCACGGTTGTAGAGTTGGATACTATTATTATCTATTCTATCTATTATCTATCTATCTATTATATTTTAAAAGAAACTATTTTATTTAATATGATAGGATATTACTCTATTTTCAGAACAACATTTTTTGGGTGGGTGGGAATTTTTCCCTAGAGTTTCTTTTTTTTTTCCTTTTTTTTAAAGATTTTATTTATTTATTTGACAGAGATCACAAGTAGGCAGAGAGGCAGGCAGAGAGAGAGGAGGAAGCAGGCTCCCCGCTGAGCAGAGAGCCCGATGCGGGGCTCGATCCCAGGACCCTGGGATCATGACCCGAGCCAAAGGCAGAGGCTTTTAACCCACTGAGCCACCCAGGTGCCCCTCCCCAGAGTTTCTTAAGAAGGTTGTGGAGTTTGGGGCACCTGGGTGGCTCAGTGGGTTAAAAGCCTCTGCCTTTGGCTCGGGTCATGATCCCAGGGTCCTGGGATCGAGCCCCGCATCGGGCTCTCTGCTCAGCGGGGAGCCTGCTTCCTCCTCTCTCTCTGCCTGCCTCTCTGCCTACTTGTGATCTCTGTCAAATAAATAAATAAAATCTTAAAAAAAAAAAAGAAGGTTGTGGAGTTCTAATAAAAGGTTTCGATTTGGAATTAGGTCTGGATCCATATCCCAGACTCACCACTTTTGCTCCTGGCAATCAATTACTTCCTCTAAGAGTCAAGATTAAAGGAGATTCAAATGAATAACCTGTTGGACTTAACAGAAGTTGGGTCCTAGTTCCGCACACATGACTTTGTGGGATTATGTCCAAGATTAAATATTTATTTACACTGGAGTTATATTTGAAACTAACGCATTTAGATGCACTTGTACTTTTATGATACTATGGAAATATTTGGAATCATGATTTTTGGCTCCTCAGTTTCAATTAATGAGTATATATATTCGATATACTCGATATATAGTATATTTAATATACGATATATTGCATTGTATTGATAATATGCAATGTACTCAATATAACCACAGCTCAATCATCTGTCTCCGATTCCCCACCATCCAGAGCCCCCCCAGACTCATCTCTACCCTTTCTGGCAGCACAATTCCCATCCTCTCAACACATATCAAAGCAGAGCATTCATTTACCATCTTGAAATTACGTGCCTGCCAGAGAAATTAATTTAAGGAAATACTGGGCTGGGAAAGCCCAGTGTCTCTTTGGTACAAGGATATAGTTCTGATTAATGTTCTGGATTATTTGGGTTTGTGTATGTGTAGTTTCCATGATTATTTTTCATTTATCTCTTCTGGCCTCTCTGTTTTATCATTCTCCATTCCTTCACTCTGTCCTTTCAAAGTTTTCCAAATAAAGAGCCCCCCAAATGTCCTACCCCAATATTCAATCATTTGAGGATATTTTCTAAAACTGTTACAGATGGAGCAAAAGCATATGTATAGCTGAACTTGTCCTGAAGGTTGAACCACTTAAGACACATTCCCCAGAATTCCCAATAAAAGAGTCCTCTGCCTGTATTAAATTGGGCTTATTGATGCAGACACCTGTAGATTTTCAAACACTTCACCGTGAGTCCTTTTCTCACATGAGAAGCTCTGTCTCCATCACTGCTATGAGTCACCCCTCTGGATAAATCACCAGGTTCTGAGTGGAGAATACTGTGGTCTAGAGTCAAGTCTCTTCACACTTGTACCACTTCTCCTTCCAATGCATTGTTTGTCACTCATTCCAAAAATAGTCTCTGATCAACTATTTTATGAAAGTCCTGTTCCAGCTATAGGTGAAAAAATGAATAAGACTGGGTCTCTGCTTTTAAGGAATTCACTGTATTCGGAGGGTGACAGGCACACAGACTGCTTCCATAGATGATACATGTCGTGAGGGAGGTGACCAGAGAGGGCTATGAGAACACAGAGGATGGGTAATGGATTCAGACATGGGTAAGGGCAAGAAGATACTGAGCTCAGACGCCTGTGGTTAAGCCAAGTAAGGAGGAAGGACAGAGTGTTCCAGGAACAGGATGTATGCTAAGGTAAAGTAGTAAAAGAACACGTGTCAAGTTCTGGGAACAAGAAATATTGCACTTGACCGGAACCTGAGTTGGCAAGAGGGTCGGCATGTCAAGAATTAAAGCTGGACACACAGACAAGAGATGGTAATGCAGGACCCTGGTAGTCACACTCAGAGGCTTTATTTTTCATCATGAAGGCAGAGGAACCTCTAAAGGATTTTAAGCTGGCCAGTGATATGAGAAAACTTGCATTTAAGCATAAATGGGAAGGGGAGGTGAGCCATGAGAGACTATGGACTCTGAAAAACAACCTGAGGGTTTTGAAGGGGCGGGGGTGGGAGGTTGGGGGAACCAGGTGGTGGGTATTAGGGAGGGCACGGATTGCATGGAGCACTGGGTGTGGTGAAAAAACAATGAATACTGTTACGCTGAAAATAAATAAATTAAAAAAAAAAGAATAATTACTCCATATTGGAAGTGTGGAGAAAATGGATTAGAAGAAAGAAAGAATAAAGGAAGAAAAAACTAAGGCCCCTTTGAACTGAGTCTGTGACCATAGGAGAAGGGGGAAAAGGATATGAGGAAAAATAGGAGATTGAACACATGAAAACTGATCCTTGATTGTGGGATAACTGGGGAGATGTGGATGAGGAATAGTCAAATATTATGCTCTCATTTCTGGCTGAGGAAGAATGACCATCCACTGAGAAAGGGAATGGAGGAGCAGCCGATCTGGGGGAAAGATGACCCGTTTGTCTTCACGCACGTGGAATCTGTTAAGCCTGAATGTTCTGAAGAGGCACCTGGAAAGCCAAGTCAGTGAAGCCTCTGCCTTCGGCTCTGGTCACGATCCCAGAGTACTGGGATCGAGCCCCGCATCAGGGTCCCTGCTCCGTGGGGAATCTGTTTCTCCCTCTGTGCTTCACCCCACCCTCACCCTGCTCTCTCATGTTTTCTCTCACTCTCAAATAAATAAATAAAATCTTAAAATTAAAAAAAAAAAGAATCTGATAAGTCTGGGGACCATCCTAGTGGAGGTCTGCGATAGGCAGCTGACTGGGACCTGACACAGGCCAGAACACCCTGGTCAGAAATAGAGATTCCAAAGTCACCGAGCTATTGTTAGAAGGGGAAATCCTAAGAGCCTATGAGATGCCCAAGGCCAGCGTGTAGCATGAGAAAAGAGCGACACGCACAATGCTCCGAAGCCCATGGGAAGCAGCCCTTGGCAGAGACCTAAGATGGGCCGCAGAATCAGCAGCAAAGACAGGAGAGAGTGGAATCCTAGAAACAGCGGAGGAGAAAACCACCAGTGAGTGGAAGTTGTCAACAATGCCACAAGTGTCAAAGAGCGCGGATGTCAGAAAAGAAAAAAAGAGATAAGAATGTGTTCCCCGGATCTAACATGTGGGAGATCATCAGTTACCGTAATGGGGGCTGTTTCTCCGGCAGTGTGCTCAAGGAAGGAAGCACCAGTTTGCTATGGGTTGGGGAGTTAAATGCTAGGTAAGTTTATCAAGCTATAAACTCTATGAGGCAGGGGCGATATCTTATACATGTTACACCCTCAGAGCTTCGGCAACAGTTTAGTCAGCTTGGGCCTCCATAACCGTATAACATAGACTGAGTGGCTTAGACAACAGAAATGTATTTCTCACAAATCTGAAGGCTGGCAAGTGTGAGGTCCAGATGCCCACAGGTGGGTTTCAGTAGGAGACCTCTTTTCGTGGCTTGGAGATGGTTGCCTTCTCTCCGTGTACTCGTATGGTGGAAAGAGAGACGGAAGGAGGGAGGAAGAGACACAGAGAAAGAGAGAGCCACTGGCCTTTCCTCCTCTCCTTACAAGAGCACTAATGCCATCATGAGGACCCCACTCTCATGACATCCTATGACCCTAATTACCTCTTAAAGATCCCATCTCCAATACCGTTGACTGAGGGTTAAGCTTCCATATATAAATTTTGGAAAGAAAAAAAAAAAAAACATTCAGCCCAAAATAGTCAGTAATTGATGCATTCTAGATGTTCAACCGATATTGGCCGAATGAAGGCTTACTGAGTGGTGATAGGACATCAAAAGCCACTAATGGTTCTTTGAGTAGAGACTGGTAAGGAGAGCGATGAAGTGAGAGCCAGAGGGAGTTGAGAGCAGACTTTGCTTTTGTATAATAGTAGCATAGTTATTGCTAAACAGAAGGAGCCAGAAGTAAGGGAGAGATTGGAGATGTTAAGTGGAAGAGAAAATTATTACTTGAGAGAGGTCCCTGGGGCAGAAAATGGGGTTGGGAGAAAACCAGAAGCTACGGTCAGCTTGGTCCTCAGAGATCTATTCCATGACCCCAGAACTGAAGGGGGGGTGGGGGGGACCTAAGAATGAGGCTGAACAGAGACATTTGTATAAAGGGGGACAGGGAGTCGAGAAATTTCTTGATAATGGCTTTCTTTTGCCCAATACATAAGCATGATTATTTGATAAGAATGACTGGGGGGTAGGGCAAGAGCTGAATTCAAAGGAGAACTGAGGATTTGCAGAAGTGACCGTGTGAGAGAGCGGACCCTCCAGGGGCCCAGACGTTGCCAGACACCGCTGAGAGGACATCTGGGTATGGGCATTGGGAATCTGGGCGCATATTTTCCTGCAGCCGCTCTTTGTAGTTTGACTACGGGCATGGGGAAAACCTATCTTTGGATTGATATGGGGATTGTGTTTTCTTTTTTTACAAAATAGATGTGCATGAGAAAAGTTCGAATGTGGAAGTCGGCAATGGGTTATGATTTAAAGTGATGCATGTGGCCAAGTTCGTTTTTTTTGTTTGTTTGTTTTGTTTTGTTTTGTTTTTTCAAAGGTGAAAGCTAGAGGGGTTTAGCAGGGTGCATAGGAGACCGCTGAGCAGAAGTTCTGAAGAAGGAAGATGCAGACAGGAAGTCACGGCGATTAAGCAAGGAAAATGTACGGGGCTAGAGGAGGAGACTGCGTCCCACTGTCACTCCAGACGTCTTGCTAGCACTCAACAGGAAACCCATTTGTGGCCAGGCTCGCGCTTTATGATTCAGAAGTGATTTCCGGACAAAATATCTATACTATGGTCGAGTGGATTTACATGACCTTTGAATGCATACAATCATGGGAAGTGTGGAATTTCCTTGGTTAGAGTTCTTTAATTCTAACAGTGCCAGAGAATGCAGGTGTTCTTGGTTGTTACTGATTTTATCTGTCCAGAACCCCTTTCCTTCCTCTTTGTGGTTTAGAGGGTGGCAAGAGAAAGTAGATGTTATTCTTCATCTGCCTTTTAGAGAGTGACTCAGTGCCCAGTTCTACTGAACAGAGTAGAATTCTAGACTCTCCCAGGACATCCCCTAGTACTGCGCCAGCTGCGGACAACCACTGATCACGTAGGGAGAGTTTGAGTCTCTTCTGCCCAGAACTGCCCACCCTGGAAATAGAGGAGGGGAGGGGCACCCGCCGTTTTCAACTTACCATCCGAACGGAATACAGAATATGGCCATAGCAATGGGCTATGACTCCCAGGGGCACCACCAGACAGCCAAGAAATAAGAAAAGCACGAAGGAGGAGTCGTTGGCGTCCTTGGATTTCCAGTCCACAGAGCAGCCTAGGCCATGCACGTCCAGGATGTACCTGTTCCAGCCCAGCAGAGGCGCTCCCGACCACGCCAGTGAGTACAGCCAGATGTAGGTAATGGCCCTCCAGGCCCAGGAAAAATTGATCACTCTGGCATGGACCACGCGAATGTAACGTTCATAGGCCAGCACAGTCAGGGTGGTGATGGAAACGATGCCTGCAGGAAGAGAAAGCGGGACACTATGACATGGTGCGGCGGCGGCCGGACGTAGCCGAGGGTCCGCTGTCCGCTGGAGACACTTCCCAGAGCGTCTGGAACAAACAAGGTGCTCTGAAAGTCACACCTGAGAGGACTAATGCCTCACAGACCCCAGGACATTTGACTGGAAACATATTCACCCAGGAAAGAAAACCAATGGCAGGTGGGTTGTGCAGGACAAGAATAAAAGCTCTGCCCCAACCATACAGCTCCTGCGTTAAACTTCCTGCCCAAGAGAAGCTCTGAAGAGAGAGTCACTAAGTGAGTCTCATTTGATTTGACCTTTTCTCAGTTGTGTCTGAGCCAGGACTGAGCAGGATGAAGTCGAAGTGGGTTTCACAAGGCTGAGCGGACAAAGTTATGGTAACAGGAGCAGGGGGCTGGGTTAACCTTCCTGCTCGCGGACATAAGCCTACCAACTGTTCTCATCCAAGACGGCTGGCCAGGGAGTGAAGCCTCCTGTGCCCCCCGGGTCTACATGTATGCCTCCATTTGGCAGCAAATACACTTTAACAACATTCTCATTTATTTCCCTGCCTCTTCCCAGAGAGCGGTTCATTCCATCAACAGGCTTCTATTGGGCACCTGCTGTGTGCCGGTCACTTTTCCAACTCTGGAGGTTTCGGGATGACAGAAATGCAGAAATCTAGGTGCTCGGAGGGATCCCAATTGTGCAAACAACAGTAAGACGGCGGGAGGCGTAAATGTATCACGGGCGTCACGGAACAGGGGGCCTTTGTGAACCAGGAAGGAGAAGCATATTCCAGGAGAAACTAAGAATTATGTACCAGAGCAGGGAGACCATTTAAGGGTCTAAAAATGATGAAAGGATTCAAAGGTGCCAGGACTCCGAGGAAACAAAGCAGAGAGGAGGTTAAAAGGAGCAGATGAGTCTATCGGAAAAAAGGCTTTTGATTTCTTGCTAAGGGTTTTTGTTTCTCTCTCGTTCTTTAAAAAAAAAAACAAACCACTTTTCCTCTATAAAACAGTGAATTATAATCCTGTTAGTCTGTCATGTTTTTTAAGTGTGAAGGACAACAGTTAAGTTCTCTTCCTCTTCCTCCTCCCTTTCCCTCTGAAAGGACCCTCATTCCGGCAGTGGTACGGAACTCCCGTCCCAGGCCATGGCATGGAGAGCAGCTTGAAGGCTACTGCAAGAGTCCGAGCAGGTATGATGGGGCCTGAATTAGAGTACCTTTAAAGGTATGAAGAGCGAAGTCTGGATTCCAAGGACATGTGGTGGTTGTTACCGACAGAACCCACCAGCTCATTGAATGTGAAGAGGAAGGGAGAGAGAGGAGTCGAGAATCACCTGGAGATTTCTAACCTGTGTGGTGAGTTGAGAGTGGTTACATTAACAGAGATTGAAACTACCAGGTGTTACAAGCAGATATGGGGGAGAAAATGAAATGGTGAGCTCCCCTACTACACACTGCCATAAGTATTTCTAGAATGAGCAGATCAAGGGGAGCTGTAGAAAAGGTGGTCCTAACAGAGACTGAAATAAGACCTGTGTCAGGTAAGTGGGTGGGGGTGGGGCTTCAGGAAGGCTGGAGGGATCCCAGCTCCCACTACATAGTTCTGTGATTTCCGCAACTCATACAATCTCTGTAGACTTTGGGTTTTTGTTTTTACAAAATTGAAAAATCCCTTTGTATTATAAAATTTTCACTGTAGGAGTGTGAAGTGAAGAGGTCCCGGACTCGGAGAGCCACGCCCAGAACACGGTTAATATCGACTTATACCAGGATAGGTGTGTTATTTGCGGGGGAGGGAGGGCAGCATGTTTCCCCGTGTCTGATGCCTGTGGTAATGGGTAAGTGTTTGTTGAACACGTGAATGTTTAATCACTACATAAGGGACTGGAAGAAGAAGACGGGGTTTTGGAATATGATAGAGGGAAATATTTTAGGAAGTAGTGCTTTACTGACAAATAACAGACTTTCGTTCAGATTATATTAAGTAATTCTGGAGGTAAGGAAAATATCGAGTTGGATATTCTGCCTTCAGAACTAAAAATCAACTTTCCCATCATTAAGTTTTTACCTGAAGGGTGATACTGTCTTTTCTTTAACTGAGTACATTCCCAGAAGGAAACCCAAAACCCAAAGGTAGTTACACAGTTAAGACTCTAATGAGATTAGATACTGTTGGCTTCAGTTTACAAAATTTTTTATCAAATATAATGGCGTTTGATTATACAGTTGCCTGTAATTAAAACATAGTTTTGAGCTTTCAACTTTTAGTTAATTTTTGTTAATTTGCCTAGTTAAATTATCTTAAACATGATTTATTTCTTCTTAGGCAAGAAAACTCGCTGCAAATATGTTGTAGATTAGCAAATCTCAGTATACCCTACAGATAATAAATGAGTCCTTACTATTAAAGCAATAAGCTGGGATAATTTTAGCTGTCATTCATTCATTCATTCATTCATTCATTATTTACTGCATATCTATGTGTCCAGCACTGTGCCAGCAAATAGATACAAAGAAGGGAGTGACGCAGCCCCCTCCTAGAACAGTCCACTGGGTGAAGAGTGATAATACAATCACATCCAACAAGTAAATTAGTGGCCCACTATCAAAGAGAGAGACGGTGGAGAAGATGTGAGGGAGGAGGCTGTGGGCCTAGAGGAGTGGTGGTAGGACTGTGGCAGGATTGTCTGGGTGTCGGGAGAAGCCTTGCTGTGCTCAGGGCTCAAGTATGAAAAACCCCAGCACAGTGATCAGTCATGGTGCAGGAATGAGGTGAGTTTTCCCTCCTATTATTTAGGTCAAAAAGGGAAGAGGTTTGTTCAGTGTGATCTAGTTTTGGACCATGTCTGTATCCTAGCAAGCACCATGAGCTTCCGGGACCTGACCCAGCTGCTGACGTCAGTACTGTAAGCAGTTAGCACAGCTCCAGAATTTCCAGGCCTTCCCTGACTGCTTGGGTTATTAGTCAGACCGACTTAAGCTTCTAGGGTGACCCATTGGAACAGACCTAAACTACACCTGTTCCTTACATTCCCCCCTCTTTTTTTTTCTCTAAACAACACTTACTTACTCATGACTTTTGGTCCTGCCTGAGTGCTGTATTCTGGGGAAAGAGAATGATCAGACTGTGTTACAGCTACTTCATACATAACCTGCAACCGAGGTAGAGCCTGATTCTCTAATCCCTGAACACCATGGACAGGGAAGGGGAAGGTGACTGCCCCTAAAGGCGTGCCCATCATATGTGAGGCCCCAAATAATCATGCTACATACACTAGCCCTCTTTGTGGAGAGGGAGTTCTGTGGCTCTGAGGATTAAGGAACCAGTAGGAGGTGGAGAGAGTTTTGAAAACCCAGGAATGGCTGAGTCCACAACCCATAATTTTGCCTTTAAATCCACCTGTGCCCACAGGCTCTCCTGGGGGTAGCATGATGGCTCTGCTGTCCCTGCAAAGCTGTACACTGACCACACATGTACTAAGTCTCCCTGCACCCTGGAGGGTCTTCTAGGAGAAACCAGAGACGTGTGGGGCCTACCCTTGAAGAGACTACAATACCGTACATTCCTGTAGACCCAAGACCAACTCTATGCAATATTCAAGGGCAGGTAGGGTGAAGCAAAATCATATGGTATGATGACTGTGCAACAGCACACTCCAAAAATGAAAATTTTCATTTCATTTTGTGCACACGCAGCAATGAACAATCATTTAAACTTACATTTCCATTCCACTTTTCCCCTAAAAATTTTATTCTACTGGGAATATTGGTATGGCTGAAAGATTGTGAATTATTACATTATAGTCTTCAACTAAAATGTATTTAGAAATTGAAATTTTTAAATTTCTTGGATAGCAAGTGTCTAAATGTTTAAAAAATTGTCTTACGGATTAAGTTATCTTTTTTATTTGTATACAACTGATCAAAATATTTTGTTAAATATTAAAAATTAAAAACTTAATTAGAAATACATCTCTTAAAGTGATCAGTACAGCTTTCCCTCACCACAGAGATTATACCCTATCCACAAGTTACTATTACCAAGGCTAGAATGAATGATTAAGGATAAATTCTCTTCCTCTTTTTCTTGCTTATAAAGATTTCTTGTTCACACATGTATCCAGATGTAATGGAAGGAATTTTGTTATATTCAGTTCTTACTGATTATAAGAACATTCTTTTTATATTCAATGATTTGAGCTCTCCTGAATTTATATGCCAAAAATCGCAGAGTGGTTATTATCAAAAATTGTATTTAATCATCTACCAACTAACAAGTCAACTTTGTTAAAGGCAAATACCTGGAAACCACCAAAGTGGTCATCCATTTCCCCAGTTCCTCGTCAGTGTTATAACTTACCCCTTTGTTTGCCATCCTGGAACTTCCTCCCAGCCCTCCCTGGTAACGTCCACGGTAAGATTTGGGAAGGGTAAGGAGTGTATCTTTCTGTGGGCAGTAAGAGACAGGTGATGGAGAAAGGGAAGGTTTGGATCACAGAGAGCTGGTTTCTGGGAGAGAACACAAGCTGAGAATTTAGAAGCTGATTCTCCTAAAACTGTCCTTGCATAACCATCAGGAAGACCTGTGTCTCAAGCAGTATGCGTACACCCATTTGAAGACAGAAGTCTATGAAAACTAATCTCGGGGGCACCTGGGTGGCTCAGTGGGTTAAAGCCTCTGCCTTCGGCTCAGGTCATGATCCCAGGGTCCTGGGATCGAGCCCCACATCCGGGGTGGGGGGCGGTCTCTGCTCAGCAGGGAGCCTGCTTCCCCCTCTCTCTCTGCCTGCCTCTCTGCCTACTTGTGATCTCTGTCAAATGGATAAATAAAATCTTAAAAACAAACAAACAAACAACTAATCTCGGCGTATTATGGAGACACTGCTTAATCTTGCTGCATCACTTACTTACGTTGGGATACAGATGGCAAGCCCCAAAGTGCCAGCCACACTCAAAGCTGACTGCTTGGACACCACTGTTCCCTCTGCCTGAAATGCGGACAGAGATCTCAGAGCCTGCAGGAGAAGACAGACGTGTAAAGAAGTAATTACAGGAATGTGATACGTGCTGACCCAGAGCTGTGTCTGGGAGCTGGAGGGTACAATCGAGGAAGCACTGACCTCTGCCTAAGGAAACATTGAGGAAGGTCTTAAAACAATATTTGAATTGATGAATGCAAGGGAGTTTATCAAGTTGACGAGGGTGAGGATATTTCAAGGCCAAGGCTGTAGCATACAAAATGCATGGAAGCAAGAAGAGGTATCCAAGGGTTAACTCCGTGCACCAGCTTGAGTCAGTAAAGTTCTCTGTGATATAATTTGGTGATTATGCATTCGCTTACAACATTTATCAACAATCCAATATCATGCACATACAATAGACCAGGTACTGTGCTAGGAAATGGGCAAATATAAACTATAAAAGAAAGAAACAATAAGAGGGCGATAAATTCTATAACAGAGGAGTGTCTATGAGGCCAGTCTTGGATTCAACTTCAGTTTCTGTACATAAACACAGATCACTCTGGGAGAATTAATATCTATGAACCTCAATTTGCTCACAGTAAAATAGAAAGAAAAGTACCAAAATGCTGTCTCATCGTGAGGGTGTGTATATGTGTTACATAACCAAAATGCTGTCTCATCGTGAGGGTATGTATATGTGTTACATAAGAATATGAATGTACTCAGTTAGTTAATATATAGTTAATATATAGTTAATATATATATATTATATATATATAATATATAAGGTATCATCATCATCATTATTGTTATTGTTGTTGAATAGTTCAGTATCTAGGGGTAAAACTGCTTTAAGTGGTAGAAATCTGGCAGAAGGCACCGCACCAGGCAGAGGAGCTCTGGGGCTTAAATTGTTAATAATTTATACAGTAAGGATTTACTTTCCTTACTTGTTGCGTAATTATACAGTAAGTATTATTAATATAATTACTTAAGAACAGTCATTTCCCCCCTTGGCCACTAGATGTCCACAGTGACTAACTTATTTATAGCTCAGTGGTCAAGACTCTGGGTAAGCACGTTGACACTAGAACAAATGCTTAGAAGAGCGATCGCCTGGACCAGGCTCTGGACCTGTGATGACTCCTCTGTTAGATTAAAAAATTAATATGGCGTGGTTCACGTCTTCAAGGAGCTCACACTCCAGAGTATGAGGCGAAACTCCGAGTCTGATAATAGGAGGAAACGATCTAGTTTTTCTCTGGGAAGCAGGCCCTGTCTGAGTGAGTCTCGTAGATTAAATACGTTTTAACTGAGCAAATAGGAGGGGTGAGAGGGGAAAGCACTGTCAATCCCATTTCAGCTCATGTAAACACATGCAGACCTCACAGAGCTTATAGCATTTGGGTTCCTGCAAATAGTTCAATATGGTAGAAGCGAGAGTTCTAGAAGGAGAGAAGTTTTAATTACTTTCATCTACATATAGTTTTGGAAACCAGACTATTTGAAGTTGCTTCATAAAGATGTTTCTTTATTAATTAGTGACCTCTATTTGTATTTGAACATTACATAAGGAAAACAACATGCTTAATATGCCTGAAAAAGCTTATTCTCCTAGGAAGCAACCACTTCTTCTTTGGAATCTTGTTTCCATTGCTTATTAGTAATCTTTCCTGCTCCCTTTTACTTGAGTAACAAGGGCGATTTCCGCCGCGTACCACGTGGAGAGCACCTCCTGCGTGCCAGGCTCTGCTCTGAGCAGTTTGCCTGTGTTCTCTTATTTAATCCTCACAACTCTGTAAGACACGTAGAAGTTACTACCATCCCCATTTTGTAGGGGGAACTGAGATAAACGTGGTTTACTACCTTGCTCAGGTCTCCAACTCATAAAAAACAAGAGCCAACATTCAAATTGAACAGTCTGCTTCCAAAGTCGACACGATGCTAGACTCATTGTCTAAATCTTCTTGGGAAATTAACAAAAAGTTTCTACTAGTGAAGTAGACACTAGAGAAAACATGTGTTGCCTACTACTATTTTTTAAGATTTTCTTCATTTGAGACAGATACAGAGAGCGTGAGCATGAGCAGGGTGAGAGGCAGAGGGAGAAGCAGACTCCCTGTTGTGATGGGAGCCTAACGTGGGGCTCGATCCCAGGACCCAGAGATCATGACCTGAGCCAAAGGCAGACGCTTAACCATCTGAGCCACCCAGACGCCCCAGGTCTTGTTTTAAAATTTTTTCTTAAGTAGGCTCCCTGCCCGGTGTGGAGCCCAAAGCAGGGCTTGAACTCGAGACCCTGAGATCAAGACCTGAGCTGAGATCAAGAGTCCGGCGATGAACCGACAGTGCCACCACCCAGGTGCCCCTTGAAAAGGTGATTTTTTAAACTCAATTTCTTTGAAGCTGAAGAATTTTAAAGGAAATTAGAGATGACCATGCTCATTTGAATAGTTTCTCCAGCACTGGAAAGCCCAGCGTCCATTTGATCAATAAGAGCAGTGCTCGGAAAGGCCCACTGGCGCCCGGTCTTTCCATGCACGTATTTTAGGCATTCGCCCGCCGTCTGTTACGGCAGAAACTCAGTCCCAGTTAATAATTCCTTCTTCCATATCTGTTTCCCTCCCTCTTTTCAAATTCCATTTTTCCACTGTTTGTTC
Source organism: Martes martes (assembly GCF_963455335.1). Classification (NCBI taxonomy): domain Eukaryota; kingdom Metazoa; phylum Chordata; class Mammalia; order Carnivora; family Mustelidae; genus Martes; species Martes martes. Next base: position 62,070,900 of record NC_137903.1, on the reverse strand, counting down.
CCCAAAGTTGCTACTCCTCAAGATTAGTGCACAGACTCGGTTCCACAGAAATCCAGCACAGCGTGAAATCTACAGCTCTGTGGGTCAAAAATTTATGATTTCAGGTAAGAAACTTACACAGAGACTTGGTTTTGACCACCACTTGGACACCTCGCCACCAAATGCTTGCTGTGTGTTACGGACTGGGAATGCCCTGAACGAAAGGGCCAGTGAGCCCTCAGAGGACGGGGTGTGCACAGGGCTGCCTTTAGCCCGTGGGCTGTGGGCTGGCTCCTCGCCGTACACCGCGTCCTCTCTCTCATCGCAGTTCTGGCTTCTGCCGCCCTTCACTGGTGTTTCAAGGAGTTCATCCCCCTGCCCCCAAAATACTAGTGATTTTTCACAGGGGAGGTGGGAGTGAAGTGTTGTTGATTCCGTTGGTAAAATACAGGGGAGTTTTTCTACTGTCGTGTGTCCCCTCCTCCTAGGCTCCCTTGAGCGTCTGCGTCGTCACTTGGAAATCATCCCGGACTCATTTCCCCAATGTTATCTTTGATTCTTCCAATGTCAGCACCTCTGTCCTGCCTTCTCGGGCTTCAAACGTGGCTCTTCGTCTTCCTACAGCTCCGTTCGCACAGACAGCCCAGTTTCAGACTGTTCGCCTCGCCTCTGATTTGACACTGTTTTAGGGTTTGTTTGCTTTTGGGGAAAGGAGAGCCCCATCTTGGGATAAGGTCTTATTAGAACTTACTTTACACTTAGGTCTGCTTGTCAGGGGAGGATATTGGACAAGATAGATCACGAGGGGGTTAAATGGATAATCATTATGCCAGGAGTCCCAAGACACACCCGTTGTGACTGGGGTCCGCAGGCCCGGGGCAGAAGGACAGTGTCGATATAAAATGACCGCCCCGTGCCGTTACTTAAGGTGCATAAGTGACAACCTAAACACAGCAGGACAACAGTCCAGAAAACAGTCGGGGGGGGGGGGTGTTTATCAGGATCTGAGATATTCTAATTCTAATCCTAATTTAACTGCACTCAAAAACGGGTTTGGGGCCACGCGTAAAATGGGAGGCACAGGCTGCCTTTGTTTTTATCACTTAATCAAAATGACGTCTTGCCAACAGCAACCTCGATCTTACGATAAGGCGCACAGTGTGCGCAGAAGAGCTGCATCCGAGACCTCCTCCAGCGGGACCCTGCCTCGGGCCACTTGAGGGACGCGTATCCTTGCTCCTCTCCCCTCTCTTCTGTCTGCATGTTCGCTCCACCAGAAGCTCTCCCTTGGAAATGTTTCTAAATTCCTCTCTGGGCCTCCCACGTCTCCTCATTCGCGTTCAGGCTCACAGCGCACGAGTGGCCGCTCTGACCTGCTCCTGATTCTTTTCTCCTTTGTCCGTCCGGCCTCTATCCTCTCTCGCGCCCAACGCCAGCGGGAGGCTGGACTCAGTTTACCCGCCGACCCGGATCTCCCGGGGCCAGCTCACGAGCCCCTGTTCCCCGACGGGGGCCGCGACCACCGCCTTGTTCCCCGGCGGGTGGTCCTGATGCGGTCACAAGGCTCAGCGGCGGCGGCGCCACCGCCGACCCGCGCCGTCGCCCTCGCTGGGCTGAGCACCCGTCGGCTGCGGCTCCCCCGGCTGTGCCGCGACTCCGCTGACCCAAGCCAGAGGCAAGGGCATGGGGACGCCTCACGGAGCAGACGGGACCGAAGGAGCCGAGAGCCAGGAAGGGGCCAGTGATTAAATCGTCTGCGCCCCCCCCTTCCATGGGTTATTTCCAGATGTGCCGGGGTCACACAGCCTCTCGGAGGATGTCCCGAAGGACAGAGCGACCGGCTGCTTCGGGGTGGGGGGTGGCGGGGGGAGCTACGGCGGCTCCGGGCGCGGCCTCGGATGCTTGGCCTCCCTGGACTCTCTCACTCTCCATCCCGGGAAATACGCTCCCGGTGAAGCACTGACCCGTACGCCTGCCTGACGCATTATGCGGGGGGAACTTGTGCTAATAACCTCGTGACCGTTTCGGTCTCCTCTCCGGCACAACGACCTGCAAAGCCGCCTCGGCTTCGCGCGCCGTCGCTCAAGGAGCCCCGCGCTCCACCCCCGGCCCGGCCTGGCTTCTCCGCCGCCGCTTCCGAGCCCCGAGCGCGCGCCGCACGGGCCGGACCTTCGCGGCGGCGGCTCGCGGCGTCCTGCGTTTTGGTCCCCGCCCTACGCACGCAGGTCTTACCTTCCCAGGCACACCGCGAATGCCTGAGAGCTAGGGAGCGCGTCTTGGGTATCTTGACGCCCTCCCTGGCTTCTGCAATACTCAACAAGAGACTGTAGGTGAGCGGGTGATGAGAGGTGTGCGTAGAGGACCGGATGTCTCCTCAAGTCAAGGATAAAAACCCTGAAGTAAACAGTCACACCCATAATGAAGCAAACACTAATGTGAAATGACGCTCGGAAACAGTCACGGTCAGACTTCAAAGAAAAGGAAAATGTTTTTAAAGGAAAATACAACCCATAGATCAGAAGAACATGAAAGAAGAGCCACTTCCTACTATTTTTCCTAAGGGGTCCCTAGCTCAAATCAAAATACTCGTTAACAGTCATTGCGTGATAGTTTTTGATTATTAAAAAGTCCCTATAAAATCCTCATTTTTATGGATGACATAAAGTCAAATGATAGTCCCGTTCGATTTGTCATCTCCTGTTCTCCAATGACAATACCAAATCACAACACCTATTTTGTATGGTGTTTTATAATGTTCAAAGCACTGCCCCACGTGTGTTTACCCTCAGTTCTTCACAGACCTGTCAGGCAGGGAAGGCTCATGTCCTCATTGGATTAGGGTGTGAGAAAGGAGGTTGGGATTTGGGATGAGCCTCATGTCACAGATGAGTAATGTCTCGCTTGGAGGAGAACCCGCATCTTCTGATACCGAGTCCAGAGCTCTGCTCAGATTTTCCTCAGAAAGAGTTGACTAAGTGAGTTGGTTGTGATCAAAATAGAGAAGCATGCAGTCTTGTGAATTCTGTGGGAAAACTCTACACATGAGTGAGTTGGGGATAGCCACGTGACCCCTTGCCTGCAACCAAAATTCTAGCTTCTAAGTACTCTCTGGGTTGCTACCTGGCACTAAGAGCTGAAAATCTGAGATAGCCCAGAAGAGCAAATTAAAAATACAAGGAAATCAGAGAGGTACAGACTTGAATCTTAATTTAGTCATTTGTAATTTATAAACCCTCAAAGGAGCTCAGAATTTAGGTTTTAAAGCAGGTGGTAACACTGTGGTTCCATTTTAAGGTCATTTTCTATCACCAGGTGGCCGACACAAGTGGAGAATGCTGAGATATAGCCAAGGACCAGCGTCACTTTCCTCTAAAAATGAATATAAGACAGTCAGCTTTACGTGTGTGTGTGTGTGTGTGTGTGTGTGTGTGTGTGTCCAAGTAACTTATCAGCTAAAAACTGTGGTGTGAGATTCCTCAGGACCTAGACACAGGCGATGGGAAAAAAGAACAAACTTGCCAGAATGTGTTAGGGACCACCCTTGCTGCTCTGCCCGGGGCCGTGCATTGACGGTTGGAAACACTGGAGGTTTAACAGGCACATCTGGGAGGTGGGCGTGTAACGTAAAACCCATCTCGGCGACTACTGTGCAGCAGTTTGGGTGGGCAAGAAAAGATCGTTTTCTTGAAAGTCTTAGTCATCCTGAGCCGAGAATGTCAAGTGGAAAAAGGCTAAGGAAAGACTGGAGGTCGGGAGGGAAGCTTTACAAACAGGAAGCATTCCGCCCAAGGACATGGCACAAAGCTAGCAGGTGCTCCCGCTGAGTTCCAGACCCATTCATATGCTACGGTTTCCAGCTCCCATCCCATGCTGCCAGCTTGGGCTTCATATGGGTTCTCCCTTGATGTTTAATTTAAAACCTTCTATATCTGAGCAGTGAGTCTTTCTCCCATGTAGGAACAGTGACTCCAACTGCCAGGTCCTGAAATAGCTGCAGATGAATCTCCTGGGGAAATTGTTGAAATGTGAATTCCAAGGCCCTGGCCAGAAGCTTGGGCTCGCCCGGGAGGGAGCCCAAGAATGGCTGCTTCTGACTGGTTTCGGAACGGTCGGTCTAGATTAAAATCCCATGGCCTTAACATTATCTCTCTGTGGCTTTCTGCTCATTTCCCAGGCTTTCCTCCACAGTCAACACGAGTGGAGGAACACAGGAAACCACTACTTCATTTCACAGAACAGTGTCCCATAGGGGCACTGGCTTCTGGTCATGCACAAAGCGCCAGCTCTGAGGGAGGGGTCTTGTCTATGTTGTGGCGGTGGCTCGAAGTTTCATCGTCGCCTACTCACCTCTAGGATCATTCCTGCCTGCCCTTGTGAACAGTTTGTTGCTTCCTGCGCTCCCGGAAGCTGTCATGATGCCGTTTCATAGAACCAGATGCAGCCTGGCGGAGAGGGGCTGAACTTGGTGTCATTTGACGAGCAGCTTTTATAAACCTAACGGCCTTGTACGTGTGAGGCTGGCCCTGGCCTCGCCAGCTACCAAGACTCCAAAACCCATTAGAAGTGATAAATTTGTTAGAAAGACATTGGCAGGAGTTTCTTCATAGAAAGGGAAGCAGAGTGAGGACTAATGTTACTGCCTAGGCAACTTTGCCATATTAGGGAGAGCACAGAGAAGCCTGGATGCACAAGAAACACGAGGCATATTCTAGGTAAATAAGATAAAATTATTGTAGGACGAGTCAAAGCTTAAAAGCAGATAGGTAACATACCAGGAGCATCTAAACCTTCCTTAAATATTTAAGGAATCTTACTCCTGAACTCACTCCTGGGGAAGCACAGTCATCAGATATGGTCCCTGGTGTTAAAGGGGGGAAAGGCAGCATAAAAAGACAAACCAAAATACAGAACTGTGTGTTTGAATATCTGTGTGAGACATTCAGACCTAAGTGCCTTAGAAGCTCAGAGAGAGGAAAGACCACCAAGAAAATGGGGGGCTTGATATAAAGGGTTGGGACTGAAAGATAAGGGGAAAAATCTGTTTACCCAGCGTACACCATGTCCACCAACTCCAGATTTACTTATATCCCCTAGAGCGGTGCTGTCCAGTAGAAGCATGTGGCCCATATAGTACTTAACTTTTTTAGTGGCCGCACTTTAAAAAGAGAAACAGATAAAATTAATTTCAATAACATTTTATTTAATCCAATGTATCTAAATATTTAGATTTGTAATCAACATAAACGTACTCATGAAACTTTTTTTTTTCATACTAAATCTCCAAAATCCAGTGCTTTTTTTACACTTATACACCTCAGTGTAGACCAGCTCCATTTGCCGTGCTCAGGACGCACAAGAGTAGCGGTTACCAGGTTGGACAGCACAGACCTAGAGAAACTCTTGCACATTGAGTAGGAAGAGATGTATACTGGGATAAACTTTGAGGCACTGTTTGTTATAATACAGAGAAAAACAGGCAATAACCCAATGTCCATCAAAAGAGGGAAATGGGTAAATAAATCACGAGCAAAACAACGGAAACATGGCTTGGTTTCATGTTATATTCATGTCTGCAGTGACCTCGAGGAGGGAGGAGGTGGAATGGGCTGGAGAGAAATAGATGAAAATTGGATCTGTAATTTTCCATTCTTTGAAGATACATTAAAATACATATAGGGAGGCTCATGTCTGTTCACTGAAGGTGGCAGATGTGTGCACTCACTGTGTCACCCTTTGCTGTTTTCTGTATGTATAAAAACTTGTAAGTTTTACAAAAGGAATAAAATTCATTGAGGATTTGGAGGTAGCAAGGAGTAGGCATTCAGAATACAGGCTCTTCCAACAAAGAGCAGGACGGGGTGGTCCCAAGTCAAGGACCGTTGGGAGTGGCAGCTCGACCCTAAACCGATGATGCAGGAGGAGAGAGAGAAGACTGAATAAGAACCAGCGACCCGAGCCCTACATCCCCGCACACCTCCCTGACAGCCCAAGTTCAACCACACTGCGGGCAGGTGTTGACAGACCAAACATTTTCACAGGGGAAATGAAGGAGGGATGCTTTGGAAGCCGCAGTGATACTCAGTGGGTCACCCTCTCGACTACCTGGCCCTGGGGTCTATGGGGTACGTCGAGAATTCAGCCAAGCTGTTGTTTACTCATACTGTTGCTGTCTCAGCATCCCCTCGGCCAAATGGCCCGCAGGGCCTTTCACACCAGCCCCTCATGCAAGCACTTGTCTTACAGAATAGCATGCAGTCACAAGCAAACCTAAATTCCTCATAGGACTTTTCCCAGCTGCCCTTATGATTCAGTCTCCCCTGCGTCCCAGAACCTTCCCCTTGTACTCTCCTCAGAGGTCTCCATGTAGCATACCAAACTCACCCCTTCTGGTGGGATTGACCAAACGTGCCCTGGGAACCCTAAAGCACTCCATCCACAGACCCTCATAAAGGCATGTGTCCTGGGGTCCTGCCTCTCTCTGCCTGTACCTTGCTTTGACCTCCCCATGTGACCCCTTGAGGGGTGCGATGTACTCTTCTAGGACTCTGGGTAATGAACTATCTCAGCTTTTCCTGTGGTCTGTTGCTGAACCCAACTCACCATCCAACACCCTATAACAACGTCCAACATCCACTTAACAAATTACTCCACTTGTTAATTTAACAACATTATAATAAAGTGTTTTTTTAAGAAAAAGCCTCCGCTTGGTGGTGGGAAATCAGGGTCCACGGGGGCTGCCAGGGTTAAAGGAAAGTAAGAAAGTAGCAAAAGTGGTCAGAGAAGATGTTGAAGATACAAAGGAGTTTGCTGCTCATGACGGGAGGCTGAGCACACATGGCAGGAGCTCGGGATTGGATCAGATCAAGAAACACACTGAGCCATAAAGATGGGAGTCATCGCGGACTGAAGAGGTTTTCTCCTTCGGCACCAACTGACCTTCGCAGGGATGGGAGGTAGGACAGGATTTGTTCTGATCTTTTCTGGGGAAAGAGGAGTTAAAGAGTGTCTCCAGAGTCTGGGTCCTGAATAATTTGTTTGCTGGCATGTTGATTTCCTGTGGTCTGTTGCTGAACCGCGATTCGACACCCACCTATACTCCACTTAACAAATGTTAATTCAACAACACAGTAATCATCTGTAGATTACTTTTTGACGTTGGACTATTTTAACAATGCTGTGAGGAGAGATGATACAACATACCATCACAGGCACTGGATTCAGGCTCTGTATCCTCCACGTTTAATGAAACCTTGAACAAATTAATCTCCTGGTGCTTTCCTCTCTTGAGCTGAGTGATGGGGTTATAGTAGTATCGAACTGCCCCACAGAGTTGGGATAAAGAGTTAACATGCATGAAGCACATAAACAGTAACGAGCGTGTGGTGCACACGTACTAAGCCTTAGTCATGGACACTACAGTCCATTTGCTAGATATTTCCTTGCATCTATGATTACCTCCTTAGGATAAATTCTTGCAAATATAACTGTTGGGTAAGAAGCCGTACACAGTTTTAATGCTTTTCATACAACCTGCCAAAATGTGCACCGGAAGCTACTTTAAACCCTGCTACTGTGTCATCAAACACTTGTATCAGTCCCACACACCTACGTCACAGTGCCTGTCAACCCACCACCCACCCAGCAAACAATTCCGGGGGCCCCTATATACTCACCGACCCAGAATGCAGGTGTGGTACCTGGTAATCTGTATTTTAAAGACACTCCCATTTGAGTCATACTGTACAGTTTAAAACCATTGCTCTAGAATTTTATCAGTTGCGAAATCAATCAATTGCCATAACATTAGTTTTCGCAACCTCTTTGCAGTATCAACGCCTCAGACCAGGATCTTTCTGAAACTCCCCTTGGCTTCTAGAACCCTCCAGGAGAGGTTCTACCTCTTCTCCTATTCCTATGTCACCTTTTCTCCCCATTTAAGGAAAAAGAAACTGGATTATTTCATGTAACTGGGAAGTCTTTAAGCAGCACTGGCTGCAGACACATTGTCCAACAGAAATATAACATGAGCCATGTAAACTAGGGGCCGAAAGTAATTCATCTCCTCCCATCATTGACTTGGTTGCTCCCTATGTGGCCTGAGTCTCAGATGGACTCTCTGGGAATCAAGGTGCTGGAAGCCTCTGACTCACATCCTTGAGGCTTAACAAGCCGGGGGGTGGGTTGGGGGGATATAGCCAGGAATCCTAGAGAAGGAATCTTCCCAGTCTGGAAGTAATCCGGGGGCAGAGTTACTACATCAAACCCAGCGGAGTGCCATGTTTGCATTCCCAGCACATCCCTATCTACCAGCTCCTTCGAGCCATCTTCGATTTCTCTCGCTCCTGCAGCTCTCACATCTAATCAATCATGGAGTGAGGCCGATTTAATCTCCCCAGTGGTTCTCAGGTCTGTCCTCTGTCTTACCTGCTATGACCCCAGTTCAGACTCTCACCATCTCTTGCCCAAGTCTTTTAATAGCTGTCTGTTTAGTCTCCTTTCTACATTTTTTACCACCCTTGGATTCCTCCTCTCTACGTATCCAGATGCAGCCCATTTCCTTGGTTAATGATGTGACGTGCTATATCACTAGGACAGTCGAAACTCCCTGGCATACGAAATCCTCTAAGACCTTCCAGAACCACCTCCTGATCACCTTGCACGACCAACCCTGTTTCTATGTCCATGTTTTTCTCTGCCTGTTGCATTCTTACCACCCTGACCTGCCCAGACAATACCATATTTTTCCTCCTTCCCAGCCAACTGTAGGGTCTCTGCACCTTCCCAGCTCCCCTCCACATTGCCAGTGCGTACGCTTTTAATCACAAGCCCTAACTAGAAAAACTGCAACAGCTCATTATCCCCTTGTATTCACAAGTCCCCTGGGATTCAAGACTATGATAATTAGCATGGTTCAAGATAGCTGATACGCTGGGCTCTAACCCTCTGCCCATCTCTCCACACCAGGTCACTGCTCTAGCTGTGCAGACCATTTCAATGCCCCTGTGCTGTTTCTACATTCTCCCTATATGGAATGTTTCCAATATTGACTTTTAGAAACCCTTCTCAACCTTCAGAGCCCTGGACTTTTCTTTCATGAAGACTTCTTAGATTTCCCGACTCAGACAAAACACTCTGTGCCTCTGCTGAAGTCTGTCTTTACCTACATCACAGAAACGACCACGGCCTCATTAAAGGACTGGTTAACTGTGCGCCAACGTCAGCCCCAACGGAGTGGGAGTTCCACTGCTCACCAATTCTCTAACTTTGGGACAACTATGAGCCTAAGTTCTCATGTGCACATGGAAACATTAATACCTGCCTCCCACGGTTATCTTAAAAATGTGACAATATGTATAAAGAAATTAGAAGAGTTCCTGGCACATGAGGAGTTCGTTACTTGTTCCTGGACTTGCTCTGAGCCCTCTCGGAACACCTCACATCACATCTTAGTCGCAGCACGTGCATTTTGGAGTCCAAGTCCCTGGGACCAAGGCCCAGCTCTATCACTTACCAGCTGCGTGGTTTTGGTCAAGTTCTTTGCCTTCAGTGTCTGTTTCCCCATCTGCAAAACGAGGATGATAAGAGCGCCCATCCAACTGGGCTGTCAGGAGGAGGAAGTAAGATAAATATAGCAAACCCTTAGAACTGTGCATAGCATAAAGTGCTCAGTAAGTACCAGTTACAGTGACTAAGTCTTCATTCCCAGAGTCTAACACAGCAACTGGGGGACAATGTTCAGTAAATGTCACATTGTATTGAACCCTATGTTTCTCTTGCAGTGTAATTTAGATGAGGTTCTTTCCCGCATTAAGAATACTGACCTATTCCATTATAATTTAGGTATTGTCTGTAGATAATCCTTGTTTATAAATTGTCAAGCTGTTACCCTCTCTCATTGCTTGGCGAACCATCACTGAGTGAAAATGCAGGTACAATTCAATTATGAGTGGTTTATTTAGTCTCGGACTGGATTATCCGAAACTCACAGGATATTATTATATACATGTATTTTGATTCATCTGCGTATAGCCTGTCAAGCAAAAAGCACCCTTTCAAAAAAAAAAAAAAAGTATATTGAAATACGTTTACACTGATTTTGAGAGTTGTTTGCAATATATAGGAAGATATCATTGAGAAAGGTAACAAGGAAGTAGTATTACCAAAAAACACCAAAATAAGCAAGATATCATCCTCTCGTTTCTATAAATGTTTTGCAGAATTATTCTATTTCTGAATTCATGAATTTTTTTTAAACAAACAAAATCCCTAACCTATACTGACAATTGGTGCAGGATGAGATATATTCCCTAATTCTCTGAATTTTGTTCTGGAATTTGAGATATCTTAAAGCTTCAGAAGGAAGCAACTGCTGATTATCGAGGGAGGCACAGGGAGGAGCAGCCAAGACAGCTGTTCCTACCAGCAACAGCCATGTTGAAGAAGCATTTACATTAAAAAGATGCCAAGGCAAAAAGTTAAAAGAAGGGAAAACAAATACATTATAAATACTCAAAATTTTAATGAAAAGTTTCTCAACATTGGCACCATTGACGTTTGGGGCTGGGTAATTCTTTCTTGGGGAAGGGGACGGTCTTGTACATTGTAGGATGTTGAACAGTTTCCCTGTCCTCTACCCACTGGATACCAGTAACACCCCCTCGCGAGTTTTATAGTTTTGACAACCAAAAATGTCTCCAGACATTGCCAAATGGGCAAAATCACCCTGGCTTGAGAATAACTGCTTTGATGGGAGAAAATTAGCAAAAGTATTAGGTGGGACATCTTACGGGTTTTTAAAAATATTCCCTCTTTTTCAGTATTTTTGTTGATTTACATAGACTTATCAAAAAACTAATTATCTATACTACTAACAAAAAGACCCGGGACCATGGTTCTGATATATTTTCCCAGAGCTTGGCCCCAGGGGTCCTCCGTCTGGAACGGGGTGATGAAGGTAAAGGGGTAACGAGGAAAGAAGGGTCACCAAGCCTGGTTTGGGCGGCCTATGAAATGCAAGCCACTACAGAGGGCGTAGCGCTCCAGCACACTCAGACTCTGTTTTAAAGGAAACTATAGTCTCACGACAAGTGACTTCTAGTGCGGTTCTCATCTGTTGCTTTTTCCTTTTAATAAACACCTGGTTGGTGTTTGTCTCAGTAACAGAGGTCATGATAAATCATGGTATGCCATCCTAATGTGGGACTGTTAAAGGAAGGGACGGGCATACAGCTCATTCCTCCGTAATACTTCACTGAAATTGTTTTAGGAAATTAACAGTTATATTAATTGCCTAAAGACAAGATTCCCTGGTCTTCCTCAGGACATTCCCCTAAATTTCTTCTTTACAATGGGCAGTAGAAATGTTGAAATTGGGATAAAAACTTTAAACTTCCACATAATGATGAAATTAACTTAAAATGATGTAAAAAAATACTTCCGCATACTGCATTAGTAGTAGTTCTGCTATTTTGAAGTATAAGGGAAGAATCAAAAAAGGAACAAATAAAAGTCTCAAACAGGGGCTTAGTGTTAGACACTGTTGGCTAAGTGTCTACCTTTGGCTCAGGTCATGATCCCAGGGTCCTGGGATGGAGTCCCCCACTGGGCTACCCACTCAGCGGGGAGTCTGCTTCTCCCTCTCCCTCTGCTCCTCCCCCTGCTCATGCTCTCTCTTCCTCTGTCAAATAAATAAAATCTTTAAAAAATAAAAATAATTTTAAAAAATCTCAAATAGACACAGGTGCTCCAAAGGCTTTCATCAAGTGGTAAGTAATAAAAGGGACTGGCACAAACCCCATGGCACGAATGTCCCCAAGGATTCCTATTTCTTTAAAACTAGAATACGTCTAAAGATGTCTCTCCTGCCTGAACTACAAACAGGTGTTTATCTGCCTGTTACAGTTCATCAGCCCTGCACTTCTGAAGCCGCTGTTTCCTCTGATGACAGATATGCTTGTAGACGTCATTCAGAGGGTGTTACGGTTAAATACGTATTTAACACAGGAAAATGTCAAAATCCTAGGACAACAGCAGGAACCAATAGACATGGCTTATCAAGAAATGAAGCTCCTGTTTGATTTCAGGTATGACCTGAAGTCAACTCCCATCGCCTTCTCCCAACCCACTGTCTCACTGTAGTTACACAGATCTTAATTCATAGGAAGATTTTTTGCTACTTGTTGAAAAACAAATGCACTCTAGGGACACCTGGGTGGCCTCAGCCAGTTAAGCTGCTGCCTTCAGCTCAGGTCGTGATTCCAGGGTCCTGGGATCGAGCTCTTGCTCAGCAGAGTCTGCTTCTCCCCCTCCCACTGCTGCTCCCCCTGCTCGTACTCTGTCAAATTAATACAATCTTCAAAAAAAAAAAAAAAAAAAAAAGAAAGAAAGAAAACCATACACAAATGGCCTCTTAAATTCTAGGAGCCCCTCTTCCAGCAGCGGTTTCTGTTACACACGCGTACGTGTCACTCAGCTGTGCCAACACGGAGGTGGCCTGGCGGTCCCACTGCAATTCTCACACTGGTCTCGGCACCCACTATGGGCACATACACGTCAGACCCTTAGTTCCTCCAGGTCGTATCAAGGAAACGTGGGTAGATACCTGCCCTTTCTTACCTGGCACAGCGGTCCTGAGGTTCATGAAACAAAATGTGGTTGTCAACAGAAAAGGCAGTGTTCCTACCAGTGCTGCGTGCGGCAGGCCTGCTCTCCTAACACGTGCGTTAGAGGCCGAGTCTTCCAGCTCAGGCAGCTTCTCGGTTCATGCCTTACAGAGAGCTGGCCGTACTGCGTCCCCTGCTGTTGACAGGTGAATACATTAGGTCATCAGTTAAAAGAATAAGAACTACACTAGGAACAGTGTCTCTTATTATCGAAGGTAAAAATACTGAAGTAAAAATCTAAAAATCTTCAAAGACGAGGCGACTACCTCCGTGCAGTGAGAGCATGACTTCCGCTCGGGCTGCCAAGAGGAAGGAAACAGAACTCGTCCTAATCAGAACTTCTTGGCCTTGGAACTTTATGACCTACTTCATTTCAGTTTATTTACATTCCTGACTCCCTGAGCTCTCAGTGCTCGGGGTCCCTGGGACCTATCTCTTATACTTTCTCTTCATGTATTCTCCCAAGCAGCACAAAAACTTCTGATTAATGTCAGAAACTTCTTAATTCGCTCAATGGTAGCTAAAATAGACTTCAGAAAGTATTAACTGACCTTTTAACTCTTAAGCTACTTGTTTCCAACTGTAGTAAAACTTTTGGACTCCCCTTAAAGGAATGCCGTGAATCTCAAACCAGATTTCTCCTTTGTTTCTTTTTCTTTTGGGGTGAGGGGGTGGTAGTAGTTATAGCAGGTTGTATGATGGATAGAAAATGTCTTATATTCTCAAGAAGCATGTTCTCCAGCACAATGGTTCTCAGGTACAGAACTTACTCATTTTTCTATTTTGAATTCTTAGAATGTCAATTCATAACCCATAGCTGATGTTCAACTGATGTTTGTTGAATTCAGTCACCTTGCTTTGGATCAGTCGGGCTTAAAGGAAGGGTCTGCTAGCATCCTCAGTGCCCTGAGATCCATCCTTGCCTGTCCTTGCTGAGAACACTCCTCAGACAGAGAGGCTTGGCCATGTCTGTGAATCCAACCCCTCCTTCATTTACCCGGAATCCAAGACCCCCAGATGAAGAGTGCATTCTTGGATCTGGGGCCACACTTTTTAATTATTATGTAATGTCTTCATACTGATGTCCTAGGATGCTTTAATATTATTCCTATTATTTCCACCCCTGGCTCTGGGGTTTCCATTTTCTAAAAAAAGTCACAATATACATTATTTCTTAATTCTGAGCAACTGAGGAAAGATACAAGATACAAAATCCATCTTAACCAGGAAGTCCTTTCCATCAAGAGTTATAAAACCACCTGTTACGTTTTTGGAGATTACCTTCTGACATTAAAAATTTTAAAAAATACATAATTTTTAAAATTTGAAGAATTTTATATGTTTCCCAAAAAAATCAGTAACTTTCTCACCAATTCAGTAACCACTTTACCAATTATTCTTTTATTTGTATCATACACATCAACATTTTACAGAAAAAAAAGAACCCCTTAATGTTAAACTCCAATTTCCCTCTGATTCTTTTCGATGTAGACACCTAAATTTTTACACAAACATAATCTGTACATAAATAATGTTTTAACATTTTTGAATCTCATTTAACATTTTTCATACAACTTTACATATATCAATATCAGTTAATGACTACGTAACGGTCTACAATAGCAATACATCAAAATTTACTTATCCATTTCCCAAATCCTGGACTTTTTTTTTTTAATGTGTGTGAATGGAATTGCTAGAAGTATCTTTGTACAAGCAACTTATTTTTCTTTTAAATATTTTCCTGGGCATATGCTGTTCAAAGTAACTTGATCTAGCCAAAAATAGATTGGTTACAGAGGTTTTGATCTAAATAGCTCTTTTAAAAATTACTAATCATGCTACTGGTATGAAGACACATGAATTTAAAAATGTTTTGCTAATATAATAGCATAAACCAGGTCAAAGTTGTTTCAATTTGCATTTTTTGTACTAGGAAACCTGAATATCAATTCCAAGAATTGTCTTTTATTTTTGTCTTTTCATTTGTATTCTATCCTTCCATAAACTTACTTAGTAAAGAGTAGAAACTTTATGGTTTTGCATCTACTTTTTAAAAAATATTAAGCATTTTATCCATGTGTAATGTAAATAGTTTTTAAAAAATCCAATCTCTTCTTTTTTATCTTCTTCCTTAGTGCCATTTTTCATTTTTCTTTAGTTGATCTCACCTACCCCGCTAGTGGTATTTTTCAATGCCATGAAGTTGCTTTTGTACTCCTGGGATGAGAATTGTAGTCTTTTTATTTTCACCTTTATAATCAACATTTTAATTCATATGGAATGAACTGTCTTATATGTAAAGTGGGCCTAATTTTTTTTTTCACACTGACATCCAATTAGTCTTTCTCCCAGTAGTTACTACATAATTATTTCCTTCCAACTGGTTTATTAAGTCTTAGTTAAACTTCCTACTTAGCATCAAAGTGTATTTAGAAAGGTTACTTTAGGATTTAAAGGGCAAGACTCTCACTTCTTTCCCTTAAGTTAAAAAGATAAATCTATCTTTCCTTGCCTGTTTTCCTAATTTGCCACAATTCTGTCAAATTATATAAAATAGAAGTTGGAATGTTCAGTGCAAGTGTAGTAAATCTCCATATTAATGTCATCTAGTGGCATTCCTTTGGCTATGATTTCAAACACATTATCTAACTTAATCTTCACAATAATTCTACAAAATATTATTTCTGTTTTATAGATGGTGAAATTATTTTGATAGGTTCAAACCTTAGGCTATACCTAATAGAACCACTCTGCCGTATTAATAAATGCATAAATATTAATACCAATTCATGACTTCTATTTTCAGGGAGCTGTAAAGTACCTAAGTCTTTCTTGTTTCATTTTCCTCCCGTATAGAAGAGCAACGGAAGACTATTCACAGCTTATTTGGGCCCAGTATCATCTGCATATTTTTATAACATGTTGTTCAGATCAAAAGATACACTATTAAAAAGCATTACTTTGTTGAAATTTAGCCAAATTCTGCTTCCATGAGCTCCTTCGCTCTAACTTTATTTCTAATTAACCCTAAGCTTCACATCTCCCTGGTCTGAGTATAGACGGAGAGGCCGGAGCCCGTAGGCTCTGCTTCCCCGGCAGTGCCGCATGGACTTCCGTATCGGGACAGCCTGGATCCCAACACCGGCTCTTCCCCATACCAGACCCGGGCCGAAGTATTAGTAATTTGCCTCTTTGTTAAAAACGTATTCAATAGGATCAGCCTCACAGGATGGTTAAGACACGGTCACGAGGAAGCGCAGGTGCCTGGCACACAGTGGAGGCTGTGTGTCAACACAGATGGGCTCTGGAGGGCTCTCTTCCTATAGGAGGTACCATTCTGAGGAATGGAAACAGGAGACTGAAGGGGGAGGCACTTCAACTCTTCTGACAACTCCGTGGGCTTTCGCCACTGGAGTACAACAGCGTTGGCTTCCGAGTGCTCTAGAAAAAATGTTTCTGTTCTCCAGGTAACAGCTGAAAGGCTGAAGTGATCATGGAGGCGGTCACCTCACTAACTGTGAGTGGGGCACAAGGGAGGAGACATAGTGAATCCTCCTTCCATTCACGCCTATCCATCACACTCTGCTGCTAATTAAAGTGGCAGCACCACAAAGTGGTGCATCAGAAACTGAGAAATCACTGAGAAACCTCGGGAAACCTACAGACGGCTTCGAGAAACCACTGGTATCCCAAGTTACAAATGCCTCACTCCATCTCCTCTTAGGAATGTCAAAACAGCCAATCAGCAGGACCTTTTCCTGGAGCAATATATATATATATATATTTTTTTTTTTTTCTTTTGGCCCAAGTTAGTTGTTGGAAGTTCTTTTCTTTTAGCCCAGCACAGGGCTCTGCTGAAATTTTCTGAAGTAGTAGTAAACCAGAACTAACCCGATCCCGAGATCTCCTTTGGGACAAACTTCCCGAGAATGACCTCTTCCATGATCAGACGGACTGTCCACCACTTTCTGTAATACAGAGGATTGTGGTGGCGGCACTGCCTTGCTGGTTACAAGGGCTAAGTAGGGGAACTGAACTGCACAATGTGTTGTAAACACCAGACCTTCACAAGTAAAGGATCATGCAAATTTAATCTTTGAACAGTTGGCACTTGCACGGAAGTTGCTATTGCTACTACCATGTCTGTACATTTATATTATATACAAAAGACCCACAGAGTTTACTGTGTGTGTTTAACTATTCAGAGGCAGAAGCAACTAAATTAATTATAAAAGTAACTAAAATATTCCTTCCTTATTATTGTTACTATAGACTAATAAAATCTGAAGGTCATTAGCAGATACATATTACGTCCCTTTAAGCACAGTTGCTAATACGGAACCCTCACTAATACACCCAATACTAAAATAAAACTAACTTTGTCCAATAATCAATCAGTTACTGACAGGATAACAACAACATCCAATAACTGAATGTCTCAAACAGAATTAAAACACATCTGCATATATCATCATATAACCTGTTCTAATTAATCATATACGAAACAGTCCTTTAAGTGTAAATATTCTGATGCCAGGATGAATGTCCAATGTAGCATTTCCAGCTTGCTCTTTTCTAGTTTTGAAGGTGCTTCTCTGGGCTTTCTAGGTTTTGACTTCCCTCAGAGGAGTCTACTTTGGCCATGATTATATTATTGGTTCCAGGAGCCTCTGGTTGCTTATCATCACCATCAAAGATAATATCTTCCGGATTTGGAGGTGGGGGGCAGAATTCTTCATTGGGAAAGATCTCCTGGAAAAGTGTTTCAGCTTGCTTGACTGCATGCTCATTTCCCAGTGCGCAGTCAGGCCCAGAGCAGACGTAAACATTGGAAGGTAAGCCCTCATATGAGCTTCTGCTGATGCCCGAAGAGTCTCTCATGTTGAAATAAAGAGCCCACAAGAGTCTTGGCTTTGTACATTCTTCCTGGTCTATTTCTGTTTCATTGTATGGGGTGAATAATTTCTTCACTACTGACTCTAAGTCTTCTCTTGCTGTTTTAGAAGATGAACAGGTCAGATGTACCAGATAGGTGTCTTTCATGCACGTCATGGTCGAAGAACACAATTCGGTGACACGAACAGCACATGTTCCTGATTCCACTGGAGGCACTACCAAAATGGAAATCTGCTGATCTGAATCTGCCTTTAGTATAGACTGATCTGTAATGAGCACTGCCCTGGAGATCTGCTTATACCGCACATTTGAGCATGCTTCCTCAGAAAGGTAACTGTCCTCCACAATAAAGTATTTAGCATTTATTCTTTGACCTAAGTGATCTATAATTGCTTTACATTTTCCAGAATCTTTGTCAACTACCAGGCATTGAACTTTGTGACGAAGACAATAGATTCCACCAAAAACTGCACACATCCTGCAGAAACACTGGGGAATTTCTCCTTGCCCATACAAGGGAAATAAAAAGGGGGTGTTGCCAAACCGTCCAAGACACCGAAGGAAGTTTTTCGTTGCTTTAAGGCCATCTATTGTACTGCAAGATGATTCTGTCATTGCAATTGAATGCAGCACAAAATGCTGGAGGTTGGGGGTTAATTTTTTAGTTTGTAAGTACTCTGAAAACGAGCATTGCACAAAAGCTTGGTATTGATCAGGATGTTGTTCATAGTCTAAACAAAACGTAAGAAATTTCATCAGTATCCTCTTTTCAACCATAGTGAGTTCTTTGCTATTAAAGACATCTGCTCTGGAACAAGGCACCTGTTCTACTTTTCCTTCACGGAACGCAAGAATCCTAGTGACGTTTTTAAACTCTGCGTAACGACTAACATTTGATTTGATTAAGAGATCAATTAGCAATCCTTGAGAATACAGCAGCTTTGATACCAAATCAATATTAAACCTCCTGCTTTCTTTAACTATTTGAGAGTAAGTAATCTTCTTTCTCTTTGGTTGGTCAGTGCTGTCTTTCTCTACAGGTTTCTTTCCATCTTTATCTCCATCTGAAACTGTGGGTATACGGGTTTCATCTCCACAGTACTCTTCCTTGGCCAAGGTGTCCTCGACATCAGTTACTTCCAGTGAAACTTCTCCATCACTTTTTGGAGTGTCTTTGGTGGGCGTTTCATAGCTGGCAGCATGTAATGAGTGTGTTTCTTCAGACAAGCATGCAGAATGCAGAGGGTTAGGGGTGGTGCCGGATGTTGCTGAGGAAGGACTTTTCTGCAGAGCCTCCATCTCGTCAACACCGTCATCCACATCCTGACTGGCATAACAGAACACTTCTGTGTGTTGGATGGTTCCGTCCTTCTTGCGAAGAGCGACAGCTTCTTCTGTGTCATGGATCAGGCCTTGCCATGAGGCAGTATCTTCTTCCGCAATGTCACTGTTTTGCTGATACTCCTTCAACCAGGAGAGCAATCCCGAAAAGCTGAAACTTGCCCAGTTTCCTCCATAGTAGCTTCTGGAATCAAGATGCAGAACCCTCTGGCCACTTCTTGAACACGCGGCTGCAAGGATGGATTCAGGCAGACCTGTCCCTATTATGACCACATCAAACTCTGTGGGAAGCTGGTCCGCCATTGTGGGAGAGAAAGCTTCGGGTGACAACTGCTGACAAAGGAGATGCGTGGGAGTCTAGGCTGAGGGCTCCGCTGAGCTGCGCATACGCCGTAATCCAATCTCTCCTTGTGATAGTCTAGTTCATCCCAGAAGTACGGAGGTTGTAGGTCCTAGCCGTTTAACAGTTACCCTTTCTTAATATTGTTTTCCTTATAGGTCAGTAGCATAAAAAGATGATAAAGTATATCTAATCACATCTGAGAACACTAAAACGGATGTGTGGTTTTCATTCCTGCATTTCATCTTAGCAGTAAATGTCAAAATGCATCACACATGCATTTGTGACTGGAACTCTTCTCTGAAAGAAGAAAATTCAAGAAAGAATACATCTGTAAACAATATCAAGAGAAAAGTAATTTCATGCAACAGCAATTACAATGACTCCACTGGAGTCCAACTTGTTATCAGGACATGAGCCTCTAGGAAAGCAAATCATTAAATGCTTTCTTACATATTTTCTAATTTCTCAAAAAGGAACAGTAGAGATTTACCCCCCAAAACACACAGTAATGAGGAAGTAACATCATAATGTCCCATAAAAACAATTTTCATAATACAGTTCTGTACCTTTTGCTTTTAATAAAATTAATATTTGAATAGAACTATACAGAACTGTGAGCTTAGACTGTAAGAAATGTGTGGTTCCACTGTGTTTATGGAAACAGACTATACACTATGTGCACACTGTCATGATGAGGAATATTTCTGTGGCCAATTAAGCCTGTGGGTGATTTTAGAACAGCTGAATGAAAGACATTTCCATGCAACGAGCACCCTTAGGATCCCGTGGTAGCATCGTGAGACTGTTTCAACTGAATTAACCAGTCAGATTATTGCAAAAGGATTATTTCAGTAAAACAACTAGCATTTTGAGATATTTAGGTGCAAAAAAGGTTTACTGGAGGGAACATGCATTTAAAAAAAATATTTATATGAATGAACATATGTGCATGTGTTTTTTTAAGTGTAAGTTAAAAAGGAAAATTCCCACCTTTGTAAGTTAAAATATCTTAACATAAATCATACCTACTTCTAAAATCCAAGTGAACATAGGGTGACTTGCATTTTGCCAGACTCTGGCTCTGACCCTGAATCTCTGTATCACAAGATGAAGGCCCCGTCCAAACATCCCCTAAGATTAACATGTTGTTTGCCGTTTTTGAAGGGGTAGGAGGCAGCAGTGCAAAAAGGCTCTCCCATTAACTTCTGGCACAATACTGATTATATGCCACACACAGAACATTTCTGTGGCACGAGGTGTGGCTAGAGTTGCAACAACCGAGGGGCTGAAAGGCATACTCACCTGAAGTCTTTAGGCTAATGCACTATACGCACCACGTGACGGGGGCCTTTCTATCAGCTGTAATGGTGCAGTTAGAGGAAGAGTTCTTGGAGCCCTAATTTTCCCTACCATTATGCTTGCTGAACAAAACATCAGTACTAACTGGGCTGGCCTAGGCTTAGATGACGAATTAGCCTGGACATCTGTAAAACAAGCCATTCAACTGAAAGTCGGATTAAATTGACTAGTTCACGGAACAAACCGACTGGTCAGTTTAGTGGAATGGCCGTCTCAATGGTCCTCTCTAGTCAAAGCCTCTGCCTCAAGAATAGCGGTGATTCTACACTTGTTTTCGGCGTTTCCCTGAAAAAACAGGAATTGCGCACCGGTGGGGCAGTTGCAACGCCTACCCATAGGTGTGTGTGTGTCTGTGTTACTTCCCCTGCCTTCTTCTAGCAGGGTGTGAGGAGGAAGACAGCCCCCAGGAAGGTATGGGAAGAAAAGTAACCACAGTGTGTGCTTATTCTTGGCCCAGGAGATAGAGCAGAGGATACAAGGCCTAAGAGCTAAAACCAGGCACCTTCTAACCCACAGATGTTGAGAGTCTTCGAATAACCAAGCACGTAAGACAGAACAACCTTAAAGAACAGGTAGCTCACTCCCCCGTAAGAGAGAGAACAAAACTGACTGCAGGAGAGATTAAGTGACTGGCAAAGTCCACACAAGAGGTTAGCCAGGCCATGGAGTGGAGGCCACTCCTGTGTCATCAGGCCATTGGGCTTTCCACTTGATAGGGCAGCCTCTCCAGGAATCTCTAGAACAAGCAGCCACTTCTGGCATTTTTAGATTTCCTCCCCCTTCAACACACCACAGTGAGCTCTTGTTCAGGGATGACCACCGGCGAAGCACCCTCCCTTTCTTTGACTTTAACCCTTATCTAGAAGCACAAACCTTGGAATTTACTTCAGGCAAAGAAATTCTTAATCTTGGCTAAGAACTTTTTCAGTTCCATCACAACCCCACTACTGACTTGTCTCCCAGGGCTTAAATAATGTCTTTGAGTCGGATCCCAGAGTTTCCACCTCTAATCTAAAAATAAGGACAAAGTCATGGTTGAAAGCAGTAACTATATGCGCAGAGAAACAGAGCAGTCGTCAGGAGAAACACTGTGTGCAGTGAATGTTTCTAGCAGTCTTAGAAAATCCCTTCTGACTAGTAAGGCACCTGAGCAGGGGGGAATGAAGAAGAAAAAGCAACGGAAGGAGACGCAGCAGCAGAATGAGGTCACACAGGCAAGAGATGAGGAAGAGGGTGAATGCTGGTACTAATAAAGAACTCAACACACCCTTCATTTTAAACCCCCAGACCCAGAGTCCAAATAGAACTGCCCAGCATAGAAAAAGCACTTTTTGGAAACACGAACTTTAATGTCTATGATCAAACACCTGTTGCCCAGCCCAGGAAGCATTACTGATGACACTTTAGGGTTAAGCTTCAATCACCGTCCTTAATGGAAAGCTTAGCCCTGCCTAAAAAATCGCCTGACACGTATTTTAAATTAATATAAAGAGTATAAGCACACAGCCATCTGTATCACCAGTTGCATACACTTAACGGCCGCCTCCCAAGTTTCAAATCTTTGTATAAATAAAATTCTCAGGCTGCTTATTGAAGGGGGGAGTAGTATTAGAATATTAGAAAAACTCAAATAAATGAAATCATGATTCCTATGACAATTTTTGTTTCCTTCAAAATACCAAAAAGTGAATTATAACAAATACAATATTTGGGTTTGCCACAACATAGGAGGTTGGTAAATAACACAGTTTCTGATAATGCTACAAAGATTTTGTTCTCAAAAACCTGCCAAGATAAGAGCAGTGATAAATAATCAATATATTTCACCTTTTTTTTTTCAACGACCTTTAAGACCTGTGAAATACACATTCCTATTTCGCATCTCGTGCAAATGAAATTCCTGGAGTACACACCATAAAATAATTCCCAAGCTTAGAAAATCACATCTTCAATGATACATGCTTCAAAATGAGCATCTTTCAAAATGTCAAGTCTCAATAAGACACGAATCTTCCACGGGATTAGGAGGATTGCTGAAATAAATCTTCAATTAACAATCAAGTTCTACTTTAATGAAATCTACCGGCTGCACAGCTAACTGTCCATCTAGGGTGGGATTCTGAGCCAGCTGTAATCTCACCTTAGATTCTGGGGCGCTGGAACCCCTAAGGAGAAAAATACAGTAAAAACAGCTTAGAAGGCCACATGCCCATTCGCATTCTGAAAACCTGAATGAAGCTCTTTCACTTCTAGGAAGCATTCAAAGGTTTACATCTGCTAATGAGCAAAATTAAAGGAAAAAAAAAGTACACACTGCCACTCTGCCACAAACAGTACTGAATTCAACCTCTTCTCATCCCCCTCTCCAGCCTTCCTTAGTTACTTTTTCTTGAATCTGTGGACTCTACAGCCCTTCGTTTCCTTCCTCAAAGTGCAAAGCCGCGGCTCGTGCCCTGTTGAACTGTACTAGGGGTGAACACAGACACGAGAGGAACTGGACAGCGGATGGAGGGGGTCGGGGAGGAGCTGGGGCCAAATCCGGGCTGGGGTTTAGGGCCGGCTGCGGGGACAGGAGCGGTCCCAGGGACAGAGCCGAGGCCGCCGTGGAGCGAGAGGAGGTGAAGTCGAGGAAGGGAGGCCATGCAGCTTGGGATGGACGAGAGGCGGCGAGACCCGCGCGGGCGCTGAGCGGCAGGGCGGGTGGGAGAAGGGGACGCGCGGGGAGGCGCCGAGGGTGGGCTGGGCGGCCGGGGGACGCACAGAGACGGTGGCAATGCAGGAACGGAAGTTTGCGGAGGGGAGAACGCTTTCTCCTCCCAGCCCGACTCACCGAAGAGGCTGCTGCTAAACCCGTCCCACACGCAGCCCACGGTGTCCCAGACCCAGCCGTTCCTCAGGCAGGACACGAAGGTAAAGGTGACCCCGAAGAGGGAAACCAGCAGGTCGCTGAGGCTGATGTTGACCAGCAAGAGGTGGGTGGGAGTGC
Source organism: Martes martes (assembly GCF_963455335.1). NCBI lineage: Eukaryota > Metazoa > Chordata > Mammalia > Carnivora > Mustelidae > Martes > Martes martes. The sequence goes on along the minus strand of NC_137903.1, from coordinate 62,047,331 downwards.
GGAGCCGCGGGAACTTGTAGTAGAGGACGAGCACCAGCAGGTTGTTGCCGACGCCCAGCAGCCCGATGCCGCCGAGCAGCAGCGCCAGGCGCTCGTAGGTGCCCGGGCTGAAGGGAGGCGCGGGGCTGAGCGTCCCCGCCGCTCCCGGTCCCTCGGCGCCCGCGGCCCCGCCGCCCTCCCAGTGGCCCTGGCCGCCGCTACGGTTCCCCGAGTACATGGCCCGGCGCCGGCGCGCTCGGCGGACGAGGCGCTCAGCCTCCCGCGCGGCCCGTGGCGCGCTCCGCACTGGGTGGGGCTCCAGCTCCGCCGCCCGCTCGGGCCATTGTGCGCGCCGGGACCGCCCTCCCCTACCCCTTCCGCCCGCGCGCCTCCGTAGCCCTGCCCCCTCCCGCGCGCCGCGTTCCCGACACGCCTCTGTAGCTCCGCCCCCTACCTCCGCTCGTCGCGTTCCCGCCGCTGCCCGCGCCCCAGCGCCCCCTCGTAGCCCCGCCCCCTCTCCCTGGGCGGGCTCCTGTGGCCCCGCCCCTCACCGCAGCGCGCCGCGTTCCCGCCGTTCCCCGCGCCCCGGCCCCCTCGGTAGTTCCTCCCCGTTCCTCTTTGGCTTCACCGCCGCTCCCCGCTCGCTCGGGCTTTGCCGGGTCTTCTGGTCCCAGAGTCTTCAGGCCCCGGCCCTTCTGCCCCGGCGTGTGCGCGCTCGCGTGCACGCGCGCCGGGCCCGAGGGGAGGAGAAGTCGGCGGCGGTGGCTCCCCACTCCCCGTCTCCGGGCGCCGCGCTTGGACGCTCCCGTTCACGCCCTCACTCGTGCACTCACTCCCTTGCAAGCGTGTGTGCGCCCCTGCGTCTAACTGTGCTGACTAGAAGGTGTGCGAGGGCCTTCCATCTTGGGCTTCTCACCTTCCCGGGAAGCCGCCCGCGCCCCGCCGCCCGCGCCCCGCGCCCCGCGCCCCGCGCCCCGCGCCCCTCTCCTCTCACACCGGAAACGGGGCCCCAGGCTGGACCCAGACCCGCCGATGTCGTCCCTCGCGTGCTGCTCCGGCGTAGCGACAGTCGGTTCTGTGACTGAGGCCGGCCGAAGCCCCTCCCCGGCGGCGACTATCCGGGCTGTGCCCTCCGAGCTTCAACCTAAATCCAGCAGGGGTGGCGAGGCGGCTGCTCTACTTAGAACAGCACACATTCCCCGCTTGGCCTTTCCCCAGTAGCCGTGGAAATAGAGTGCACCGCACATATAGGCTGTGACCGTGATCACGGCCTGCGGGGGCCGCGCCGCGCTCCCTGCAGAGCCCCTGGCGGGGTCCCAAAGGAGGAACACGTCCGGGCCAGACCTGAGGAGGCTCTGGGAGCTGGTGACTAAGGCGGTGTGGAAGGGCAAAGGAGTTGTCCCCTAGGAGGGTGTTGACCCCTTTCACCTCGGTTCAAGAGCCCGGCGGAGACTGACCAGCTTCACTGAACCCCCGGTCTAAACTCCCCGGACATGTAGCATCAAAGAGGGCGGGTGATCTCTCCGCCCCGGTGCACTGAGAGATATGTTCTGCCCTCAAAACCTTGATTTGTCTTTAAAGATCCTAATCTGGATTTGTCATCTATGAGACTACTTAACCCATCCACACCTTTAAAAATTTTGTTTTATATATATGTATATATTTATATAGAGAGATGTACAGAACCATTTAACAAGTTCTGTATATTTAACGTTCCCTGTGTTTTCATCACACTTCCTTCCCAGTCTACAGTGAGTTCTCAGTAAATATTCATTGAATGAATAAAGAAGGACTCACTGTATGTTCTCCATTCCTTCATCCAATCATTCTTTCTTTCATTGGTGCTGACTCCCTGCCCTCACAAAGCTTATATTCTGGTTGTGCTGGGACAGCAGACAATAATCAAATAATTACATATGCAGTGTGTCAAGTGCAGATACGTGCCATAAAGAAAAACAAGGCAAAGAAAGGGTATGGGGGAGAGAAGGAAAAGGGTATTTTGCATAGGTGGTTGTGGATGGCTGTGCTGAGTTCTGCAGGCACAGGGAACATGTACTGAGTCGGGCGTGTGCTTAGCTCCTTAGAGAAAAGAAACAAGGAAACCAACGTGGCCGGTGGAGCAAAAGGGGAATTAAGAAGCAAAGGCAGAGGGGGCGCCCGGGTGGCTCAGTTGGTTGAGCGACTACCGTTGGCTCCGGTCATGATCCCGGACTTCCAGGACCGAGTCCCGCATTGGGCCCCCAGCTCCTTGGGGAGTCTGCTTCTCCCTCTGACCTTCTCCTCTCTCATGCTCTCTCTCACTCACTCTCTCTCAAATAAATAAATAAAATCTTTAAAAAAAAAAGAGAGAAAGAAAGAAATGAAGGCAGAAAGGTGAGCCGTGATTGGGCAGATCATGCAAGGCCATGGCTATTTTAATAAAAGGACTTTGGCTTTTACTCTCTCAGGGTCAAGTCCAGGGCAACGTGTATGGGAGACGAATAACAGCAGGGAACGAAAAAGGGGAGTAGGAGGCTCTTGGCAAATGTGTAAGAATTCCGATAGAGTCATTTTTACAATATTATTAATGGTTAAGGACGTTCATTATACTTGAGAGAAACAGGCACTGTTGGCACAAATATAGTTTAAATTGTCAACAATGATAGGCCATTCTTTGGGGAAAGGAACGTCTTTCCAACAATGGTGCTTGGAAACCTGGATGTCCTCCTGCAAAAAATAAAGTTGGACCTTTCTCTTAACACGGTATAGAAAAATTAACTCAGAAAGGATCAAACAGCTAAGCTTAAGCACTCAAACTATAGAACTCTTAGAAGAAAGCATAGGAAAAAAAGTCTTCATTGCATTGGATATGGCAAATAATTTCTGGGACATGGCACCAAACGCACAGGTAACAAAAGAAAAACATGGATAACTTAAACTCCAACAAAATTTAAATTGTGCATCAAAAGACGCTATCAAGAGAGTGAAGTTACAACTCATAAAATATTTGCAAATCATAGATCTGTAAAGGATTAATATCCGGAATATAAAAAGAACTCCTACAACTCAACAGTAACAACAAAAAAATCCCCAAGGACCCAGTTCAAAAATGGGCAAAGCACCTGAATAGACATTTCTCCCAAGATAAACGAATGGCCTATAAGCACATGAAAAGGTACTCAACCTCATTAGTCATTAGGGACATGCAAATCAAGGCCGCAATGAAATATCACTTCACACCCACTAGGATGGCTATTTTCAGAAACTAAACTCTAAAACAAAAAATGGAAAAAAGGGGTGCCTGGATGGCTCAGTGGGTTAAAGCCTCTGCCTTCGGTTCAGGTCATGATCTCAGGGTCCTGGGATTGAGCCCGGCATCGGGCTCTCTGCTCAGCAGGGAGCCTGCTTCCCCCTCTCTCTCTCTGCCTGCCTCTCTGCCTACTTGTAATCTCTCTCTCTGTCGAATAAATAAATAAAATCTTTAAAAAAAATGGAAAATAATAAGTGTTAACAAGGGTGTGGAGAAATAACCCTGGTGTACTGCTGCTGAGAACGCAAGATGGTGCAGTCACCATGGAAACAGTGTGGCAGCTCCTCAAAACGTTAAACAAACAAAACGTTAAATGAGTTACCATATGATCATATGATATGCTCATATCATAGAATTATCACATGATGACTATGTAATAATTATAATTAAGTATTATAATTATGTAATAATATATTACACATAGGTAATACATATCACCAAAAGAACTGAAGCAGCGATTTGAATAGATATTTGTACACCAATATTTATAGCAGCCAAAAGGTGGAAATAACCCAAATGCCCATCATCAGATAAATGGATAAACAAAACGTGGCATACAATGGAATATTACTCAGTCATAGAAAGGAATGAAATTCTAGTACGTTATAACATGCATAAACCTTGAAAACATTATGTTAAGTGAAATAAGCCAGACACAAAAGGACAAATATCATGTGATCCCACTTATAGGAGGCACCTAGCATAGGCAAATTCATGGAGACAGAAAGAATTGTGGCTGCCAGGGGCTGAAGTGGGAGGAACTGGGAGTTAGTGATTAGGATCACAGAGCTTTGGTTTGAGATGATGCAAAAGTTCTGGAAATGGACAGTGGTGATGGTTCATAACATTGGGAATGTACTTAATGTACTTAATGAACATTAATGTACTTATGTACTGAATGTACTTAATGCCACAAAATTGTACACTTTTATGCTACATATATTTTACCACAACAAAAAAGTATGCACAAATTGTGCCTGCATCTAACAGAGAAGGAAAATAAAACAGATGTAACCAATTTGTTGAGCAAGATACTCAACATGTATAAGCTGAAAGTGACTTTATTCTAGCTCCCATTAGTCATTTCAAATGTCTTCTCTGCTCCTGTTCCTTAACTGTCTTTGGATGGCATTTTGTCAGGTCCCAAAGCCTTTCTGGTCACTTTCAATTAATATAAAGTCCTGAATATTGTAATACTGAAATGTTGAAACTCATGGAAAACTCACTTGTCAATCCTCCAAAACAGAGCCTGCTTCAGGCCTGGAGAACTTCAGGAGATAGGTGTGGAGGGGACAATAAATTCAGCTTCTCCCATTCCCTAAGTCTACTACCTTAGATGCTGCTCTGGGCCCCTCTGGGATTTCAAGCAAAAATCTTCCCTGATTGGTAAAGTTGTCACCTGATTTTGGTGCCCTCTGATTGTAGCAGATTTTAAGTGCTGTCATTTTCTCTTCTAGGGTGATTCATGGGTTCTTTTGAGGACCTGAGATCATGGAGATCTGTCTCTCACAAGTCCCTTGACAGGGCCAATGCCTTTGTCAGCTGGCTGCTTGCATCCCCCTCTGGGACCCTGGTTAGGGCCCCCAGACCCTGCAGGCAGCCTTCTCCAGTAGGGGGCCCTGATCATTTGGCATCCAGCCTTCTGGAAACGTATGCATCCTTGTCCCACCAAATTCTGAATGTGGACTGCGGTGGAGAACAGGCCAGGCCGTCTCTCCCCTCTGGTGCCCACTGGGTGGAAGGAAGTTGAGAAAAGTCAGGGCCCCTTGGCTACTCCCAAAATTCCAAGGAAGTGCTCATGAGTGCTCTCCTCAGTCTCCGAAGAAATTGCCTTCTTTTCAGTAGTTTGAACTACTACCTGCAGAACTGGTTTTTCCAGTGTCTCTGTACACCCTCCTGCATCAACTATGCAGCCCTGTCCTTTAGATTGGGGGAGTTCTTCAATTGTATTGTGGGGCCCCACCCAAGGCATCAGGGGATCCCTTTTAATATCCTCCTACATACACCAGAGCATTAAATCATCCCTCTCCCTGTATTCCAAGCAAGTCCTTTATAACGTACAAGGGGGTGGGGGTGAGGGGGAATGGAGATGGGTTTATCTGTCATTCTTGTGTGGGATCCCTGATAACCCCCAGCCTTCTGTGTAATTTGTGTGTAATCAGGCACATGTCACCTGACAGGGAACTTCCAGACCCTTGCTCAATGGAGTAAACTTCCAAGGACTGGGATGCTGGCTCTCTAACCTTGGTCCCTGGTGGGAAACCCTTACTGAAAAGTCTTGCCAAATATATCTGCACCTTTTCCTGCCTTCCAAAACATCTTTGAGGTGCCTGCGTGGCTCAGTGGGCTCAGCGTCTGCCTTTGGCTCAGGTCATGATCCCAGAGTCCTGGGATTGAGTCCTGCATAGGGCTTTTTGGTCCATGGAGAGCCTGTTTCTCCCTCTGCCCCTCCCCCTTCTGCTCCTCCTCCCACTCATGCTTGCACGCACTCTCTCTCTCTCTGACAAATAAGTGAAAGCTTTAAGAAATAAAATAAAGAATTTTAAATAAAGATTTAGTGAATGTAATTGAATTAAACAAAAAGAGAGAGAGAATCTGGCATGTCTAGTTCTGAACGTCAATTCTCCTAGTGCGTATAGCTCCTCGGATGTAGGACTCAGCTTTATCTATAAACTGTGTACCTGTCCACACTCCTCTTCCCCAAAATGCATACATTTCTTTAAAAATGAAACGTCATTTACAACCTCGCTCTTAAAAGCAGAGTGTGAGTGACCAAGGAGTTAGGACAGAGTGGACACTCGATTTCTTGAAAGAACTGTTTAGTGAAGTTATGATTTGTGTGTAATCAAGATAAATCAGAATTAATCAAAGAAGGGATGTTTGGGTGGGTCAGTCAGTTAAGCATCTGCCTTTGGCTCAGGCTGGGATCCAGTCCCAGGTCAGGCTCCTTGCTCAGCAGGGAACCTGCCTCTCCCCTGCCTCTGTCTGCTGCTCCCCCTCCTCATGTTCTCTCTCTTTCTCTGACAAATAAAATCTTAAAAAAAAAAAAAAAAGAACTAATCAATGAAGATATCACCCCTCTGGGGTGAAATGAGCATTCTCAGCTGATGCACGTAGCAGGGCACAAGAAGGGCATGACACCAGCTGACCAGCAAAGAATCTGGACCATGCTTACTCAGGCATTTTCAGGGTAAAAAGATGACACAAGAAAGGTGAAGACATAGATCGATTGATCAATAGATATAGATGGATAGATAACCACACCAACATCATTGTAGTGAAATTTTTATATGTTTTAGTGAAATTTTGGGACAAAAAGAACCTTTATAAGCTTCCTGAGTGTGTGCGTGTGTGTGTGGTGGCGGGGGGGGGGGGTGGGAGATAAAAACAAGTCATATACAAAGGATCAGGGGTAGAATAGTTTATGATTAGCAGCAGAAGCTGATTCAAAAAGACTTTATAACAACATGAGAAGAAAAAAGACAATGGAAGAATATCTTCATAATATTCAACAAAAGTGATTTCTAACCTAGAACTATAAACCCAACCAAATAGCACTCGAATGCAAGAGAAGATTAAGAATGTCTGCGAACCTGCAGGATATATCAAAAATTTATCTTCCAGGCACTCTTTCTGGATGTAAGCCACCAAAATGAGGGAATCACCCATGGGAAAGAAAGGCATAGGATATAAAAGTGAGGATAAGGGAATTCCCAAAATGATGGCAAAGGGGGTGGCACTGTGACAGGGGTGTCCTGTTGCACAGAAGTCATCTTTCCAGGCTGCAGCAATGTGACCCAAGAGACAGGAGTGCTATCAAGTTGCCTTCTTTTGCATCATCCTTTTATACCGGCTCAGGGAAACCATTTCACCTATTTTTTCATAGTTTTTTTTTTTAACTTTTATTTATTTTTTGTAACCTGTATGTCGGATATGGGGCTCAAACTCATGACCCAGAGATCAAGAGTCACATGCTCTTCCAACGGAGCCAGTAACATGCCCCATTAGAACAGTTTTAGAATTATAGAAAAACACAATATAGTGCAGGCGGTTCCCATATAATACCTTCTCACCCAGTTTCTCTTCTTATTAACATCTTACAGGAGTTTGGCTTATTTGTTACAACTCATGAGCCAATATTGATAATTTGCTATTGGTTTAAAGCCTATAGTTAATCATACTGCCTTATTCTCTACCTTATGTCTTTTTCTGTTCCAGCATCTCAACCAGGATATCACATTACATCGAGTCATTCAATCTCCTTAGGCTTTTCTTGGCTGTGATAGTTTCTCAAACATTCCTCATTTCTCATGGCTCTGATAGTTTGAGAAGTTCTGGTCAGTGGGTGGTTGTTGTTGTTTTTAGTTTTTATTATTGAAGTATATTTGACCTACAGTGTTATATTAGCTACAGGTGTACATCATGATGACTGGACAATTCTATACATCACTCAGGGCTCACCATAAATGTAGGACCATCGGTCACCATCTTACATCACGGCAATACCATTGACTATATTCCCTGTGCCGTATTCAACTAATGACATCTTGAAGAACTTTCTTCTCAATCAAAAACTACTCCTTGCCCATCTCCGCCTCACTTATTTTAACTGAACATCAATGGATAAAGGAAGAAGAAAAGTTTTTATTTCCTCCGACCTCTAAAAATATCTTTTTCAGGAATATAAATGACAAATGCTGAAGGACACTTTCATCTTTAGAAGTGTTTTTAGAATGAATGTCAAGTTGACTCTCCACAGCATCTTGAGGAAGGCAAATGGTTTGAGGTGGGAGGAGTTAGAGGGGAGAGAAAGTAATGCCCAATTTCCTTCCCTAGGGAAGGAAATCCATTCTACTTCCCTCCCAGGGGGTGCCCCCCCCCCACACATTCACTCAGTCACACACACATACACACTCATACACATACTCACACAGTTTGTGAGGAAAGAAAGCTCAGTGCCCTCCTTATAAAGGAAGGGGAGGTTACAGAGATATTATGATGCAATGAGGACCATATGAAAGACACTGGTAACATTATGAGGTCAGGATTTTTACTGAAATGCTTCCCTATAGGAAATGCATTAGACTGAGCCAGGCTAAGGTCCTAGTGGCGACTCTGGTTCCTACCCACAATATGAGATTTTAAGATCACAGGGATGCGACCCGGGACAAAACTTGAGACAGCAGGGAGGCACTGTGACAACTGGAAGTTGTTTCAAGTTGACAAATCTGTGCTCTTGCTTTCTGCACAGAAATAAAGAGATTCCCTGTGTCCCTATGGATACCAAGGAGCAAAAGCATTTAAACACTGAACTTCAGATTAGTAATTTTAGGACGGCCTTGAAGGGCTTTAAAAACTTGGTCGAGCAAGCAGCGGCCCAGAAAAGAGATGAAAGGGGAGGACTGCTCATCCAAAAAGAAGGTAAGGCCAGTGATTACGAGCAGTCGGGTCAGGTGTGTTGATGAGAACCGTGAAATGCTTTGAGCCATCCAAGAGAAGCACCATAGCTTAAGAGCCAAGACATCAAATGACTCTCTAAAGACCTAAGCAGTCCTGCGGAAAGCTTCGCTCACTTCTCTGAAACTTAGTTGGCTCAAATGTAAAATTAAGAGGTTGGATGAAGTGACCTCGAAGGGCTCTTCCATGGGATCTACACCCGATGGCTTGCGGGTTGACCTGGGACTCTCAGGAGTACACAGTGACCATTAGCAAGCCATGGAAACCACCCTGCTCTCTCTTTACTTAAGGGTATGGTGAGACCATAAAGAGTTTCATAAGCAGAGCAAAGTGTCTTTTCCGCAACTTTGCTTCACTGTCTCGGCCTCTCCCCGTATCTCTCGGCTGGAATGATTTCGAGCCTGCCGAGGTAAGCGGAATGAGGTAGGCAGTAGTCTGCCAAGAATATTAACAGCAGAAAAAATGACACAGAATGGTGCGTCAGCGCTCAAGGGGACAGCTTCAGGGTGTTGTGGATGGCACTGAGGACAGCAGTGACAAGTAAGGCTTACCAGCACAGTAAAAGACTAACAGAACAAAGCCTGCTGTTACAAGGACAAGAGCAGAGCCCCTATAACTGTGATGGGGTTCGCATAGCCAGTTTCTGACTGTCCCAGGCTGCACAGCCACAAAAGAATGGAATTGTTGACTTTGGATGATCAAACACAAGCTGGTATGATTTGAATAGTGGTCAGGAATTTATGAATCAGCTTTGAAAAAAAGAATTTATAAATCACCTTAATAAATATAATTTAATTGGTTCTCTTGACAATTCTAATAGGCAAATATTACTATTCATGCTATTACCCCCCCCCCATCCTATTTGTTAAAGGATGGCAGGTACAGGAAAATCATCTGCCCGAGTCACTCAAGCTCTATGTGTTAGAGCTAAGCCTCAGAGCTTCAAGATGGACTTTTTAGATGAGTGTGAACTTGGCTGGGCTTTCTAAACCACTACACAGAACTTTTATTTTTCCCCAGTCAGCCTGTTTACCCATCTCTGTAATTGATTTCCCAAACTTTACCACTTCTGTTGACGCCTCTCTGGATCTCAGCTCCTTTCAGCCATGGCTCCAGCATCATAAGGAAAAACAAGACCAAAAGACAAGAATTCCCTCAACCTCTCTTTCTTCCACTTCTGAATTTCCCCAAAGCAACACCTGTCATTTTGTCCATCTGTCCTCCTGTCCAAGGCTATCACTTTGCTGCAACAACTTCAAAATCTCCTTTTCACTGGCTTTGTTCTCTCAAACTAAAAATATTCCCAAACATCCTGACTTTGACTTTCTCTTCCCTGCAAGGTATCACTGCATGCCTTTCTTTGCTTCTCCACTTAATTTCCCCTCAGCATCAGCACTTAATTTTCAATCTACTCAAGTCTGACCTCTCTCATCACTTTGTTGAAAATGCTCCTACCGAGGTATCCCAGCACCTAATATGACTGCCAAGTTCAATTGTTTTCATTTTCCAGCATACCTGGCCCTTTCACTGCATTAGCTCACTCCTCTGCTTCCAGAAACTATCTCCTTCTGTGTCTCTCATCACACCTCTCTCTTATTCTTTTCTTTCTCATTCTTTCTTTGCCTCTTTTTTTTTTGAAGTCTTCCTGTGTTCTCTCTCAGCCTTAAAGCACTGATACCATCCACCTAGTCTCCTAAACTAGGTATCTTGTTATAACCTTTGACTATCTCGTGGAATCTTACTCCTGGGTTATTACAACAGGGGTTCAATATAATCATCTTCTTGCCAAGAGTTATTCCTTAATTTTTTTTAAATGCCACATCCCTGGCTTATTAACTCTGCTCTAAAGTCCATATATGTGAACTTGGCATTCGGGGCTATTCCCAGCCATGCCTCAATCTACCTTTCTCGTATCAGCTCCTGGAACTTTCCCTCCATGAACTTCCCGTCCTAAAATGAACTTTTCAGCATTTCCAAGCACCTCATACTCGTAATGACTCTGATTTTGTGTGTATCATTCCCTTAATGTAGAGTGTCTTTCCTCCTTTTGTTGTCCCCATAAATCTTGCTCATTTTTTTTAAAGATTTTATTTATTTATTTGACAGACAGAGATACAAGTAGGCAGCGAGGCAGGCAGAGAGAGGAGGAAGCAGGCTCCCCACTGAGCAGAGAGCCCGATGCGGGGCTTGATCCCAGGACCCTGGGATCATGACCTGAGCCGAAGGCAGAGGCCTTAACCCACTGAGCCACCCAGGCGCCCGTTCTTGCTCATTTTTTAAGACCAAATCAAATCTCACCTTTCTGTAAAACCTTTCCCCAAACAAAGCCACCCTTAGCACGGTTAATGCACTTTCTTGCCATCTTGAGAATTTCCCTTGACCTGCAGAAATTGATGTGTGTTCCTGCCCCTTCTCTCCACAGCACTTGCCCTGTGAGTGCTCTGAAGGTTTGTAACCCTGGGACTAGCCCAGTCTTGTGTCCAGGAAGTGCTCCTTAAATGTGCGCTAAGCAGGGGTGCCTGGGTGGCTCAGTTGTTTAAGCAGCCGACTCTTGATCTCAGGTCAGGTCTTGATCTCAGGGTCATGAATTCAACCTGGGCAAGGAGCCTATTTGAAAAAAAAAAAAGTGTGCTAAGCAAACAAGCTAATCTTGCTTTCACTTCAAGCTTGCAGTCACAAAGCCACATTGGAAAACTTCCCTCCTCTATAGTACATATGGGTATATATGTATATATGTGTATGAATAGGTATACATGTGTTGATACAGAACGAATATATTTCAATAGATATATAGTAATATATATTTTATAGAATATTATACTATAATATACTACAGCCCAATGTGTAGTAGGTATATTATATGTCTATTATATATAATATAGATTCAATAAGAACTAATTACTGCTAGATTTCCTTCTCTGACAGAGGGACTGATCTGAAAGACTGTGAAGGAGAAATATAATCTTAACTTTTCAGACTGTTAATGTTGGCATACCTTCATATTCGTTCTTAATACTGGAAAATAAGATCTGCTTCTCACTCTAGGCAGGAAGCTAAGAATCAGAATGTTTTGATGTCAAGGAATTCATCTGTGCTCTTTAATCTTTTTGTCAATGACCTGCTAGAATTAAAATCACCCCAGGAAAGAAAAGTTTCATCCTCCTCCTCTAACCACATTTACAATGAGATACATTTACATAGAGACACATTACACTCACCATGGTGTGAATTTAAAGAGGCTAATCTATTTAGATATCTCATAAGAATTTTAAATGTTGTGTAACCCAGAGGGAATGCTTTATTTTCCCCAAGAATCATGGTCCTTCCTCAGTTGTCTCTGCTTTGGTAAATAGCACCAGAATCTGCTGAGTTTGAAAACCAGAGACCTAATCGTGAATGTAGAACAGGATTTCTCAAGTTTGGCACTACTAACGTCTTTGTTCTGTGTATATGAATGTGGGCTGGGGGAGGGGTTATCCTGTGCATTGAAGGATGTTTAGGCATATCTCTGGTCTCTTCTAGGTGCTGTAGCATTCCCATCCCTAATTCTAACAAGCAAAATTGTCTGTAGACGATGTGCCAATGTCCCTGTAGGAGACAGAGGGGAAACCTCCCCTGGATGAGAACCACTGGTCTGGAATCCTGCCCGTCCTTCACTCATCACTCCTGCCCCCCAACAACTTCCAGTCCATTAGAAGTCTTTGCCATTCTACCTCCAACTGTATCTTTCCATCTCCAGTTCTACCTCTCAGTGCCTATATCACTTATCATCCAATGAAGGACATTTCCAGGAAAGAAAGGGGTTTTTATTAATAACTAAGTTTAGAAAATCAGCTCCATCATTCTGGCCACGCCTCCACTATCTGAAACCTGGACTAATGCACTAGCCTCTCTCTGGGTTCATAGCTGTCGCTCTTACCTCTTCCAGCAGCCACTATGCTTTGAGAAAAGGTTAAGGCAATACCTTACCAGCATGCTGAGAATAAAATACAAACTGCTGACTCCAGCCTGACCCTCCTTCTTGATAATCTCACGTGACAGTGATTTCCCTGTCCTCACTATACTCCCTACCCAGTGACCCTCCCAGAATATGCCAAACTCTGTCCAGACTCAGAGTCTTTTTGTTTGTTGGCTTCTGCCTGAAATGCTCTTGTCTAGCTTTACACATGGCTGACTCCTTTTTGTTTATCGGGTCTCAGCTTAATTTTTTTACCCATGTCCTTAGAGAGGCTTTCCTGAGGCCCATCGCTGCCCACCACCACTGATAGGTAATTCTATCACCTTGTCCTATTGGTTTCCTTCCTAGTATTTAGCTCGCTCTGTACCTTTGTACTTTATCCCTTTGTACTTTACACCTTTATACATTTACTTTGCTACTAAGGTGTGACATACAGGAGAGACTCCGGAACACGCCAATCTGAAGTATATAGCACAGTAGACGTGGATGTTGTAAACATATCTGCAGCTACCAGCCAGAGCCAGACAAAGAACCTTTCTAGCATCCCGGAGAGTCCCCTTACACACAGATAACCGCTCATCCAATGCCTAGCTCCAGTAATTAGTCTTGCCTGTCGCAATCGGTAAATATTTTGTTTCTTTACATGTGGATTTTATGTTCTCCCACTAGAATGTAAACTCCCTGAGGAAGGGAACTTGATTATTTAGTTTGTATCCCAGCGTCTAGTTTAGTTCTCACACTTAACAATAACGATGGCTTTTAGTGTCAAACTCCTTCTTATCCTTAGACTCAATAGTAGCTCCCAAGTGAATCACTAAATTTGGCAGAATCGAACTCAAGCATGGTGTATGTGTGTCCACATACTGTCAAAGAACCAATTAGGAATTGCTCTTTGCCTATCAACCGACAAATGAATTAACAAAATATGATCTATCCATTCAACGGAATATTGTTCAGCCATAAAAGAAATGAAGTTCTGATACCTGCTACAATGTGGATGAACCTTGAAAACATGCTAAGTGAAAAAAAGCAGATATAAAAGACCATATATTGTATGATTCCACTTATACAAATGTCTAGAATAGGCAAGTCCACAGAGACAGAGAGCAGATTGGTGGTTGTCAGGGGATGAGAAAAAGGTGGGGGAAAAGGGAGTGACTGCTTAGCAGATAAACGGTCTTCTTTGGGGATGATGAAAATGTTTTGTAACTAGATAAAGGTGATGGTTGCACAGAACTGTGAGTATACTAAATTTCATTGAACTGTTCATTTTAAAATGGTTAATTATGTTATGTGAATTTCACCTCAATAAAAGATTTTTTTAATCCTTCTAAAAAAAAAAATTTCTCTTTGCTCCCCTGTCTCTTCTATCTGAGATGAGCTCTTGCAGACACTCCTGATTGGTAAAACCTTTCATAATAGGAAAGAACTAATCCACTTTCTTCTCTTTGTATTCCTGAACAAAACTCCTCGTTGAAACGTAAACTGTGGAGGAAGGACTGAAGACCAAATTTTCTTCTAAGTAATATTTTAGTCAAGGACCGAGTTATGTTTCTAATGTAAAGAACCTTAAAATGAGGCATTATCTGGTTTTAATAGATTGAAATGAGGAAACTGATTAGAAGATAGGAAAAGGAGCTGAGTCCTTGGAGTTTGGTAACAATGTTCTTGCAATTTGTTACAATGCAGATGTAATCGATTATGACAAGTTTTATGAGGCTGTGCAGGAATTCTTCGGTCCAGAAGTGAAGAGTCAAGATGTGAAAAGCTTTTACAGGAAACTCTGCAACAACCCCGATGTACCTATCGACTGGTGTGAGGTAGCACTTTTCATGTTTATCCTAAGAAATCCAGGTATTGTTTCTCCTTGCTCAGAATAAATAATTTATCCAAGTGTGATTCCCACAGGAGTTAAGCCCACAGCGTGTATGTGGCATGTATGAATGCCATTAAAGACGTGACCACCGTCCCTAACTGAACGTGAGTGAGACAGAGGTTTAACTATATTATTAATGGCGAACTCTTGAATACTTTTAGACGGAGCTGCCAAGTGGAAGAAATACACATGCCATTAACAACAACCAATATGTTAAATGCCTTCATTACATTCTCAAGGAGAGATCTTCCTTTTCAATAGTTTCAAAGCATACAAATATCATGTAAGAGAAGAAAAAGACTATGGTTGACCACCTCTACCATTCCCTGTCTGTGCAGTTTTGTGTCCCTTCCACCATTGTCTGGTGTTCTTGGATGAACCATTGTCTGGTGTTCTTGGATGAACATAGAGAAGCATGTTTGGTTAAGTGATCTATGGAATATATATATATATGTCTACGGAAAAGGAGAAAGGAATGCCTCTGATCTTTGTTGAAATTCACAGAAGACTGCACTCTGTAGGTTTGTTTGTAAACCAGATTCTTCCTATTCTAAAAGGATTCGAGGTAACTTACAATTTAAAAAATTGCACACATGCTTATAAAGCAATGGAAGTAATATTAAAAATTTTCAGGCTCTTTCTCAAAAATCAGTAGATAGAGGGGCACCTGGGTGGCTCAGTCAGTTAATTGTCTGACTCTTGATTTCGGCTGAGGTCATGATCCTCCGGGTTGTGAGATCGAGCACTGTGTCGGGCTCTGCACTGAGCACAGAGCCCGCTTGAGATTCTCTTCCTTCCGCTCCCTCTGCCTCACCCCTGCTCAAAAAAAAATCAGTAGATACAGTAGACAAAATGAAAAGCAAAGATTGAAAGGATTTGCCTATCATTTTAAACAAGCTGGTAGATACGTATAAATAGAACTTTGGACCCAAATATGGGAAAGACACATCTTCCCAACTATATACACATCACAAAGCTGTGGTATAAAGGACATTTCAGTAAACTCCAATATAAGAGAACTAGGAATCAATAATAAAAGATTGCCCAAATCCCTGGGCGCCTGGGTGGCTCAGTGGGTTAAGCCGCTGCCTTCAGCTCAGGTCATGATCTCAGGGTCCTGGGATCGAGTCCCGCATCGGGCTCTCTGCTCAGCAGGGAGCCTGCTTCTCCCCCGCCGCCTTCTCTCTGCCTGCCTCTCTGCCTACTTGTGATCTCTCTCTGTCAAATAAATAAATAAAATCTAAAAAAAAAAAAAAAAAAAAAAAGATTGCCCAAATCCCTAAGAACTGACCAAATAAAAAAGGAGTTTTGGGGAAAAATTGTAAACAAAAAGCCTATTAAGCTTTTAAAGAATACATAATTCCTGCATTATATATAGTTTTGTACAACTTAAGAAAAGCCGATAAGTTATCCCACTCATTTTATGAGACTGTAATAACATGAACTGAACAGAGAAAAAATGCCAGGGAACGATAGGCCAGTATTGATGCTGAAATCCTAAGTAAAATTTTAACAAGTCAAATCCAGCAGTGCATTAAAAATCATTTCTGAGTAGAACTCATCCCAGAAAAGTAAGGGCAATGTAATATTAGAAAGTCCAGGAACATATTTCATTCAACATGTTAGAAGAGAAAAAAAAATAATACGATAATTTTAATTAGAAGTCAGCACGCTAAGGCCCACAGGCCAAACTGAACAGCCACGTGTTTTGCAAACAAGGTTTATCGGAACACAGAACACTCACCCATCTGTATACTCTGTGGCTGTGTCTGTGTTACAAGAACAGAAATGAATAATGTGACAGAGACTGAATGCTCTGTAAGTCAACAATATTTACTACCTGGCCCTTTTCAGGAAAAGTTTGCTGACTCCTGATCTTAAACTAACATAAAAATTTTTTTTGATAGAAATCCAGTAGCCATTCCCGTTTTTACAAAGAAAAAAAAAAATCTTAGCAGAATAAGAATGATGGACAATTTCCTGAATTTGGTAAAAGGTTGTGTTCTTTTTCTGGAGCTGCTGTAAAAAATGACCACTAATTCAGCAACTTTCTTCTCGGCTTTATTGACGTAGAACATTGTGTAAGTTTCGGTGTACAACCTATTAATTTGTACATTTCTCTATGTCAAAATGGCTACCTCCATAGGGTTAGCCGTCACCTCCATCGTGTCACATGATTACCGTTTCTTCTTTGTGGGGAGAACATTAAAGATCTACTCCATTGGCAACTTTGAAGTACATCATGAGGCATTCTTTTTTTCTTTTTTTTTTTTAACATTTTTTTAAAGAATCTTTATTTTTTTGTTAACATATAATGTATTATTAGCCCCAGGGGTACAGGTCTGTGAATCGTCACGTTTACACACTTCATAGCACATACCCTCCCAATGTCCATAACTCCACCACCCTCTCCCTACTCCCCTACACCCCAGCAACCCTCAGTTTGTTTTGTGAGATTAAGAGTCTCTTATGGTTTGTCGGGAGATCCCATCTTGTTTCATTTTTTTATTTATTCTTTCATCATGAGGCATTCTTTTTTTTTTTTTTAAAGATTTTGTTTATTTATTTGACAGAGAGAGATCACAAGTAGGCAGAGAGGCAGGCAGAGAGAGAGAGAGGGAAGCAGGCTCCCTGCTGAGCAGAGAGCCCGATGTGGGGCTCGATCCCAGGACCCTGAGATCATGACCTGAGCCGAAGGCAGCGGCTTAACCCACTGAGCCACCCAGGCGCCCCATCATCATGAGGCATTCTTAACCATAATTGCCATTCTGTACATTAGATCCCCAGAACACGTCCATCTTATAATTGGAAGTTTGAACTCTTTGAACAACATGTCCCCTTTTCCCTGATAACCACCATTCTAGTCTCTGTTCCTGTGAGTTCAGCTTCTTTTGATTCCTCATATAAGTGATATTATGTCTTTCTGTGTCTGACTTATTTTACTTAGCATAATGCTTACAAGGTCCACCTATGCTGTTGCAAACGGCAAGATTTCTTTCTAAACTTCGCAACTTCAGGAAACACATTTACTATCTCACCATTTCCATGGAGCAGGAGTCTAGACACAACTTAGCTGGGTCTTCTGCTCAAGGTCTCACAGGGCTGCAATCCTGTTATTCTCATTTGGAGACTCAACCAATGAAGAATCTTCTTCCAAGCTCATTCCAGGGGTTGGCAGAATGCATTTCCTTGTTGTGTATGACGAAGGGACTCAGCTTTTTACTGGCTGGAAGCTGGAGACTGGAAGGTGCCCTCATGTTCCCGAGGCGGTCTGCAGTTCTTTGCCTTATGAAACACTACACAGGCAGTTCACAACTTCGCTTCTTCAAGGCTTTCCCCACAGTCTCTGAAGACAGTCTTGTGTAATGTCATATAATCATGGGAGAAACAATCCAGCACATTTGCCTTATTCTTTTGATTAGAAGCAAGTCACAAGTTCTAGGCATACTCAAGGGATGAGGGTTCTGCAAAGGTGTCTCACTGTATGGGGAGGGAGGGGATTTACTTTAGGATGTGCTCTTCTAACCAGAAGTCTCTAGAAACCTCTTTAATCAAGGGTCATATTTAACGATAAAATACTAGAAACACTCTGGCGCCTGGGTGGCTCAGAGGGTTAAGCCTCTGCCTTCGGTTCAGGTCATGGTCCCAGGGTCCTGGGATCGAGTCCTGCATTGGGCTCTCTGCTCAGCGGGGAGCCTGCTTCCTCCTCTCTCTCTGCCTGCCTCTCTGCCTACTTGTGATCTCTGTCTGTCAAATACATAAATAAAATCTTTAAAAAAAATACTAGGAGCACTCTCATTAAAGTTAAGAGCAAGAAAAGGATGCCTATTATCTTTAGTACTCTTCAATACTTTACTGGAGATTGTAAGCAATGAAAAGACAAAAACAAACAAACAAATCAATAAGATTTATATATCAAAGACAATGAATCCTAAATGCCAAGCTTGCTTCTTTTTCTTTCCCTCCCTCCTTCTCTTCCTTCCTTCTTTCCTTTGTCCTTCTTTTCTTTTTTCTTTTCCATTCTTTTTTTAGAGCCTGTTTCGGTCGAGCTTGCCTTTAGAACCTTATATTCAATGGTCAACTTTCCAGTGTGTCTTGGGTTTTCAGCAGCAGATTTCTGAGAGTTGCAGTGCGGTTACCTGAATTCTATACAGTGATGACCTGTTTTTCTGGAACGATCATGAGTTAATGTTTGTGTTGCTAAAATTAGAAGGAATGTTAGTCATTTTGTCAGAATCCACTACATAGAATTTCAGAGTAACTAGTGGATATTACCAAAGGTAGAAACCCTGAGAAAAGGTTGGGCCGGGACCTGAAGAGGCCCCCTGATTAGAAGGCACGGGTAAAACGAGACAGCTGTATTGGTAAGACGGCCAGAGAATGACTGGGAAATGTTGGATTTATCCTTAATGAAGGTACAGCAGCATGAAATATCGAAGAAGCTTTGCTAGGAAAGCCCCTCATCGGAGATGGACCCCTTAGAAACTCTCGACTGCCGCACTGCCCGAAACATTTGCCCCTACCTACAGGAGGCTACTGAGGACTGGAAATGTAACTAGTCTCAATGGAGCTGTGCTATAATTATCAAACACACACTGGATTTCAAAAATGAAGGCGATGTAAAATGGCTCACTAGGAACCTTTTATATTGGTTACATACAGAAATTCTATTTTGGACATATCAGGTTAAAAATGTATTATTAAAGGGTGCCTGGGTGGCCCAGTCAGTTAAGCGTCTGCCTTCAGCTCAGGTCATGATCCCAGGGTCCTGGGATCCAGCCCAGCTTCGGGCTCTCTGCTCAATGGGGAGCCTGCTTCTCCCTCTGCCTGCTGCTCCCCCAGCTTGTGCTCTCTCTCTCTGACAAATAAATAAATAACATCTTTTTAATAAATACAATTAAATCAATTCACTCTTTCTACTTTTTGTTTTGTTTGTTTGTTTTTAAAGATTTTATTTATTTATTTGACAGATGGAGATCACAAGTAGGCAGAGAAGCAGGCAGAGAGAGAGGAGAAAGCAGGCTCCCTGCTGAGCAGAGAGCCCGATGTGGGGCTCAATCCCAGGACCCTGGGATCATGACCTGAGCCGAAGGCAGAGGCTTTAACCCACTCAGCCACCCAGGCGCCCCTCTTTTTACGTTTTTAATGTGGCTACTAGAAAAATTTAAAGTTATATATATGGCTCTCGTTATGTTTTTATTGGACAGCAGAGAAAATGTCAAAATAGACATAGAAGGAATTTGCCCTGATCAGCAAAGATGGAGTTTTGCTGGCAAACGACTGAAAGATGGACAGACCACGTCCCACAGAAAGAGTCCAACTTTGTTCTTTAGGAACAGTTCCAGAAAGAATAAGAAGACGTTTGGCATTGTTCTCTAAGAACACAAGCATAAGAGAAAAAAGTTTAATATAGTGTGTTTAAACATCAGAAGATCAAAGAAAATGATAACAATTAGCCACCATGATCAGAAATGCTCATTCTGAAGAATGTGATTTCAAATTCTTCACTCTCAACTAGTTCTACGAATAAGTCAGATGCACAAAATATCACTTTTTATTTGAGCACCATTATAAATAGAGGCCCGTACATCAAATATGTAAATGTTTTTAAATTAGAAGCTCAGTTAATTGTTAAATTAAGTCGGTTCTATCCTCCAGTTTAGACAAACATGCCTTAGTAATGCCTTGGGAGTCCAAGTGAGAATTTAAAATTCTAGTACTTTGTAGTTTCACATTGAAACAGGGAGACGAGGAGAGAGTTAGCCCCAGTCTGTGCTCCTAAAGAAGGAGTATGCACACACACACACACACACACACACACACACACATATGTATGTATATCAGATTATAGAAGATTCTCATCTTTTCAGGCAATTCTACTGCACAGTGCTGTTCTATGTGCATATATCCCAGGGCATGGATCTAAAAGCAAGTTAGAAGGGCAGAGGTGGCTGTTTTGTCTTTAACCCACTGATTCAATAAAATAGAAGACAAATACATATGATATCATCATATATGATATGTAGATATATAGATATATTAACAAAAGTCCTTAACCATCCAAAGATTAGCTTAAGAAACCCAATGAATAATAAGACAGTCAGAGTTTTGAGAAATCAAATGAATGATAAGACAGTGAGTAATTTTGTAGGAATACAGAAATAGCTGTCTTTTTCCCAAAGGTTGTAGGTGTACAAAATAAACATGTTTTTTCAAGGATCTAGGCTCAATCACACTGTGTAAATCCTTTGGATACTGTCCTATCTACTCATAACTTGAATTCTCTGTCACTAAACTTAGAGTAGCAATAATTTTGAGAATCACATATCCTCACTGTTCTCAATTTTTTAATGAACATTTCTCACATGCGATGGTTCATGTACTTGAATTTCTAATGTAATATTTCTGGATCACCAAAAATATGAAAATGAGTGTATAACAAGTGATTCATATCAACATCAAATAATTTATGCATTTCAAGAAATAACAGAAGTCTGTTGATGTTACATTACACACTTGGATTCAGAAAATCAATGCTCTAAAAATGTCCCAGGAGGCCAACAAGTGAGACATGGTCAATCCACTTACGTGAGAATCTGGGCTCCGTGTTCTCAGTTTTGAAGAGAGAGAATTATGTTACAAATGTTTTATTGTACGTAAACAGAACACTTCTTTGTCCATAAAATAAATGGATGAAGGAATGAGTAAAGAAAACCCAGATTATTTCATTATGCAGGTGAGGAATTAGAGCCCCATTCTTTTCCACATCAACTGCCTCTTTCTCCTTCTCCTTCCCTTTCTGGTTAGAACATCACAATTATCTTGCATTTGTCTTTTTTCGGACACCTCCTATGTTCTCATCTACTCTCCTCAACAGCCCCTCCCCACCATGTAGACTGAGGTGGGGGATGTTTTGCAATAACAAAGATGAGGGAAATGAAACACAGAAAGGTTAATTGACTTACCGAAAGCCACAGAGAAAATAGGTTTTGGTCCTGGAACTGAGACTTTCTCCTCTGTCTGCAGTAATTTCATATGACATTATTCTGTTATATCACCTGGGTTGTTCTCCTCATAAATCACATGCAAGTTTAATAGAAACACTTGTGAGCAGCCTCTGCACACTGTATATACATGAAGAAAAACGAGGTTTAAGAAAATATTGCAGGAAGCATCTCCTTCTATTGTTCTGTCATTTGCCTCACAAACTATCTGTGCCAACGCTCCTAAGAGGCATTTCTATTCCAAGCGCTGTGACCTAACCTTTCTAACCTTCATATCCATCACCTGTAAAATGGAAATTCAGGGCTGGGAGACTAACTTTGTTTCAGTATGGATTACCATTTAAAAAAAAAAATCAGCCATTGTTAACTGTATAGGTAAGAAGAACTGGGTTTATTCTTTTAAAGTCAGGCACGAATGTACAAAATTGATTCTTTTTTTAAAAGATTTTATTCATTAGAGAGAGAGAGCGAGCACAAGCAGAGTGGGGAGAGGGGCAGAGGGAGAAGGAGAAGCAGACTCCCCACTGAGCAGGGAGCCCAGTGTGGGGCTCAATCCCAGGATGCCAGGATCATGACCCAGAACACTTAAACAACTGAGCCACCCAGGTGCCCCAAAACTGATCTGATTACAAATCTCTTCATTTTAGCAATGCCATAAAAACTACTTTCTTTTTCTAGGTTTCAGATTCAAATGCACTTGGAAAAACGAACATTTATAGAATAATGAAACCTTGTAACTGAACTAAAACATCACCTAGACCTTCCTTTTTAATTTATAAGGAGAAGAATTAGATGTAAAGAGACCCAAGGAAATGTGATGGTATTAAATTTATAAAACTAGTCAGTGCTAATTTTGATACAGATACAATCCACTTTTCCTACAATACAATGTTAGTCTACATTTCCAGTGGGCAATTCATAAACACATTTTTTTCTAGGATCATACTCAAATTAATTTTTGAAAGAGGCACGCAACGCCACATGGGATGCCTGTAACTCTGTTCTCCCCAAAGTGATATTAAGTGAATTACTATAAATCTGAAACTATATCTGCTAACTTCAAAAGTATTTTTTTAAAGATTTTATTTATTCACTTGAGATAGAGAGAGAGCTAGACAGAGAGTGAGACACCATGAGCAGGGGGGAGAAGCAAGCTCCCCGCTGAGCAAGGAGCCTGATGCGGGGCTCGATCCCAGGACCCAGAGATCATGACCTGAGCCAAAGGCAGTCACTTAGCCAACTGAGCCACCCAGGCTCAAAAATATTTTTAAAATGCTCCAGGGTAGATTAAAAAATAGGTTGATACCTTGCAGGTTTTTATTTTCTTCTATCTGCTTTTTATTTCCTTTGAATGTTCTACATGTTCCTTATGTGATCTGGGAAAAAAAGTGTAGTTTAAAGATTTTATTTATTTATTTGTCATAGAGAGAGAAAGAGAGGGAGAACACAAGCAGGCAGAGCGGCAGGCAGAGGCAGAGAGAGAAGCAGGCTCCCACTGAGCAAGGAGCCTGATGTAGGACTTGATCCCAGGACCCTGGGATCCTGACCTGAGCCAAAGGCAGTGGCTTAACCAACTGAGCCACCCAGGCATCCCAAAAAGTGTAGTTTAATAAGTGAATCACTTAAAGCATGGAGCAAGTCCTTTAAATAACATAGTTAAAGAAAATTAATACTCTAATGCATTATTTATACTAGTTATAAAGTACTCCAGACATGTCACATGCACGACTCATCTGAAATTTAAATTGTTGAAAGAGAAATTTGACATCTTTGAGGCTATAGTTCATCATAGGAAATATGTTTTCTGCTCTTTAAAAACATTGATTGAAATATTTCCTTTCAAAACATAAAGCTTTAGCTGTCTTTCATGAAGGAGTTTATCTGGTATAAAGGCTCTCAAGTTTTTCCTCGGGAAATTAGTTTTTAGCATCCTTTGGAAATTATTTATGGTAAGCAGTGTAATATTGTGTTATTACAAATGAGAGTAGCAAAATTTGTCATTTCCATAAGAGCAGATGTCCTATGGGATGGCATGTGCCTGTAGATGTGACTATAAATTACATGTAGGACAGACTGCATGGAGAATGTGTTGTCTGGACAGGGAGCAGAGGACCCCAGTGGATAGCTTCGAACTAGCAAAAAGGATACCCGAGCCGTGCTTCCATACTGTCTCCTGCAAAACTGAGAATTATATTTACTCAAATGTTGACATCGATTGACTTCCTACCTAGTACTTGGAGCCATCTGGGTACTTTTTATTTATTTATTTATTTATTATATTAAAAAGTTAAAAAAATTTTATTATTAACATATAATGTATTATTTGTTTCAGGAGTATAGGTCTGTGATTCATCAGTCTTAAACAATTCACAGCACTCACCATAGCACACACCCTCCTCAATGTCCATCACCCAGACACCCTATCCCTATCCCCCCATCCCCCAGCAGCCATCATTTTGTTTCCTGGAGATGAAGAGTCTCTTATGGTTTGTCTCCCTCTCTGGTTTTTTTCTTGTTTCATTTTTCCCTCCCTTCCCCTATGATCCTCTGTCTTGTTTCTCAGATTCTTCCTATCAGTGAGATCATATAATTGTCCTTCTCTGATTGACTTATTTCACTTAGCATAATACCCTCTAGTTGCATCCATGTCATTGCAAATGGCAAGATTTAATTTTTTACGGCTGCATAATATTCCATTGTGTGTATACACATATATGTATATATATACACAGACATATATACATACACACATACATACACACATATATACATGTGTACATGTATATACATATATACACGTGTGTGTGTGTGTGTGTGTGTGTGTGTGTGTATACCCCACATCATCTTTATCCATTCATCTGTTGATGGACATCTAGGCTCTTTCCATAGTTTGGCTATTGTGGACATTGCTGCTACTAAGATTCTGGTGCACATGCCCCTTGAGATCACTACAGTTGTATCTTTAGGGTAAATCCAGTAGTACGATTGCTGGGTTGTAGGGTAGCTCTATTTTCAACTTTTTGAGGAACCTCCATACTGTTTTCCAGAGTGGATGTACCAGCTTGCCTTCTCACAAACAGTGTAGGGGTTCCCTTTCTATGCATCCTCACCAACATCTGTCATTTCATGACTGGTTAATTTTAACCATTCTGACTGGTGTGAGGTAGTACCTCACTGTGGTCTTGATATGTATTTCCCTGATGCCCAGTGATGCTGAGCACTTCTTCATGCGTCTGTGGGTCATTTGGATGTCTTCTTTGTGGACATGTCTGTTCATGTCTTCTGCCCATTTCTTTTTTGGATTATTTGTTCTTTGGGTGTTGAGTTTGATAAGTTCTTTATATATTTTGATTACTAGTCCTTTTATGATATGTTATTTGAAAATATCTTCTCCCATTCTTTCTGTTGTCTTTTGGTTTTGTTGACTGTTTCCTTTGTTGGGCAAACTATTTATCTTGATTAAGTCCCGGTAGTTCATTTTAACCCTTGCTTCCCTTGCCTTTGGTGATGTTTCTAGGAAGAAGTTGCTGCAGCTGAGTTCAAAGAGGTTGCTGCCTGTGTTCTCCCCTAGGATTTTGATGCATTCCTGTCTCACATTGAGGTCTTTCATCCATTTTGAGTCCATTTTTGTGTGTGGTGTAAGGAAATGGTCCAGTTTCATTTTTCTGCATGTGGCTGTCCAATTTTCCCAACACCATTTGTTGAAGAGGTTGTCTTTTTTCCATTGGCATTTTTTCCTGCTTTGTCAAAGATTAGTTGACTATAGAGTTGATGGTCCATTTCTGGGCTCTCTTATTCTGTTCCACTGATCTGTGTGTCTGTTTTTGTGCCAGTACCACGCTGTCTTGATGATTACAGCTTTGTAATAGAGCTTGAAGTCTGGAATTGTGATGCTGCCAGCATTGGTTTTCTTTTTCAACATTTCTCTGGCTGTTCCGGGTCTTTTCTGGTTCCATATAAATTTTAGGATTATTTGTTCCATTTCTTTGAAAAAAGTCATTGGTATTTTGATAGGGGTTGCATGAAATGTGTAGATTGCTCTAGGCAGCATAGAAATTTTCACAATATTGGGCGCCTGGGTGGCTCAGTTGGTTAAGCGACTGCCTTCAGCTCAGGTCATGATCCCAGAGTCCTGGGATCGAGTCCCACATCAGGCTCCCTGCTCCTTGGAGAGTCTGCTTCTCCCTCTGACTTTCTCCCCTCTCATGCTCTCTCTCACTGTCTCTCTCTCAAATAAATAAATAAAATCTTTAAAAAAAAAAAAAAAAAAAAAAAAAAAAGAAATTTTCACAATATTTGTTCTTCCAATCCATGAGCATGGAACATTTTTCCATTTCTTTGTGTCTTCCTCAATTTCTATCATGAGTATTCTATTTCTGAGTACAGAGTCTTTGCCTCTTTGATTAGATTTATTCCTAGGTATCTTATGGTTTTGGGTGCAATTGTAAATGGAATCAACTCCTTAATTTATCTTTCTTCTGTCTTATTGTTTCTGTATTGAGATGCAGCTGATTTCTGTGCATTGATTTTACATCCTGCCACTTTACTGAGTTCCTGTATGAGTTCTAGCAGTTTTGGAGTAGAGTCTTTGGGTTTCCCACATAAAGTACTATATGATCTGCAAAGAGTGAGAGTTTGACTTCTTCTTTGCTGATTCGGATGGCTTTTATTTCTTTTTGTTGTCTGATTGCTGAGCTAGGACTTCCAGTGCTATATTGAATAGGTGGTCATAGTGGACATCCCTGTCATGTTCCTGGCCTTAAGGGGAAAGCTCTTGGTTTTTCACCATTGAGAATGACATTCACTGTGGGTTTTTCATAGCTGGCTTTGATGATATTGAGGTATGTATCCTCTATCCCTCCACTGTGAAGTTTTGATCAAGGAAGCATGCTGTATTTTGTCAAATGCTTTTTCAGTGTACATTGAGAGTATCACATGGGTCATGTTCTTTCTTTTATTAATGTATTGTATCACATTGATTGATTTGCAAATATTGAACCAAACTTGCAGCCCAGGAATAAATCCCCTGGGTCATGGTGAATAATCCTTTTAATGTAGTGTTTGATCTTATTGGCTAGTATTTTGGTGAGAATTTTTGGATCCAAGCTCATCAGGGATATTGGTCTGTAATTCTCCTATTTGTAATTCTCCTTTGTCCAGTTTTGGGATCAAGGCAATGTTGGTCTCATAAAATGAGTTTGGCAGTTTTCCTTCTACTTCTGTCCTTTGGAACAGTTTCTGTACAATAGGTATTAATTCTTCTTTAAATGTTTGGAAGAATTCCCCCGGGAAGCCGGTCTTTTGGTACCAGTTGAGACCAGATTTGTGGCCCAGAATGTGATCTATTCTGGAGAATGTTCCATGTGCATTAGAGAAGAATGTGTATTCTGTTGCTTTGGAACAGAATATTCTGAATATATCTGTGATGTCCATCTGGATCCAGCATGTCATATAAAGCCTTTATTTCCTTGTTGATCTTTTGCTTAGATGATCTGTCCATTTCAGTGAGGGGAGTGTTAAATCCCCTACTATTATTATATTATTGTTGATATGTTTCCTTGATTTTGATTATTAATTGGTTTATATATTTGGTTACTCCAATGTTAGTGGCATAGATATTTAAAATTGTTAGATCTTCTTGTTGTACAGACCCTTTAAATATGATATAGTGTCCTTCCTCATCTCTTATGATAGTCTTTGGCTTAAAATCTAATTTGTCTGATATAAGGATAGTCAGCCCAGCTTTCTTTCGATGACTTAGCATGGTAAATGGTTTTCCACCCCCTCACTTTAAATCTGGAACTGTCTTTGGGTCTAAAATGAGTCTCTTGAAGACATCATACTGATGGGTCTTGTTTTTTTATCTGTTCTGATACCCTGTGTCTTTTGATTGGGGCATTTAGCCCTATTACATTCAGGATAATGACTGAAAGATATGAATTTAGTGTCATTGTATTGCCTGTAAGTTGACTGTTTCTGTATATTGTCTCTGTTCCTTCCTGGTATATGTTGCTTTTAGCCTCTCTCTTTTCTTGGAGGATCCCTTTCAATATTTTCCATAGGGCTGGTTTGGTGTTTGCAAATTCTTTTCATTTTTGTTTGTCCTGGAAGCTTTTTATTTCTCCTTCTATTTTCAATGACAACCTAGCTGGCTATAGTATTCTTGGCTGCATATTTTTCTCATTTAGTGCTCTGAATGTATCATGCCAGTCCTTTCTGGCCTGCCAGGTCTCTGTGGATAAGTCTGCTGCCAGACTAATATTTCTACTATTGTAGGTCACAGACATCTTGTCCTGAGCTGCTTTCAGGATTTTCTCTTTTTCTCTGAGACTTTTAAATTTTACTCTTAGATGACTGGGTGTTGACCTATTTTTATTGATTTTGAGGGTGGGTTCTCTGTGCCTCCTGGATTTTGATGCCTGTTTCCTTCCCCAAGTTAGGGAAGTTCTACACTATAATTTGCTCCAATATACCTTCTGCCTCCCTCTCTCTTTCTTCTTCTTCTGGGATCACAATTATTCTAATATTGTTTCATCTTATGGTATCACTTATTTCTTGAATTCTCCCCTTGTGATCCAGTAGTTGTTTGTCACTCTTTCTTTCAGCTTCTTTATTCTTCATCATTTAGTCTTCTATATCTCTCATTCTCTCTTCTGCCTCATTTATCCTAGCAGTAAGAGCCTCCATTTTTTATTGCACCTCCTTAATAGATTTTTTTATTTCAACTTGGTTAGATTTTAGTTCTCTAGTATCCAGAAGGGGATTCTCTAGTATCTTCCATGCTTTTTTCAAGCATGGCTAGTATCTTTATAATCATCATTTTGAACTCTAGTTCCAACATCCTACTAATGCCCATTATGTCCCTAGTGGTTGGTACTGCCTCTTGTTCTTTTTTCTGAGGTGAGCTTTTCCACTTTGTCATGTTGTCCAGAGAAGAACAGACGAATTTTTAGAACAAAATGCTAAAAGGGTAACAACAACTCCAGAAAAATATAAACATAAATATAAATGTAAGTGTAAATATATATATAGATCGATAGATACCTATATCTATATTTATCTATCTATCTATCTATATATCTCAAGGCAGGTGAATTTTAAGAGCCACACACTTGATTTGGGGTGTACTTTGGTCTGTTAGAAGAAACTGCCTCCCAAAATTTTAAAGAAAAATAAATATATATATACACAAAAATAAGGGTAAATATGATGGATGGAATATGCTATAAAGATGAAAAGTAAAAAGATTTTTAAAAAGGAATTGATAAGATAAGAGGTTGGGAAAAAGAAAAAATAAATAATTTTTTTAAAAGGAGAGAATATGATACTAGATTTAGGGTATATTTGGGTCTGTTAGAAGAAACTGTATCCCAAAACTTTAAGTAAAGAAATATATATATATATGTTAAATACAATGAAGGGATAGAATATGAGTATAAAATTAAAAAATTAGAAAAAAGATTTTTAAAAAGGTATTGTTAAAACAAGATTTGGTTAAAATAGGAAAGAGGAAAATTTTTTCAAAAATAAGAAAAAAAATGAAGAAAATTTTTAAAATTTGGCTTTGAAAGACTAAAGAATCATGGGGAGGGGGGAAGCCATGAATTCTATGACTGCCTTCCACTAGAACTGGAGTTCCGCAGTTCTCATTAATCAGTGAACTTGGTCTTGGCTGGACGTTCTTGCTCATCTTCTGCGGGAGGGGCCCGTTGCGTGATTCTCAAATGTCTTTGCCGGAGGTGGAACCGCACCGCCCTTGCCAGAGGCCGGGCCAAGCAATCTGCTCAGGTTCGCGCTCGGAGCTTTTGTTCCCTGAGCGCTTTCCATAGAGTTCCGGAGGAAGGGAATGAAAATGGCGGCCGCCCAGTCTCAGGCCGGAGGAGCAGAGAGCTCGGGGCCCCACTCCTCAGTGCCCCCTCAGAGAAAAGCAGTCAGTCCCTCCCATCTGCCTGATCTCTGGCCACGCTCCCAGCTCACCGGGCCTGTGACCGACCGTTTCTATCTCTGGAGTGTGGCCCCGTTTGGAGTCTCCCCAAACCCGGCAGATTCCTGCTGCGCTGTTTCTCCTGGAGCAGGAAGGTGAGTCTCCCTGGAGCTGCCACTTGCGGCATCCCTGCTCGAAGAGCTGTGGTTCGACTGCCTCAGATTACGATTTAAGGTAACCCCGAGCTGATAGCTCACTGCTCAGCTCCGTCTCTGCCTCCGGCTTCCCCGCTCCGACACCTGGGGGCTCTGCTACACTCAGACACCCCTGTTCTTCCTGTGACCCCACGGGACCTGAGACCACACTGTCCCTGCGAGGGCTCCACCCCTGCTTAGCCTCTGGAGCGACGTCCCTCCACGGAGCTGACTTCTAAACGTTCTGATTTCGTGTCCCGCTGCTCTGCGGCTTGCTGTTAAGTGGCTGATGGAGGCTCCCCCGCCTCCCCCACGGTCTCTCCCCATATACCGCCTCGGATTCACTTCTCCACAGGTCGTACCTTCCAGAAAGTGGTCACTTTTCTGTTCACAGAATTGCTACTGTTCTTTTCTTTGATCTCCTGTTGAGTTTGTAGGTGTTCAGAATGGTTTGGTAACTATCTTAGCTGAATTCCTTGGACCAGACGGAATTTAGGTCTCCTGCTCCGCCGCCATCTTGCTCCTCTGACCCATCCAGGTACTTTCTTATCTTCCTATTTACTAAGGAATCTAGTCATGATTTCCTCATTTGATTCTGACACCGAGGCGTGAGGTTGGGGTTATTATTTTTTACAGACACGGAAACTCAGACACAGAGAAATTAAGGAAGGGTCCTGAAGTCTTGTGACTAGTAGGTCTAGAACCTGGCTTTAGACCCAAGTGCCAGTCAAAAGAACCAATATAGCCTGTCAAAGGACCGGCTTCCACATCTGTTCTCAGACACTTAACAGATATGCTGTTCCTATGTCTGTAAGAATTACTGCAAAATTGCAGATTGAGTTAAATAACTATCTGTAAACTGCTTTCACAATATAAGTATTATAGATATGTAGAACATTATTTCACATTCAGTGATAATACATATGGTGTGCAGTTCTCTGACCCTGAGAAACCCTGGAATTCATTAGCACAGAAATTATCATCTTTAACATCACCATTTTACATTATTATATAAAAATGATGTCTCACTGTAGTCTGGAGTTAAATTGGTTGAAGTATTTGCCATGTTTTTGTTGTATTTTGTGCAAGGAATGTAAATCATACTGAACTGCACTTTAAAATGAGGATATGGGGACACCTGGGTGGCTCAGTTGGTTAAGCGGCTGCCTTCGGCTCAGGTCATGATCCCAGGGTCCTGGGATCGAGTCCCACATCGGGCTCCTTGCTCCGCAGGGAGCCTGCTTCTCCCTCTGCCACTCTGTCTGCCTATGCTTGCTCTCTCTCTCTCTCTCTCTCTCTGACAAATAAATAAATAAAATCTTAAAAAAAAAAAAGAGGATATGATAGGCGGAATTCTAAAGGTACCCCCTTCCAAGATGCCCATGCCCTGGTTATTCAATCACACACTAATTTAGCTACTGCTAAAAAAGGATTTTGTAGGTGCAATTAATGTTGCTAATCAGCTGAATTAAAGTAGGGATATTATCTGGGATTATCTGGGGGTGGCGGGGGGCAGTGTAATATTCGAAGGGCCATTGCTGATGTGAGACAGAGGACCCATGTCCTAAGACAGAAGAGAGACCTCTGGGCAGAGCCAGCAGGGAAACAGGGACGTCAGGCCAACAACCTGAATGAACTGAGAGTCAGTTCTTCCCCAAGTCTTCAATAAAGAACATGTCTCTGCTGACATCTGGATTCTAGCCCATCAAGACCCATGCTGGCCTTCTACAGACTGTGAGCTAATACATGGGTGCTGTTTTGAGTCACTATGTTTGCAGACCTTTGTTTCGGTAGCCACAGAGAACTAACATAGAGGGGAAATTGTCAAAGTTCAAGAAGAGTGTGTCTACTGTGACAACCACCAAAACCAAAATGTGGCTCTAAGAGGAATTCAAATTCCACAGGAGTGGGAGGAGTTACAACACTTGGAGCAGCAATGCTGAGACAGAAACGCAAGAAAGGGACTAAGGATT
Source organism: Martes martes (assembly GCF_963455335.1). NCBI lineage: Eukaryota > Metazoa > Chordata > Mammalia > Carnivora > Mustelidae > Martes > Martes martes. The sequence continues at coordinate 62,015,677 of NC_137903.1, read as the reverse complement.
ATTTTCTGTAATTGCTTTTGGCAGGTTTGTTGTATTTTTGTTTTTAAGATGTGCAAGATTTTTTTTTTTTTTAAAGTAGGCTCTATTCCCAGCATGGGGTTGAACTCACAACCCCAAGATCAAGAGTCATATGCTCCACCGACTGAACCAGCCAGGTGGCCCTAAAGATTTGAGCAGGCCAGAAGGAAGTCAAAAGAATGCTAGAGAGAGAGAAGTGATCATGGGGGGGTGGGGAGAAGAGGTGACAAGCTTGGAGGATGGCATCAAGGGGATGGGACTCAGAGAACAGGTGAAGAGATTAAGAAAGGAGAAACACATTTTCCTCTGCAAGGGAAATTTTCCTTCCTTCTGTAGGAAGAAAGGATGTTGGTTTTGTAACTAGGGTGACAAGAATGCCAAGGAGGCTCTTGTCTGGTGGCTTGCCCTGTCATCCGAAGAGGGAGGTGGGGTCAGCTGTTGAGAGTGACAAGGAGGTGGGTGCATGTATGGGACAGGAATGCCTCAGGTTTGACTCTATTGCTGGGCACCACCAACGGGATCGCCTAGGGAAGCATGGGTGGCGGGGGGCACCTGAATGATGGGGGGCCTCCAATGGGTGATTTTCTCAGAGGCTGATCAGCCACAGGGGCACAGGTATAAGACACACAGGTGGTCCTGTTACCCCGAGTGGGGGGTAGGGGGGCTGCTTGCCAGGACAGTGCAGCGGTGGGAAAGGAAGGACCATTGTGGGGATATGTGGCTGAGGCGACATGCCCCCAATTCTGAACTGGGTAAGAAAGGATGCACAGGCTACAGGGACCTGTTGGATTAGGAGGACAAGAAGCTGCATTTCCCTCCCAGTTCTGACTGGCTGGGTGGCCCTATAAACTTCTCTCAGCGACACTCCCCTACACCATCCACTCAGTGCAGCGCCTGCCCTACTAGCCTTTTTTTATGAGCAGAACCAGTTCCATCCCCAAGTGGACTGATGGTTTTAAAGCACTATCCCCAAAGAGAGGCCAGTTTTCTCATGAGTGATTGTGGTCTTGATATAATTTATTATTTTTTCCCTCTCTTCCATGCAGCCTTCTTAACCTAGGCTAATAATGATAGTCATAGCTAATATTTGTCTTAAACAATTCTTACGTGCCAAAGTGCAAAATGCTTTACACATGTCACCTCATTTAGACATCAGTTAGAAAAAAAAAAGAATCTTGTGCCTTTATTCTACTAATGAGGAAACTGAGGCATAAGGGGTTGAAGGTGTTATCCAAGTACTGAACGCCAAGTCATTGTAGAGCTGGAACTCAAACACTGGGCTGTCTGATTCCACAGTGCATGCTCTTTGCCAGAAGGCTACATCCGAGTTCAAATGACACAGTGCTAAGGTGCAGACCAGAGAGGCCTGGGAGGCTCAGCCGGTTAAGTGTCCAACTCTTGATCTCAGCTCAGGTCCTAATCTCGGGGTCATGAGTTGGAGCCCTGCATTGGGCTCCATGGAGCCTACTTAAAAAAGAAAAAAAAAAATCAAGTTGCAGACCAATTCATGACTATTAAAAGGATATTATACCAGTCAGTGAGGATGAGAAAACCACAGTGATGCAAAATTCCTGTCCATTCTAACAGAGGTCTACTGAAAGGCCTCTTTCTCTCTTCTCAATCCTTCCCCAAAGCACAAGATGCTAAATCCAGGTTTTGTGTGTATGGAAAAAGAGCCGTGATGTCTGAAAAGATAAAATTTGGCTGATGGAAAGAAGGAAAAACACAAGAAAGAATGTTTAGATAATCTCGGTCTTCCCACAGTGAAATCTAATTGTAGAAAGTGATTAGGGCAGTCCTTGTGAGGTCTGCATGTGAGGGAAAATAAAGGAGGAAGTAACACTATTTGTGACGCAGCTAATGAAGGGACATAGGTTAACATAAGTTGCTCAACTGCCAACTAGCATCAAAATAAGCCAATGTCATTTAAAAAAGCTAATACATGGCTGGTTTTGATTATTTTCCGTGGACTTGGTCTCTAGATCTTTTATACCAAAAGCGTGGCCCCTCATGAGAAGCTCATTAGAAATGCAGACTCTCTGGCCCCGCTCCAGACCAACTAAATCAGAATCTGCACTTTAAAAGGATTCCCAGTGGTTTGCACATAGGTTAATGTTCGATTCTCCACAGTTCATTCCTTCATTCACTGACAAGTGCTAACAAGTCTCACCTGTATGAGAAACAATTGTGTCCTTAATCTGTGAGAATTTTACTTCTGCTTATTCACAAGACAACTGAAGAACAGCTATCTTATTTTTCAAATTCCTTGGAATTACAGAATTTGACATTTATCTACAAATAAAGAATACTCTTCCTCCTTGGGATCCTCTCATAGAAATTAATTTTCATGCAGTGCCTAGAGAATAACATTTGGAACAGTTAAATAGAGAAACTACACTATCTCTTAAATGCCCAAACTCCCCTTAGTAGGGATAAAAAAAAAAACTTGCCCAGGAAGATTTATGGAAAATGGGTAGGAATGGCCAAATTCAATGTCAGGGTTTTCAGTGGGGACCCTGTCTGATGAAGGCTGATTTAATTGCCAAACAAAAATGTTAGCTCCTGGGGCACCTGGGTGGCTCAGTGGGTTAAAGCCTCTGCCTTCGGCTCAGGTCATGGTCTCAGGGTCCTGGGATTGAGCCCCGCATCGGGCTCTCTGCTCAAGCAGGGGGCCTGCTTCCTCCTCTCTCTCTGCCTGCCTCTCTGCCTACTTGTGATCTCTGTCTGTAAATGAATAAATAGAATCTTAAAAAAAAAAAATGTTAGCTCCTAAAAGAACTATGAGTCTGAGCAAAGACACCAGCCTGGTACACCGATTCATCCATCAGAAAGAAGAATCAGCAACTGTGAAGAAATCACGAGCCGTCAGCATAGGATGTGTTGAATATAATTAGCTGCCTTCTCTTGCTACGGGCAGTGCCCTGGCCTTCAGAAAGCAAGGTGTTGACCATTCATCCAAATTAAGCTTTAACTTCAACCAATATCAAACCTGTTACGTTACAACCAATTTTGAGATACTGCACATGTTTACATGCGTGTTGTTTGGCATTTTAGATCTTTGGATACTTCTCCTCTGAAGAAGATTCTCTTGCTTCCCAGATGGATGAAGAAAATTTGGTTTTCCTTATTTCCAGAAAACAGCGAGTTGTAATTTCAGGTGATATTTTTAATTTCCTTTCCAAATAAATACGGGTTTTAACATTTTCTCAAAAAAAATTGGGGAGCTGAAGACAAAAATTTTAACTGCAGTTGAGTTTGAAATACGATTTAGTGTCTCTTAAGGACACTAAATAAGGAATATGAGGGGAAACAATTCACATTTTTCTGGAGCGGTTCAGCGTTCTAGTTCAAGCTCTGTACAATGGCATCTCAATATTGCATGTCCAAGCACCAAATGGAATCACAATTCCTTTAAAATTTTCTTAAAATGAAATTTTCAAATTTTTAGTAATTAGAATTCCTTCCTACTCTTCCTTCCTTTGATTGTCATGTGGAAGTTTATCCCTGTATCTCTAAAACGGTGAACTTGGGCCAATCACAGAGGGAAGGGTTCAACGCAGGTCAAGAAGTCTCAAGAGCAAATAGCGTTTCTTTTTAAATTTGATCTGGGACCTCCTCCCTCTCCACTGTTCACTCTTCCAGGCTTCTTCCCTCCAGGGAAGAAGTCCGGGAGGAGGAAAGGCAAACCCCCAAATCGACCCCTGTCCCACATTTCATCCCAGATTCTGAGATGAAGCATGGAGTGTCGATCAGATCTGGTGTTCCTTAGAAAAGCCCCTAAACTTACTGCAGTCACTTGTAAACCAAGTCTACCCTTATGTTCCACCCTTCCTCAGCCCAACCCTTAGACCTCACCAGAGCCCAGCCTTAAGCCATGGGAATGATCGATCATCAAACAACAGAAGCTAGGGGTCTGTCCCTACTGCCACCATCCCTTAGCTGGGAAGGGGAGATGTGTTGCTGGCATCCTAAATTAGATGTTTGAAAGCATTTCCCTCAATGGCAGTTGGGTTCTGTAGTTCTATAAGGTCTGCTATGTGGGACAGGTACCTCTCTAAGTGCTGGGGACACAGCAGTGAGCAAAGGATCATAAATCTCTGACCTGGTGGAATTTACATTCTAATGGGGGGAGGCAGACAGAAAAAATCAAAGTAAAATATATAATGTGTCAGAATGGTGGTAGCGCTATAGAGAAAGCAGGTTGTGGAGAACAGTAAAGCAGGTGTGTGGGGAGAAGTTGGTTTGGAGATGGGAGCGTGGTGTTGGAATTTGAAGGGGGCGTGGGGGAGACCACCCCGAGCAGGGGCTGAGGGACCTGGGGGTGGGGGTGGGGGGGACGGGAGGGAGAAGGGCTGGGGGAGCAGGTGGGGGTGGGACAAGGATGCCGGAAAGCCCTGGAAGAGAGGGCAAGTGTGGGGTCAGGTGTATCGGCCTGAGGGTGGGGGAGCAAGGAGGGTAAGATACCTGCACAGAGGGGAGGCATGGTGTGAGGTACTCACAACGAAATTACGAGTACGATTACGGCTTCCGTGTTGAAAATAGCCCAGGTTGGGGGGAGCCAAAGGAGAGGGAGTGGTGGTAGCTTGGAACAGGACAGTGTTCTTAACTTTCCTTTCATTAGTTTTTCATTATATTATTTTCATGTTTGTTTCAGTATAAGGGTTCCTAAGGAGTCTTTTAGACATTTTTTCCCCTATTGCACCCTCTGCACCTCTCCCTGACTCCCTGACACTTTAATATGTCGGATGTACTATGTATCTGTTTATGTAAGTTTGTGTATCTGTGCTTTATACACAAAAAGAGCAAGACTCATTCACATCCCCCAAGAACCAGTCTGCACCCCCTTGAGGACCGTATTTTGTCTTTTGAGAACACATGAATTAGGCTGATAACCCTGGAGTATGAGATCCGTCCACTTGCTTTTCTGAAGAGCTTACAATTATGAAAACTGATCGTGCTGGAAAGAAGTCCCGTATAGGTAGTTTTATCAATTCAGCACATAGGCAAAAAACCAAGCAACCAAACAAACAAAAAACCATGAAGGAGTTGGGGGGGGGGGTGTGTTTCAAAACACACAAAAACAAACAAAAAATCTTTAATAACAATATTAACATGGTTTTATTCTCTTATGACCAAAAGCTCGAGATCATATTAGGCTTTTACTCTGTGTAAATTGTGATAGTGACTGTTCAAAGAAAGGATTCCTGAGAGATGTGGAAATCTCAAAATGGAATGATTCCAAAAGATGTTTGGAAAACATGTTCTCTGCAAACTATGTGGCAGGAGCATGAGTATATATACATTTCTCTAGGAATTCATGCACCACATTGATTTGGAAAGTGTCATAGATTCAGATTAGTATCCCCGGGGATGATGATAAAGCAATAAGATGTCCATCGACAGATGAATGGATAAAGAAGATGTGGTTCATATATACAATGGAATATTACTCAGCCATCAAAAAGGATGAATACTTACCATTGATATTGACTTGGATGGAACTGGAGGGTGTTTTGCTGAGTGAAATAAGTCAGTCAGAGAAAGACAATTATCATATGGTTTCACTCATATGTGGAATATAAAAAACAGCACAGAAGATCATAAGGGAAGGGCGGGAAAATGGGAAGGAAGAAACTCAAGGAGACAAACCATGAGAGACTCAACTCTAGGAAAAAAATTGAGGGTTGCTGGAGGGAAGGTGGGTGAGGGATGGGATAACTGGGTGATGGGCATGAAGGAGGGCACATGAGGTGATGGGCACCGGGTGTTATATGCAATTGATGAATTATTGAACTCTACATCTGAAACTGATGAGGTACTGTATGCTGGCTAATTGAGTTTAAATACAAAAATCAGTGCTAAGAAAAGCAACAGGTGCTGGGTTTTATGGTTTAATCTACTTTTTCAGCAAAAAAGCGAAAAGTTTCTTTGCTTACTCTTTTCTTTTAAAAACAAACCGAACAAATGAGTTTTAAGATCTTCACTGCTGGGAATTGAAATGCAGCTTATGTTGTTGGCAGGTAGTAGAAGACGGGATGTGATTAAATGCATTGTCAAGATCCCTCAGTTGGATTTACTAATCACAGCTTCTCAGAAAGGATTGATAACAGTCTTTAATAGCCAGGTAATCTGACAGTGTGGATTCCTCCCTCCTCCCTCTTCCCTTCCTCCTTTCGTTCATGTGTTCATTCGTTCTTTCCCTCCTCCGTCTCTGTCGTCTATGCGCTATGCATACTCATCAGCTGCAACAGCAAACGTAAACGTATTTCAGAGTTATTCCAAAAAATAAAGCCAGATGTTGCTAAAAAGAGGGGATTACTGAGCCCTGGAGCAGTTTTTGAGATTTTGGTAACTGCGTTTGGCAGTGTTCCTCAGGGAATCTTTTTTTTTTTTTTTTAAATATTTATTTATTTGCTCTAGAAAGAGAGCACGAATGGGAGGGACAGAGGGAAAGGGAGAGAAATCTCAAGCTGATTCTGTGCCGAGCATGAACCCAGACACAGGGCTTGATCCTACACCCCTGAGATCATGACCTGAGCTGAAACCAAGAGTTGGAAGCTTAACTGACTGAGCCACCCAAGCGTTCCTTAGGGAGTCTTACCAAACCATGTGGCATCAGCGTAATTATAGGATGATCCTGGATAACTTCTCGGAAAAAAATCAGAAAAACTCACAAGACAAGTGATTTTGTCAGAATCCTAACAAGTATAGAGGGTCCCATCAAGAACCTTGGACTTGGAGTTAAAAGGCGGCTCACATTCTGGCTCCTCTATTTTACCAGCTGGGCTGTTAAATAGGGAACTTAATGAGGCAACTTATCATGCCTCTTCTCACATTTATGAAACGACACCAGAACCAGTCCTTTCTCCCTCAGCGGGCTGTAGTGAAGGTAAATGACACAATGAACGTAGAAGTACTATATGAACGATAAATTCCCATGACCATGTAGGGCATAACTATTACTATCACTTGGTTCTAAATTTCTAAGTTTTGGGCTTCCACTTCCAAACCATGAGAGATTGTATTGGAAGGTGTAATGATATAGACCACACAGTATTTCACTAGGAAAATAAAAGGGAATATCAAAAAATAAATATCAAAGCAAATAATTCCAATGATGGGTTCATTTCAACTAGAGATAAGCTTTATACAAGTAAACTATATTTAAAATGATCATCAAATGATTATAATTTCAACAGGAATGTTTAACCCTTCAGGGATCAGGCTTCCTGGGCCCCGAGGAGGGGCGGTAGAAGGTTCCTGGTGTGGACACGGAGCCTGGCGTCCCTGCCCAGCTCGGACACTTGCCAGCTGTGTGTGTCTTACCTATGCATCTCCACGCCCTGGCTCCTTCATTCAGAACCGAGGCAGCTATGCTGCTGGAATTAATGCACACGAAGTGCTTACCTAGCATCACTGTGAGCACTCAGGAAATGCTGGTGGTTGCAATCACGGACAAACGGTGTGAAAACAGAACGCGTGGCCTCATCTAAACATGAAAACTTTCCTCGTTCTCCTTTCTCCTTGGAGCCTTACTTCCCTTCTCATTTTCTTACTTTCATTTCCTCAAAGATAGAACAAAGATGGAACATAAAGAAGAACACGAGAAGAAAAATAATGATCTTCATGATGAAATAGCTCAGGATTATGTGAAATAGGCGAGGTGGCATTTTCATATTCCACAGACCTCTCTCTCATGCATGCACGCACACACACTCATTCACCCATGCTTAGAGGTGTGTATGTGTATATTCACAAACACATCTGTGTCTTACAAAAACTACGCGGTTGGAGAGAAAAAAACGCTTAAAAATTACTTGAAGATTTGATACACCAGGGGCACCTGGGTGGCTCAGTGGGTTAAAGCTTCTGCCTTCGGCTCAGGTCACGATCTCAGGGTCCTGGGATCAAGCCCTGCATCGGGCTCTCTGCTCAGCGGGAAGCCTGCTTCCTCCTGTCTCTCTCTCTGCCTGCCTCTCTGCCTATTTGTGACCTGTCTGTCAAATAAATAAATAAAATCTTAAAAAAAAAAAGATTTGATACACCAGGAATAAATAGCATTTTGAATGTTGCGTGTCTTACATATAGGATGACACACTCTGTGAAAAGCTAATGTTAAGGTAGGTCACAGGAAAAATTTATTAAAAGGTAGTCATTAACAACACAAAATATAATAGGTTAATCCATAATTTAGGCTCTCTGTAAAGTACAGTACACACAATTAAGGATTTTCACGGTGTTCTCTAGAGGGCTTGGTGATAGACACTGTAAATGTCATTAACAAAAATTCTTGCAAAAAAGGCTAGGTTTTCAAAATTTAGAAGATATCCATAAGGATTATGTAACTTTTAAGGATGGTAAAAGAAACTGAAGCATGTGCTTTCCACTAAGGGTGGAAGTGGAGAAGTAGGAGAGGAAAACCACAGGAGTTCTGTTCTGGGCTCACCAATTTCCTGAGGGCACTTAATATTTCCCATCTGGAAAAACGTCCCTGGATGGAAAAGCATCTTTGAACTCTTCAGATGAGAGACAGTCTGAGATGACCATGACTAACAGTTTTAGGGATCTAATTTACGTTTCCCTCTTTTCACATAATTTATTCCTTCTGGACAGCCATTTTCTGTACTTTTCCCAAGACCACATGACCATGCAAAAGAAACTAGGTCATTCATAGACTTCAAATACTGACCTTGACCTTGGAAGCAATTAGCACACCCTAAGGGGAGAAGCGGCTGCTCAGGTACCTTACAACCCTGCGTGGAATAAATCTGCCTTCTCAACCTGCACGCTACCCAGGCGTGAGATTCATGCAGTAGATAACTTATCCAGTAAGAGAGGAAGCCCACTGGGTAGAATGTTCTCACGTCTCTCAGGATCCTGAGAGAGAACTTCCAAATGAAGCTGTATTTTTCCCCGCACAAGCTGTATTCATAGTGACCTAGTGAGCATCCTTTCAGACCACTCTTGCCGTTGCTGTTAGTATTATTTTGTATTCCCCCTTTTTGATATCCTATGTTGCTCTGAAAACTAAAGAATCTGAGGCAGTTTGCAAACAGGGAAAAAATCATTAGTACAGTGTACTCTAAGAGCACAGTTAACAGGCTTAAAGCAAGCCACAGAAGCACCAGCTGTGGGGCGCCTGGGTGGCTCCGTGGGTTAAGCATCTGCCTTCTGCTCAGGTCATGACCCCAGGGTCCTGGAATCGAGCCTTGGGTCTGGCTCCCCACTGAGTGGGGATCCTGCTTCTCCCTCTCCTCCCAGCTCCTGTTCTCTCTCACCATCTCTGTCTCTCTCTTTCAAATAAATAAAATCTTAAAAAAAGAAAAAAAAAAAAAAAGCACCGACCGTGTCCAAAGCCAGCAGGGAATCATTCCACAGAGCCAGGTTTTTGAGGGAAAGGAGAGAAGGAGGAAACTCACAGAAGGTGGAAATGACGAGTAAGATTAAACCGTGGAGATAATATGTTCTTTTAGAGCCAACCGTCTCAATTTTTATTAGAGTGCCAACTAGCTTTCATTCTTCTCCTCCTTTGTTTATAGATGAGAGTCCAGACCAGCACCAATGTTACGGTAAGTACAAGTTATAAACTTCTAATGAAGTCCGCTTTGGGACTGTGCTGACGGTTCCTCCATAACTAGTCACAATCTCAATGCAGGTCGAATAGGCTCTAAGAATAAGATGTCTTCATACTGTGAGTCTCTGACTTGGATCCACACTAAACCTTGAGCAGCCGCAGAGGACCCTCACCTCGCTTGCTGAAGTTAAATTTATTTCAGAGACGTGCTTGGAGACACGACTCCCTGGAAGCTTCCATTTAAAAGTCTCCCCAAGGTGTTCCTGAGCGCCCCCTATTGAGGAATTTTTTAAAAAAGCAAAAACAAAAAAACCCAACACTCTCCAAGTTGTGAGAACAAGGAAATGGCCGAGGGAAATAACTTGAAAACATCGTAAACTTGCAAATTGCAGAAAATATTTGAGTCCAATTTGGTAATTTACTTAATCCATATCGCTACTCGGAGAAGGGAACTTGCATTTGTAAAGCTGTGACGCGTTGCTCTCAGAGTCCCGCCATGGCTTTGTGAGAGGTGTGGGGACATGCTTGCCTTTCCGCCCCGCTTCCAGGCACTGAAGGCCCTGAACCACCCAGGAGGGCACCAGGCCACCTGGCAGACGAGTCTGCCTTCTCTCTAAGCCTCGGAGCCTTCGCTTCTAGGGCTGAAACAAAGGTTAGAATTCCTAACGTAGGCCTGAAATGCGTGCAGCAGTGTCGGGTGCACAGTGGGCCCTCGTAAACGGGGACTGTTGCCCTGGCCTCGTTGTGTGTCATTGACATGACCAATCCTACCCATGCCAGCTTGGTGACTTCAGGCAACGCAAAACAGACTCACCAGGCTCAACTCGGTTATTGACCGGATGGTCACTAAGGTCTTTTTTAGCTAAAAATTGTGTGCATGGGGACAGGGCCATAGAAGTGGCTTAATCTCAGTCTCCCCCACGGCCCCGTGGAGAGGTGTTCTCCCGACAGTGAAGAGTGCACAAAGATGCCTGCTCTGCTGGTGTCTCTTTGCCTCCAGGGAGCTGTAACGGGCATGTGCTCATTCCTCACTCTCCAGCTGACGGTGCTGAGAAACTCAAGGGAAGTGTCAAAGGGCGAAAGATGAGAGCCTCTTCTCCAGACATCAGAGAAGAGACATTGCAAGGCTCCCCTGCAAGGAGATGTAACTGACCTACTCTTTAGTAACCATGGCCTTGGGATAGACCAACACATATTACACCCGCCTCTCCCAATTCTGTATTTTCCCCTCAGGACACCTCCTGGATCACAGGATGTGATTACCTCTCGCAGCTGAAGAGAATCGTCGCCACTACTGAAAGGACCATCATTGTCTGGGATTATAAAGCTCAAGGCAGTGGCCAGGTACCGTGCCAAGAGGAACCCTCCAAGTCCTGAAGTTTTCTCTTCCACCCTGCGAGGATGTGAGCAGTCCGCTTCCTCTGCCCAGTGTCAGTTCCTCATCTGTAAAATGAGGGGGTTCAACTAATCCCGTCCATGATTAAACAAGTTCAGCATTAATATTCTGTGAGGCTCATTAAAAAGGAACCCTCTTTCCATTTAGTGCCTGTTTAATTAGGTGAAACTTGTTTTGTTTTTGAGAGAGAGAGAGAGAGAATTTCTTCCTTCTTTCATACCCTTCTCTGAATCCAGGTACTAACTTTTTGATTATGTTATCAAGTTCAGAGGCTTTTCCTTCCGTTTGGCTTCATTTAGTAAGAAAATTACTAAAAATCAAATGACTAATTCTGGCAAAATATCTAGTGGGGCAGATATCAGTGTTATTCCTTCAATAGCTGACATGTTACCACTAAAGTAATTTAGAATATTTAGTGAGCACTCGCAGACGTATAGAAGTCATGAACAGGTTCTCTGCACTCAAACAAAACTCAGTCTTGAAAAATGTCAGGAAAAGACATAAAATATAACATAATGGTACAGCAAACTATACAGTAAAAACAAACAAACAAACAAAAACAAGGGCACTAGGAGTTTATGGAGAGGCAAGATTGCACAAAAATGCCCTCAGGGGAGCACCTGGGTGGCTCAGTGGGTTAAAGCCTCTGCCTTCGGCTCAGGTCATGATCCCAGGGTCCTGGGATCGAGCCCCGCATCGGGCTCTCTGCTCAGCAGGGAGCCTGCTTCCCCCTCCCTCTCTGCCTGCCTCTCTGCCTACTTGTGATCTCTGTCAAGTAAATAAATAAATAAAATCTTAAAAATAAGTGCCCTCAGGAAGTGGCTGACTTTGAAGGGCGAGGAGGATTAAGAAGTAATTAGCCTTCCTCTGTGCCCTGCTTGTCCCTAGGCTCAGAGAAAAACCAAACTTATCATTCCTGTCCCCATTGTTGCAACCAGCCACTGAGGCCAGGATGACTTGAAAGAAGGCAGATTGTGGCCTCGTGTCCTTTATTACGTGATGTGTCACCGTCTCATGGTCTGCAGCCTCTTCTCTGTCCAGCTCTCTCCAGTTTTCACTCTCACTTTTCAGCCCCACGGAAGCCTCCAGTTCCTTGAGCCCGTCCTCTTCCACTCTCTGTCCCCTCCCTCCCCCTTCTTTGCCTTCCTGCCCGCACCAGCTGGCAGATCATCTGGGCTGAAGCCATCCCCACCTCCCACTCTCCCAAATCCTTTGAAACTCCAGTCCTGGTGAGATGTGACAGCCTGTCTCTGCGCCCTCATGGAGGCTCAGCCCTCCTGGAGAAAAAAAACCCGAAGCCACCACCGTTCAGCATCACTGTACATTCAGACTCATCTGAGGATTCACTGGTTTCTGTCAACGTCTTTCTTGTCCTTGCCAGATCACTTTCCCATCCCTGGCAATATTGCAAAAGGGCGTTATTGTCCTCAGGCCCTCTCCCTCTCAGCAGATGTACTTGTCCCTATTTTCCTGAGAAATTTGAGTCTAGGAGGCTTGTCCTCTTCCAAATTCGAGCTCTCCCACCCACAGCTTCAATGAGGACACCCTACCTCCTTTCTTCCTTCCTCTCTCTGGAGGCAAAATATCCTTGCATCCGCCATTCCCATTCCCTCCTGCCTCGTGCAGGGCCAAGCTCTTCCCATTTTACCTTTTTTGACATTCATCTGTCCTTCTGGGCTCCTCATGTCAGTTGCCTCTGAATCTTTTTCTGGACCAGTTCATGCCAGATCAAAGGTCACCGTCCCAGACCTGGGGACCTACAGTGGCCTCTCCAGTCACTCGTTATCATAGCACCCTTGTTTATTTCCCCAGAGCACTTCCCACGATCCGAATGAAATGCTTTTATACCTGCATTCCTGCACTGGAATGGTAGTTCCACCACGTCAGAAACTGCTCTTCTTTATCACCATATGCCCCATGCCTAGAACAGCTCTTGGCACATCGTAGGTGCTCTGTGATTATTTGTTGAATGACTGAATGATGCTCTAAATATGTTCAAATCTCACTCAATCTAGAGGAAACAAAACAAAAAAAAATTTTTTTAAAAAGATTTTATTTATGTATTTGAGAGAGAGAGAGAGAGAGAGAGAGCACAAGCAGGCAGAGAGGCAGGCAGAGGGAAACGGAAAAGCAGGCTTTCTGCTAAGCAGGGAGCCTGACATGGGGCTCGATCCCAGGACCCTGGGACCATGACCTGAGCTAAAGACAGACACTTAACCGACTGAGCCACCCAGGTGCCCCAAAACAAAAAAATTTTAAATACTTTTTTCTTCTATCTTAGGTAGAGACTGAATTCTGGGACAGCCAGCTTAGTACAGCTTAGTGACCCCAGCATAACAGCCCAGAACAGCTTGACAGATGCTTGCTGAATATTTCTGGACAAACTTGGATGTTAGGATATGTGTTTCCTGATAATTTCTTATGACATAATTGGGGTGTTAATACTTGATTTTCCTATTTTCCCATACAGTTTTACATCAGCGGTCTTATAACAGTCAAACCTCCTTATGCTTCCCATTAATATTGCTTTACAAATCCAAGAGAGGGACATTCATAGCAACCAAACAGAAAATCTCATTAATGTATTGAGCCTGAGGTACCTCACCTTTTTCCCCCAAAAGTACCCAAAGCACAATGTTGGGCTCACAGTGAATGTTCATTAACTTTTACTTGGTTAACTTTTTTTCTTTTTTCAAATTTCTTTAACACAATGCGAATATCTAAAATTAAAAATATCAGAAAGTAAGACTTTCATCAAATAATAGGGCAATGATTAATGTGTGGACATTTAGAGCAATGTAATAACTCACTGAAAGCATTCTTCTGCTTCTAGGAAAACTATTTTGTCATAAAGCCTATGGATCACTGCCTTCTTTGTGTGTGTGTCGTGTCTCTGCCCAACCAGCTCTGCAGAGACGACATCCTCTTGGGGGATGATGGTGGTTTTGTGAACAAATTCACAGTAAACAGTGATGACTTTGGACTAAAGCAGGCAAAATCCAAGAAAAAACTACAAAGCCAAGTCTTAGACTCAAAGAACTTTAAAAGGTAAGGGTATCACATGGGCAGTTCAATTTTTCTAATATAGACAGTGTTCAAGTATTTATATAGTGAACGGAATGTACCAGACCCTATGGCAGAGATCTGAAATACAAAGCCGAGCAAGAAACACTTCTTACCTCAAGGAACTTCCAGCATAACTGGGAAGAGAGAGAGGAAAATTAGCCACTGAAATTCCAATTGTAAGTGTTATTGACAATTAAAGTCTATAAGTACTTGAGCGAATTGAAGTGTGTAAGTTAAATGAAAAAAATCATGAAAAAACTGTAAAATATATATGACTATTTGCTAGCACTTGAATATGGAAAAAGATCCTCAGTGTAAAAGCAATGAATACAGAATTCAAAGAAAAAAATTGGGTAGATGTGAAAAAAATAAAAATTTCTGGACATTAGAAGATAACATTTTAAAAGTAAATAACAAACTGAAGGGGTGCCTGGGTGGCTCAGTCAGTTAAGCGTCTGACTTAATTTTGGCTCAGCTGATGATCTCACGGTCCTGATATCGAGCCCCACGTAAGGTTCCATGCCCAGCAATGGGTCTGCCTGAGGACTCTCTCTCTCCCTCTGCCCCTCTCCCCACTCACACTCTCTCTCTTTCTGTCTCTAAAATAAAGAAATCTTTAAAAAGTAAATAACAAACTGGGATAAATATACTAAATATGAGAAACAATGGGTTAATACTCTTAATAGTTTTGGCAGTTCAATTAGAAAATAATCATTCCCCAAGAAAAATGGGCAAAGACTGTGAACAGATAATTTATGCACAGGCACACATAGCGCAAAGAGTCAATAAACATTTCAAAGTGATCTTCAGGCAAAAATGCTAACAATTATCTCCAAATGATGGGATTCTAGGTGATTTTTTGTTGTCTTTATATTGGACCATCTTTTATATTTTTACAGTAAATACATATTGCTTTTATTAGCAGAGGAACAAAGAAGTACTCTTAATCAAAGAAGTACAACTTAAAATCAGATAAAATTTCTCATTTCCAACAATGAAAATGGGGTAAGGATTGAAAATGGGGTAGATTCTGTAAATGGGCAGTCTCACAGACTATCAGTGGTGGAAGTACGAGCTTGATCCCTCTCAGGAGAGCAGTCTGGGAGATGCATCGAGTGTCTTAATAAACCTTTCTACATTAGGACCCAAGATCCCCATGCATTTAAAAATATAAGTATGGTTATCACAGCATGTTTCTAATAGTAAAGTCTCTAGTGTCTGACAAAGGAGGAATAATTAATTTAAAAGATTAATCATTTAGATAAATAATTCAGATATTGTACACATGTATAACAAAATGTAATATAGTTTCCAAAAATATGTTTACATATTGTAAATATGTCCATATAAATATAATACATTTATATGTAAAATATATTTTTTTTGTCAGACACCTTTTTTGGTTGGATATTTAAAATACCAAGGGGCGCCTGGGTGGCTCAGTCATTAAGCATCTGCCTTTGGCTCAGGTCATGATCCCAGCCTCCTGGGATCGAGCCCCGCATCAGGCTTCCTGCTTGGCGGGAAGCCTGCTTCTCCCTCTCCACTCCCCCTGCTTCTGTTCCCTCTCTCTCTTGTCTCTATCAAATAAATAAAGTCTTTAAAAATAATAATAATAAAATAAAATAAAATAAAATAAAATACCAAGAGTGGGGGCACCTGGGTGGCTCAGTGGGTTAAGCCTCTGCCTTCCACTCAGGTCATGATCCCAGCGTCCTGGAGTCGAGCCCCACATCAGGCTCTCTGCTCAGTGGAAAGCCTGCTTCTCCCTCTCCCTCTGCCTGACGCTCCTCCTGCTTGTGCTCTCTTTCTGTCAAATAAAAAAAAAATAAAATAAAAAAGTTTTTAAGTACCAAAGGCATTCAGTAAATCATATTATAACCATATTAGGGAAAGCCATGCACTCCCATTTAATAATGTTTTGAAATATATTTAATGCATGGAAAATGTTCATGATATAATATTAAGTAAAAAATTTTAACTTTTCTATGTACCTAGTATACACTATTAAGTACTTCATTCCAATTACGACAGGCTCTTGAATAGAAGCTGAGCCATGAATTTTCTTTCTGAGATTTTTGTCACCCATCAGAAAATTCCATGGCCTCTTTCCCATCCCTGTTTCCATTAGCTGGATATATTCGAAATGAGATGGGGGATCTGAGGAATCTGGGTACAGCTAAATGAATGCTAATTTGCACTGGTTCTTTTGGGTGATTATTTACATGCAGATGATTTAATCATACAGAGATCTTCATGTACATGATTTAAATTATTCAAGACTGAAGTGTATAGATGGGCTGAGTGGTGAGGCGTGTTCTTATACCAATAGATTCTCAAACTAATAAAATGAAAAGTATTAAGGCCAAAGGGGTCATTAAACTCTGGAGCCATCATTAATGTTTTCCTGCAGTAGATATTCACATAATTCATTCATTTTAAATGGGTGGAGGCAAGGATCTGGGTAGAAAACACGGTACGCGAAATGTTGTACAAATTAAAGAAGGAAGTAGCCAGCACCAGAGTCCAAATTAAACACAGTCTGGCATAGAGGAAGAAATCTCTCTACTCTGTTTAGTCCCATATTGTCGAACATTCCTGCCTTGAGTTCTAAATACCTACTCCTCAACCCGAATCTCAGGAACTTGGGAACAAGAATTTTACCTTCGTCATCCTTATGTCCTTTTACCTGGGATACAGTAGGCACTCAATAAGTGTTGTGAATGAGGAAACAAATACACCATTAAACATGAGTAAAGATAACAACAGGAAGATGGTTTCCTCCAGGTTAAGACAAGAATTCTACCATGAATGTTCTGACCCCTAATGCTAAGCCTGTCACTGAAACGTCCTGTGCACTGATGGGCAAGGCTTTGCAGAGAGGGATACAACTGTCCCGGCCTCAGCTCCACCAGTGACCAAGGACTACAAATTTCCCCAGTTTTCTAGTTCTGAAAGTATTCATGGAAAATAATGAGCATGAATTGACTCATCCAAAACAAACTGAAACACAGTCCTTTTGGATGACCGGAATTTCTCAGTAAAGTGAGGATAATAGTGCCCGTATTAGACAGAGACACTTCTAGGTTATTCCTGTAATTCTGAATCTACAGCTCGCTATTTGATGTGATAAATACATTTTTATTTTTCCATTTTAAATATGCTAGATGTTAAATAGTTAAGCAGTTAAAAGTGGTGTCATGCACACGATGGCATTACATGTGCAAGCTTGTGTGTGTCTAACATAACCCCTCCCTCTTTTCTTCTCATTGCAGTGTTAAAAGGAAGCTGCATAATGACTGGGTGATGAAAATTAGATACATTACACCCCTAAGCTGCTTTGGATCCTGCTCCCTCGACAGTGTTCATTCACTGGTTTTGGAATCCTTGAAGAGACTTGAGGATAATTTGTAAGTACAATAGTTTGTATACATGAACTTTCTGCGACTTCAGACTTTTTACAACTACTAAGACCATGACAGCCCTGGAGCTTTCAAACTAGTTTTTAGAAATGTCAGGTGTTAATGATTCCATTTTTTGCCAAGATTAATTACCTTTTTAGGAAGTCATGGACGTTACTCATGCAAATTTGAATATGATGTGTCCTCCTAGCAAGAGTTTTGCTCATCTGTTGTTTATTGCCACAATCTATTGGAATAAATCAATACAGGTGCATCTATAACCATATTGTTATAGTTCTGTCGGTAAGACTCATTCTTACATGTCAGCCGGCTAACCTGTGAGTGTCTGTAGCACAAACATCAGGTTCCATGTGTAATAAAGACGTGAAATGGCTTTCTTATAGACAGGTACATTTGAAGAATATGTAGTCTTATTTTTAATATGGTTAAATATTTATTGATAACTATTAATATGTAATAATTATATAATATAACCATAACTATATAGTACCTATGTGTTAATAATTATATTTACATATGATAACTATAAAACAGATGCTATGCTTCAATTTTCAGTTTTAAAAATGCATTAAGTTATATACAACATGGATAGACCTCAAAACGTGATGCCAACTGACAGAAGCCAGACACAAAAGACTGTACATTCAGCGATCCCATTTATAGTGAATGTCCAGAAAAGGCAAATTTATAGAGATAGAAAGTAGATCAGTGGATGCCAGGAGGTGGTGGTAAGAGAAGGGATCTGAAGTAGAAACAGGGAAACTTTTGGGGATATTGAAATTGTTCCCAAACTTACTGTGGTGATTGTTATACAACCGTATAAATTTACTAAAAATAACTGAATTGTACATTTACAAGTCAGTGAATTTTGTGTTATATAAGTTATACCTCAACAAAACTGTGTTAAAAAATGCATAGAGACTTCTAGTTTCTAGTCTAGCATGTGGAGTTTGGAAGTCATCACTTGGCCCTAACAGCAGGTGAAAAAGATGAAACTAAAAAATCAACAGCTCTTCTTAAATCCTTTTTAAATCCTTAAAGAAGTGAAGTCACAGACCAAACTGCTGTCCTCAAATTGGAGAGACAGACAGGCATATACTAAGAATCACAACTTACCAGAGCAGAAATCCACAAACATATACCTCTGGGAAACCAATATACTGTGATAGGAAAACCTAAACTGTGATTGACAAATCACTGGGGGTTCAATATAGAAAAGTCTGGGGGTTAAAAACTCCAGGGACCTAGTTAAAGGGGTCCCCATACTTTTGTGAATATTACTTCCAGGAGCTCAACCAGTTTCCCACAGTGAATATTGGAAACTCCTCTCTTGCTTCTGATGGGGAAGAGGAAAATGCACCACATTCAAACACACCCAAACATTCTGTTCTTAACAAAGTCTGTCCTCAAGCAAAACCATCTTACCAGATCCTAAACTATTGGGGTTTTATCAAAGACTAAATGCCCTGGAAGAAGAAAATAACTCTAGCTTTCACATAGGAGAACTGAAATACCAAATCCAGTCCACTCTGGTCATCCTGACTCACCTAAGGGAAGGGAGGCTGCAAAACCATTGTGAAGTTCACAGTTCAGGGACATGGGCTCACCTAAAGACTGAGACCTAATCAAAGGACTGTAGACCACTTTCGTTTCATCCCACCCACCTTACAACCTCCTTATTAAACCTCTATTTGCCGCAGTTCCTTTTACACAATAGATTATGTCCTGCTATCAAAAAAAATGTGCAAGGCATACCAAAATGCAAAAACAGTTTGAAGATACAGAGCAAGCATCAAATTAAACTCAGATGTAGCAGAGATTTTGAAATCAGAAGACTAAGAAGGTAAAATTAACCATGAGTAATATGGTAAGGGCTCTAATGGATAAAGTAGACACCATGTCAAAACAAAACAAAAGAAAAAAAGATAGGTAATGTAAACAGAGGGTTAGAAATTTTAATAAAGAATCAAAAAGAAATGCTACAGATTAAAAAAAAAAAACCCAGAAATAAAGAATGCCTTTGCTTGGATCAAAAGTAGACTGACATGCATGTGGAAAGAATCTCTGGACTTCAGGATATGTCAATACTTGTTTCAAAAATGGTAAATAAAAAAAAAGGAGAAAGAAGACTGAAAAAAATAGAACAGAATATCCAAGAACTATGGAACAACTACAAGAGTTATATACATAATGGGAATAAAGAGAAAAAGGAAAAGAAGAAATATTTGAAGCAATGGTGACTGAGAATTTCCCCAAATTAATGTCAGATACAAAACCACATATTTATTAAGCTCAGAGGACACCACACAGGATAAATGCAAAAACAAAAATTATACTTGGGAATATCATATCCAAACTGTAGAAGATTAAAGATGAAGAAAAAATCTTGAAAGAAATCAGAGGGGAAAAAATTATATCCAACTTCTCTTTAGAAACCAAGCAAGGAAGACAAAAGTAAAATATTTAAAGTGTTGAGAGAAAAATTATGCCAAAACATTTTTTTCTGCAAAATTATCTTTTCAAAGTAAAGGATAGATAAAGACTTTTTCAGACGAAAAAATTTGAGTGAATTTGTTGTCAGTGGGCCTGCCATCCAAGAAATGTTAAAAGAAGTTCTTCAGAGAGAAGAAAAATAATGTAGCTCAGAAACTCAGATCCACATAAAAAAAGGAAGAGCATTACTGAAGAAATAAGTGAAAGCAAAATAAAAACATTTATTTTCTTACTCTTAATTGATCTAACAGAGAACAGTGTGTTCAAAATAATGCCAACAATGTGTTGAGATATATATGTGTATATATGATCAAGGAATATATAACAGTACTCACAGGGAAATTTATAACATTGGCTACATATACAGAAAAGAAGAAAGACATGGGGCCCCTTGGTGGCTTCAGTTGGTTAAGCATCTGCTTTCAGCTCAGGTCATGATCCCAGGGTTCTGGGATCGAGCCCTGTCTTGGGTTCCTTGCTCATCCCCCCAAGTTGGGCATGCTTGTTCTCTCCTCAAATAAGTAAATAAAATCTTTAAAAAGAAGAAGAAGGAGAAGGAGGAGAAGAAGAAGAAAAAGAAGAAGGGAGGAAGCTCTAAAATCAATAATCTAAGCTTCCATCTTTGGAAACAGAGAAAAAGAGAAATTGTACAAAATAAGCAGAGAAAAAATAATAAAAATTACAACAAAAATCAATAAAATTTTAAAAAGGAAATCAGTAGAGAAAATCGATAGAACCAAAAGCTGTTTCTTTGAAAAGATCAATAAAATCTATAAGCCTATAATACCCAGGCTAAGGAGAAAATAGAAGACACAAATTGTTACTAATTGTTACTATAAAGAAAGTAAAATCACCACAAACCCTATAGACATTAAAAAGATAAAGGAATATTAGGAGCAAGTGTATACCCACAAATTTTTTAAATGTATGAGTTATTTTCTCCTCTTACTTTTTTTTCCTTTTCTTTAAGTAGTCTCCATGCCCAGAGTGGAGCTCAACGCAGGGCTTGAACTCACAACCCTGAGATCAAGACCTGATCTGAGATCAAGAGTTAGATGCCTAACCAGCTGAACCACCCAGGTGTCCCTATGCCCACAAATTTGACAATCTAGGTGCAATGGACCAATTCCTTGAAAGATACAATTTGCCAAAACTCACACAAGAAGACAGGTAATCTAAGTAGGCCTATATTTGTTAATGAACTTGAATTAATAATAAAAAACCTTCTAAAACAAAAAGCATCAGGCCCAGATGGATTTAATGCTGAATTCTACCACACACTTAAGGAAGAAATGATACCAATTCTCTACAATCTGCTCCAGATAATAGAAGGAGAGGAAAACTTCCTTACCCATTCAATGAGGCCAGTATTACCCTAATACCAAACCAGATAAAGATATTATAAACAAAGAAAACTACAGACCAATATTTCTTTTGAGTATAGATGTAAAAATCCTCAACAAATAATAACAAATTAAATTTAATAAGATACAAAAAGAAGTATACACCATGACCAGATATGCAGAAAACTACAGACCAATATTTCTTTTGAATATAGATGCAAAAATCCTCAACACATTATAACAAATTGAATTTAATAAGAAATAAAAAGAAGTATATACCATGACCAGATATGCAGAAAACTATAGACCAATATTTCTTTTGAGTATAGATGCAAAAATTCTCAACAAATAATAACAAATTTCATAAGATATAAAAAGAAGTATACATCATGACCAGATACGCAAGACTGGTTCAACATTTGAAAATTATTTACTGTAATCCATCATATCAACAGCCCAAGAAGAAAAATCACATGATCACATGGTACAAAAAAGCATTTGACAAAATCTCTCTATTCATGATAAAAACTCTAAATCAAGACACAGACCTTATATTTTTCACACACACACATACACACACACACACACCTCAAAATGGATCATAGATGTAAATGTAAAACACAAAACTATAAAACTCCTAGAATAAAATCTAAATAGGAACTTTATAGATACAATACCAAAGCATAACCTATGAAAGGAATGGGTGATAAGCTAGACTTCGTTAACATTAAAAACTTAGGCTCTGCAAAGACACCGTCAAAAAAACAACAAAAGCCACAGACTAGGAGAAAATATTTGCAAAAGGCGTATCTGATAAAAGGACTCTTATCCAAAATATACCAAGAACTCTTAAAACTCAACAATAAGAAAACAAACAACCTAATTTTAAAAAACAGGTCAAAAGATCTGAAGAGACACCTCACCAAAGAAGGCATACAAATGTCAATAAGCACATGAAAAGACATTCCACATCATAAGACATTAGAAAAAGGCAAGCTGAAGCCACAAGAAATATGGCAAACCCATAGGTAACACCATACTCATTAAAAGCTAAAGCTTTTCCTCTAGGATCAGGAACAAGACAAAGATGTACACTTTTACCACTTTTATTTGACATCGTATTTGAAGTCCTATCCAAAGCAAGTAAGAAGAAAAAGAAATAAAAGGTATTCAAATTGGAGAGAAAGAAGTAAAACTGTCACTATTTCCAGATGACATGATATTACATATAGAAAGACCTGAAGACTCTAATAGAAAGCTGTTAAAACTATTAAATTAATTCAGTAAACTGCAGGACACAAAATCAAATACCCAAATATGCAAAATATATACAAACATACAGGAATTAGTTGTGTTCTACATAATGATAATGAACTATTGGAAAGAGAAATTAAGAAAATAATCCCATTTACAATTGCATCAAAAATAATACAAATTAGCTATGAATAAATTTCACCAAGGAGATGGAAGACTGAATACTGTAAGACATTAATGAAAGAAATTGAAGAAGATACATATAAATGGAAAAGATATTCCATGCTCATGGATTGGAGGAATTAATATTGTCACAATGTCCATACTACCCAAAGCAATGCACAGGTTCAATGCAATCCTTATCAAAATTCCAATGGTATTTTTTCACAGAAGTAGAAGAAACAATTCTAAAATTTGAACGGAACTGCAAACAGCCCCAAATAGGCAAAGCAGTCTTGAGAAAGAGTAACAAAGCTGGAGGCGTTATGCCGTCTGATTTCAAACTGTATTGCAAAATTATAGGAATCAAAATGGTATGGCATAGGTCTAAAAACAGACATATAGATCAATGGAACAGAATAGAAATCCCAGAAATAAACTCGCAATATACGATCCATTAATTACAACAAAGAAACCAAGAATACACAATGGGAAAGGACAGTGTCTTCAATAAATGGTGTTGGGAAAACCGGACAGCCACATGCAAATGAATAAAACTAGACCCCTATCTCACACCACACACAAAAATTAACTCAAAGTGGATTAAAGACTTGAACGTAAGAACTAAAGCTATAAAACTCCTAGTGTAAAACATAAGTGGGGAGATCCTTGACGTTGATCTTTGCTGTGGCGTTTTGAATCTGACATCAAAAGCAAAAGCAGCAAAGGTAAAAGTAAACAAGTGAGACTACATCAAAGTAGAAAGCTCTGTGGAGCAAAAGAAATCAGCAAAATGAAAAGACCACCTACTGAATGGGAGAAAATATTTGCAAACTATACATCTGATAAGGGGCTAATATCCAAGTGTGTGTGTGAGTGTGTGTGTGTGTGTGTGTGTAACTCATACTACTCCAAAGCAAAAAATTGAATTAAAAAATGGACAGAAGTTCTGAATAGAATTTTTTTTCAAAGAAAACATACAGATGGCCAAAAGATACATGAAAAGGTGTTCAACATCAGAGAAATGCAAATCAAAACCACAATGAGATGTCACCTCACACCTGTTGGAATGGCTAAAGTCATCAGCATTTTCATGGAACTGGAAGATATAATCCTAAAATTTGTATGGAACCAGAAAAGACCTCAAGTAGCCAAAGGAATGTTGAAAAAGAAAACCAGAGCTGCAGGCATCACAATTCTGGACTTCAAGTTCTATTACAAAGCTGTAATAATCAGACACTATGGTACTGGAACAAAAACAGACAAATAGATCAATGGAACAGAACAGAGACCCCAGAAATGGACCCTCAACTCTATGATCAGCTGATCTTCAGCAAAGCAGGAAAGAATTTAACCAATGGAAAAAAGACTGTGTCTTCAAAAATGATGTTGGGAAAATTGGACAATCACATGCAGAAGAATGAAACTGGACCATTTTCTTATACCATACACAAAAATAAACTCAAAATGGATGAAAAATCTCAGTATGAGACAGGAATGCATCAAAATCCTAGGGAAGAACAGGGGCAGCAACCTCCTTGACCTCGGCCACAGCAACTTCTTGCTACATATGTCTCCAAAGGCAAGGGAAACAAAAGCGAAAAGGTACTGTTGGGACTTCATGAAGACAAAAGCTTCTTTACAGTAAAGAAAATAGTCAACAAAACTAAAGGGCAATCTATGGGAATGGGAGAAGATATTTGAAAATGTCTTATCAGTTAAAGGGCTAGTATCCAAAGTCTATAAAGACTTATTGAACTCAACATCCATAAAACAAAAAATCCAATCAAGAAATGGGCAGAAAACATGAATAGACATTTCTCCCAAGAAGACATACAAATGGCCAACAGACACATGAAAAAATGTTCCACATCACTCAGCATCAGGGAAATACAAATCAAAACTGCAATGAGATACCACCTCACACCAGTCAGAATGGCTAAAATTAACAAGTCAGGAAACAACAAATGCTGGCAAGGATGCTGAGAAAGGGGAACCCTCTTGCACATTCTCACAAATGCAAACTGGTACAGCTTCTTTGGAAAACAGTATGAAGATTCCTCAAAGAGTTAAAAGTAGAGCTACCTTACAACCCAGCAATTGCACTACTAGGTATTTAACCAAAGGATAAAAACATAATGATTCAAAGGGGCCCATGCACCCCAATGTTTAAAGCAGCAATGTCCACAGTAACCAAATTGTGGAAAGAGCCCAGGTGTCCATCAACAGATGAATGGATAATGTGTCTACACACACACACACACACATATGCACGCATAAAGGAATATTACTCAACCATGAAAAAGAATGAAATCTTGCCATTTGAAATGACATGGAAGGAACTGGAGGGTATTATCTTAGCAAAATAAGTCAATGAAAGAAAGATAAATACCATACATTTTCACTCATATGTGGGATTTAAGAAACAGAACAGATGAACATAAGGGAAGGGAAGGAAAAATAAAACAAGATGAAAGTTGAAAGGAAGACAAACTATAAGAGACACTGAACTCTAGGAAGCAAACTGAGGGTTGATGGAAGGGAAGTGGGTGAGTGGAAGGAATAATTGGGTAATGGCCATTAGGAAAACAGTACAGAAGTTCCTCAAAAAATTAAAAATACAACCACCATATGATGCAGTGATTCCATTCCTGGGTATTTATCTGAAGAATATAAAACATGAATTCAAAAAGTTATATGGACCCCACGTTTATTACAGTATTATTTATAATAGCCAAAATATGGAAACAAAGTAAGTGTCCCTTGATGGATGAAAGGGTAAAGAAAATTGGTACATATGTAGAATGCCATATTATTCAGTCACAGAAAAAAGAATGAAATCTTGCCGTTTTTGACAACATGGATGAATCTGGAGGCTTATATCAAGTGAAATAAGCCAGACACAGAGAGACAAATCCTGAATGGTATCACTTACATGAGGGATCAAAAAAAATCAAGCTCACGAAAACTAAGAGTAGAAAAGTGGATGCCAGGTGTTTGGGTGTTGGGGAAATAGGGAAAAGTTGGAAAAATGTATAAACTTTCACTTATCTGAGGATCTAGTGTGTAACCTGGTGACTGTAGTAGATAACACTATATTGTACAACTGAAATTTACTAAGAGAGTAGAACTTAAATATTCTCAGAAGAAAGAAAGAAAGAAGGAAGGAAGGAGAAAGAGGAAATGGAAGGAAGGTAGGGAGGGAAGAAGGAAGGAAGGGAGGGAGGGAGGAAGGAAGGGAGGAAAAGAAGGGAAGGGAAAGAAGGAGGAAAGGAAAGAAAAAAAGAGGGGCATCTGAGTGGTTCAATCAGTTAAACGTTGGAGTCTTGATTTTGGCTCAGGTCATGATCTCAGGATCATGCTGAGATTTTCTCTCTCTCCCTCTACCCCTTCCCCACCCTCTCTCTCTCTCGAAATAAGAAAAAGAGAGGAAGAAAAAAAGAAAAAGGTAAATATGTGAGCTCGATGGAGGGGGAATCCTTTTCATGGTGTATTCATACACCAGATCCAAAAAACCGAAAAGATAATAACAGAACAAAACACTAAGGGTCAAACCTTAAAACTATAAAACCCCTCCTTGATGATTTAATTCCATTCTTTAAAATTCAATTTCCTTGATTGTAATTATTTTTTAATGAATTTCAGCCTTTCTATCTAAAGAGTTGGTGAGTTGCAATGACATTGCGGCTTGGCTGGAGGACTTGGGTTCAACTAAAAGGTGTCTGGGAAAAGTGATGAAGAGTCTGTTTGTCCTACTAACAACACACAAATGATAACTCCAAGATCCTTCCTATTGAGTTCTTCTTTTTTTTTAAGAGAGACAGAGGTGGAGAGAGTGTGTGCAAGCTGGGGGGGAGGGGCAGAAGGAGAGGGAGAGAAAGAATCCCAACCAGCAAGCAGGCTCCATGCCCAGTGTGGAGCCCCACACAGGGCTCGATCCCGACCCTGAGATCATGACCTGAGCCAAAAGCAAGAGGCAGTGGCTCAGCCGACTGAGCCACCCAGGCGCCCCTCTATTGAGTTTTTAAATGAAATTCACAAAAAGTGAGAGGAAAAGGGAGCCTCCACACATACAGAGCTAGAATTTCTTTAAATTCCAGGATTTTCAATTGAAGAAACAGACTATCAAAATAAGAAATTTTATGAAAGAAAAGAGTATCACATCTCTGAAATGACTGACTACCCTACATTTTCTTGAAAGTTGGAGTCTTCATGAAAGACACATATTTCCCCCTCATTTAGAAAAAGATAAAAATGTTTATCTTGATGTATAACATATTGCACTGAGAAAATGAAGTAAAAACTTTTCACAGCACATTGAAAACAGTTTCATTTCTTAACATCAGATCTGATTCCACAAACATCATTTCTATGGCATAATTAATTTTCATTTAGTTTCTATAACATAATTAACTACTAGTGATTATACTCTGGCATTTTAAAAGAGTGCATTTCTGAAACATTTAATTAAGAGATAGATGCAACTTAATTTCTAATTGATTTGTATTATGTTGGCAATTTATAATACATTCATACCTATAAGGAAGCTTTTGGGAAATGATATGAAATACGATATGCCCTGTGGCCCCTATGAAAGATGTATATTCTACTTCAACATCCAGAGAAAGGATTGTCATCTCCAAGATACACAAATCTACAGACATGATTTTACCAGCACAAATATTTCTGGTACATTCACCAGGGTAATTCTAACAGTCAATATGGTAACTGGAAAACTCTACATAGGTCATGTACTTCAGCCTTTAATCCAAAATTGTATCAGTAATTCAATGAACATTTTTAAAGATTTTTATTTATTTATTTGACAGAGGGAGACACAGAGAGAGAGAGGGAGCACAAGCAGGGGGAGTGGAAGAGGGAGAAGCAGGCTTCCCACAGAGCAGGGAGCCCAAGGTGGGGCTCAGTGCCAGGACCCTGGTTTCATGACCTGAGCCAAAGGCAGACGCTTAATGACTGAGCCACCCAGGTGCCCTGATTCAACAAATATTCACTGTCACTATGTGTTAAGCACCGTGGACAATACAATATATTTAAGGCTTAACCCCTGCCTTTAAGTACTTGAAATCTAAGTGGGAATACAAGAAATATAGCCATAATCCCAATGGCATGCTGGAGTCAGCTCATATCAGTTTATGAGAGCTGACTGCTAAGATTTCAAGAAATTTGACAAACTTATTGAATACTACCATGTAATTTTATGAACTCACAATTTCATTATATGAAAACCAAAAGCAATAAATACTCAAAACTCATCACTTTTTTTTTTTTTTACTACATTTTACTGTTAGGTATGTTCTTGAGGATTTTATGACCTTAGGGACATAGGACTATTACATAATGGTGTTCAACTGTGTAACTTTTCCCAGCCCCAAGTTCAGAGATGTCGTCTTGCTAGTTTGAAATTAGCCACCATAAGAATATTTATACCATGTAAAACAGCAAATGTTATAAACCAACGACCTCCCCCAGCCCCACTTCCCTGGCCCTTGCTCAATATTAAACATTTACTGGCACACAACTGGTCAGTAAGATAGGATAATTCACATTGCAAGCAGAGCGTGTTAAATTTCAGTTGAATGGCTTATGGTTATAAGCATCATAGGGGCTCAGATAAAGGAGTAATAAATGATAGTATTCTAGGAAGCCCTAGAGAGAAGAATAAGTCTTTTATAGAGGATTATGATAATAAATTTGGCAAGGATATTATTAAACAAGAAAGGTTACGGCAGCTAATAATGAGCATGTCAAGTCGGCTTCTGAATGAATTAAGTGGCTCATTTCTTCTTAAAGACTGTCTTCACATTGGTGTGTTTAGCTGTGTTTTGGCAATCTCAGATTGCAAAATAGAAGTCAACACATTGTTCTGAAGAAGACTGACAAGCATCTAGAAGTTTTGTCTTCAGGAAACCCACTATCCCTCTCTGGCCGCTGTGTCTTATATTTTTGGCTCTTAAAGGCTGTGACTCTCCCTCTGCCTTCTCAATGGCCTCAGTGAGGTCTCTAATCCTTCATCTCCCCCATTAGCTCCAATTTCATCGGCTCCCTCCTTGACTTCCTTCTCTCCCTCCCCACCTGGAGGCCAGACTCATCATCTGAGCCCATATCTCACCAACATTCTTCTGTGCTATGCATCCCCTCCTGCCATGCACCGATCAGCAGAATCCCAACCCTTCTGCTCAACAGAGCCCTTCGTCCCGCCTCCCAGACCTTTGTGTCCTCGTTTCTCCCTGTTTGGTCCCCTCAGACTATTCCCAGCTCCAGCTCTGCTTACTCTCCACAGATGTCCCGTCCTACGTGACCACAAAACCCTGAGGCCTTTAGAATAATTCCCAGCAGCCCAAATCTTTTGGAATCTTCTATATCCACACCTACCCTTGATCTTTTCTTTTTGTTTTAGAGGTTGAGACATCAAACATTTCATCATTGGCCTTGCATTTTTCTAAACTTCTTCTGCAGGATCTTGCTAATCTCTGTTTCTCCCACTCTCTCATTTCCACCTATAGTACCCAAGTCTCTCTTTTTTTTATTTTTTTATTTTATTTATTTTCAGCGTAACAGTATTCATTGTTTTTTCACCACACCCAGTGCTCCATGCAATTTGTGCCCTCCCTAATACCCACCACCTGGTTCCCCCAACCTCCCACCCCCCACCCCTTCAAAACCCTCAGGTTGTTTTTCAGAGTCCATAGTCTCTCATGGCTCTCTTCTAATGTGAATCATGTTTTGCTTAACATATAATCTCCTTTGAACTATTATACTATACCTCTTCCAGAAAAAGTACTCTTCATTCACTATCTCCACTACTTTGACATTACTTGTTCCCTCTATAATCCTCTCTCATATAACCTTTCCCCACCCTACTCTGTAGAAGAGACTCTCAAGTTGGCCAATGTCTGCATTGTATAACTGAGAGACACTGAACGTGTCAGATAGCTTCAGGACATTCAGCATTACTTATCTTACTCAGTAAAACTCTATTCTCTTATCTTTTGGGAAGCCAGAGTTTTCTCCTGGTATCTTACTATTCCTTTTCTTTATGACTCCTCTTTTTCATGTCTGCTGTTGAATGGGGTGTTCTCTAAAGTACTCTCCCTAGACGACTTTAATTCTCACTTTCTAGGCACTTGTTGGGTGATGTTCCTCTTCTCTAACCTACTAAGACCTATATGCTAATGAAACCAAGCTATTTTGGATTTTGGACTTAGTATACCTTCTCACCATCTCCACTTGGATATCTTATAGCCCCTCAGACTCATATGTTCATAACTGAACTTAACTCCCCCACTTCTCAATCTGTATATTTTATAGGATTTTTTATTTCTCTTGATCCATCAAATCATCCTAGGCAGAAATCTGGCAACCCCTCATGATTCCTTCCATAAACCACCAATCAACAAATTCGTCTGTATTCTCTTATGAACACTTGTTGAATCTGTCTTATCTTCTGTATCTCTATCCCCCTAGGCTATGATCTCCAACCAGTATCTTGCCTCAATTTTATTACTGCCAAAACTATTGTCTAGTAGTCTTCCAGTATTTTTATGAAGATGATATCCAACCATCTCAATAGCTTTCATGTTTCTCCATCCCCTACCATAGCACTTCCATAGTCTGGTCCTGCCAGCCTCTTCACGTTGTTCCCTTCACTGCCTTGTACTTAGGTTTCTTTAACTCCGAGCCTGTGGCTGCTCCCTGGATAACCCATGCTGGGAGTTTGTTAATGTTTGGTGCCTGAAATACTGTTCCCAATCTTCCTCTCCTTCTTTCCTTCAACCTCCATAATCTTTTTTTTTTTATTTTGGAAAAGAGGAAAAGTTTTTGTTTTTAATTTTTTTACAATTTCATTGAGGTGTAATTAACCCCATAATCCTTCAACGGTCAGATGATACCAACTCTAGGAAATTGTTCTAACTCTCTCTGAGTACCTCTTTTCCCAACTGGGTTAGGTATCTGTTTTGTGCCTCAGTCTCTTTATTTATCATTTTTTAATTATGCCTAAGGGTGTGTCTTTAGAAGACACCAAGCATGTTGAGAATTATTAATATACCCAACATTGTCTAACTAATTGTCTTAGGACTTGAGGAATTTGACCACTCTAGAAGAAGCTCTAGAGCCTGAGTATTTATTTGTTTAGCAAATACTTACTGATGAGTTGATACGTTTGAGACACTGTTCTATATGCTGGGAATTTAAAGATGAGTAAAACTAGGTCCTTGATCTTATGTCCCATAAGGGAGAAAACAAAGAGATTCCCACAGAGGATGATAAATGTCATGATATAGATATTAGAGAGGTATAAAGAGGAGCAGACGAGAGTTCTTAGAACATCTCACACAGGATTTTGAAGGGAGAAACATTGGAGACGGCTTCCTGAAGAAGGTGCCATGCGCGCTGAGTTTTGGAGATCCGGTAAGGGCCAGCCAGGCAAGCAATTCCATGAGAGTGGATAAAGAGCCACATGAAAGAGCTGGCATTTACAAAGGTATGGAAATGAAAAAGAAAAGAGTGAGTTCCAGAAACTCACTATAATTAGAGCACAGAAAGGGAGAAGGCTTGGGAAAGGTGAGGAGGGACAAGCCAAACATGAAAAAGTCTCCACAGCAGACTGAAGACCTGGAGTATTAACCTAAGAGCTACGTGAGCTGTTGAATTCTTTGGCCAGGAGAATGGTCAGTGAGGAGTTTTTCACAAACTGCCCTAGCAGTGAGAAGGAGAATGGGATGGGGAAGGAGGAGGCAGGTTGGGAAGGAGGAGATGACTGGGAAGATAGGGTAATAGTTCGGAAAGGAACTGACGAGAGCTGGAACTCAACTGGTAGAAGTGAGAATGGAGAGAGACCAGATCCATATATAATTTATAAGCATTGGCAACCTACTGGATGAGAGGAACAAAAAGAATCTAAGTTTCATTTTTTCGTTTGCAATGATATTTTTTGCATATGTATTATATACCAGAAACTGTTCCAAGAATTGATAAAATGGTACGCAAAAAAGACCAACTCTCTCCTCTCTTGGAGCACATATTCTAGTGGGAAAGACATAATCCAGTAAATGATACAAATTTAGGAAATGAAGTAGGGTTACAGGATAAAGTGATTGGAGGCATGTTTTTGATAGGATGGTCAAGAGAGAGTACTCTGGGGAGCTCACGTTTGAGCAAAGAGCCTTATGAGGTGAAGAGCCAAATCATGGAAGGTCCAGAGGAAGTCTGGGAGCCGCGGAAGGCTGCTGGGCTTCTGGCTGGGAGGGCTGTTTGCTTGGCTGTGCTGTTTACTAGGAGAGAATGTAAGTGAAGGAGTATGTTGACAAGGAAGCAAATGAATTCTAATGTCACTTCTGCCACTTGTTGGTTGAATGGTCTTGGGGATGTTACTTACCTGAACCTCAGTAACCTCGTTAATGAATGGGGATCATACTTTTTTTTTTTTTTTATCTCCCAGGACTTTTGCGTTGCTCAAACAAGCTGAGATGAGTGAAGGTCTCTTGAAAACTGTAAAATACCGTAACAGTTAAAAGGGTTATTATGTGCTTGTGGACATTTATGATCTTTCACAAAGAATTGATTTTTAAAGAACACTTTGATTTCTGTATGTTGTCAAAATCCAGAATAATGATGGTACTAGGGAAAAAGAAAGGAACTAATCTTTTCCTTGGGGAAAAGTTATGACAGGGCCCATATTCCCTTTTTTCCAAGCGTTAAGATCTTTTGATCGAGTGGTAGTTTTTGTGTTAGGTTTTAAATAAGATAGTAATCTTTTTGCTCTCATTTAGATTGCATACCTTCTTTTTGTGAGGGAAAATTTGTCCTTCAACTAGCAGGATCTAAGGCAAATCTAATTCCCTTTTTTCACCCCAGTGGAGTAACCTCAAGAGCAGGACTTAGTTGTTCACACTCTCCTTATTTTATTCCTTCTTTATGCTA
Source organism: Martes martes (assembly GCF_963455335.1). NCBI lineage: Eukaryota > Metazoa > Chordata > Mammalia > Carnivora > Mustelidae > Martes > Martes martes. The sequence goes on along the minus strand of NC_137903.1, from coordinate 61,983,010 downwards.
TATCCCAATCCATTTTCCTGTGCGCACACACACACACACACACACATACATACACATATTCACATGCACACACAAAGGCAACCATTCTGTTGGGTTTAATATACCTTTACTTATACATTTCCTTAAAAATATATATTTGTATGTATTTTTAGTTTATGTAATGGTATTACAGGGAATTTAAATTCCTACTCTGCCCCAGTGTTCCGCAGACTTGGTACTTAGTAGCTGTAAACACTTAGATTCGCTGGAAGGTTTTATTTTTCAGACTAGCCAGTACTTTCTCATCCATGCTCTGGAAAGTGTCTATTTTGCAAGAGTCAGGAGTTTGTCTCTGAGCCCAATTCTGAGCTTCCTAGTATTTACCATAACGCCTGGGACGTGGCTGATGATACATTCAGCCTGAGAGAGTCAGGATACGGAGGTAAAAATACTCAAGACAGCCTCAGCAAATGGTGATCATCGATCTATTCAGTCAGATTCTGGCTGAGCTTTTCAGCAGTTTCCTTGGGCCACTCTCGTAAATCTAGAAGCTATAGAGATTTCTCAAGTGATGCAGTATAATAACATTTTCCCGAAATGCCAGTACCGTTGGAGAGTCATCTCAAGAGAAGGACAGTCAGGTCCTCTTCATCTCTAGATTCAACATATCCCTATTTCTGCAATTTCCTATAATGAGTCTTAAGTTGAGCCAGATGAAACTGCAATTACACTAATACATGATTGGCCAGCTGTTAAAATGGGAGCCAGCACGGCTCCCAAAAAGGCAGGGAAAAAACTCCTCTCGAAAAAATTTCCATTTCAAACATGATTACCATTTTGGTTATAATTTTGTATGGTAATTTCACAAATGGAGTTTTGTACCAGCAAGAAAATGAACATCTGCAATTAATTATGCTGTGTAAAGGAGGCTGGCCTGTTGCAAGACAGACGTTGAACCTTTAACCCTTGGATAGCTCGACAGTTCCCCAGAGAGGAGCAGCTAACTACTCAGCATCACTTTCCTCAGTTACCCAATTCGGTAGCAGGTCATTATACGGGAAAGTGGATAGTGCCCCCCCCAGTCGGGTTGCAACAGGGCCAGGCAGAACTGGTCTCTGTCCTAGCACTCACGAGCTTTGGGACCACCAAACACCATGTGCACAATACCATTAGCTCTTCTCCATCTGTTTTCCCATCTTTAGATGGGAAGGAAGATACCTACCTTATGGTCTTATAAAAGGCACCTAAGTTACCTCGTGGAAAGTGCTGACTTAACGCCTGGCGCGTAGGACTCAGTAACTGTAAGTTCCTTTCTTTGTTCCCATCAGAGAGATACTGAAATGCATCAAAAAAAAAAAAAAAAAAAAGAATTTGAATCCTGAGAACAGGCGGAGTGACTGTAGAGCTGTCCTGGTTTGGGCTTCATGCTCCCGCATCTGGAGTAAGGGTCATAAAACCCCGTGGGCCAGCTCCAGCTGGCCACCTGTTTTTGTAACATCTGCACACCAAGAATGATTTTTCCATTTCCAAATTGCTGAACAAATCAGAAGAATAATACTTCATGCCCCCTGAAAATTATATGAAATTCAAATTTCTTTGCTTATAAAGTTGTATGGGAACAGGGCCACGCTTGCTCATTTATGTATTATTTATGGCTGTTTTCATGCTACAGTGGCAGAGTTGAGTGGCTGGGACAACAGAGCCTGTATGGCAAAGTCTGAAATATTCACTATTTGGCTCCTTAAAAAAAAGAGGCTGCCAACTGCTGATCTAGAGTTTTCTGTTGGACTCTCCCTTGTCCCTTGGGATTGGGCACAGTATGGCTCAGTGGCAGGTAATACTCAGAGTGTGGACCACTTAAAAAAATACCTCAGCGTGAGGCAATCTTACTTCACATCTCCTAGGAGAAAATAAAAATGCCTTCTTCCTCACTCCTTGCCTTGACTTTCACTAACTACCCCCACCTCCAAGGAGAGAAAAGATACTGGCTCAATAGCTACTCTTTATCAGTCAATGAATCCCCCCCAACCCCCGGTGCCTTCCTATCTGAGTACCATTTTACATTCAATGAACAACACCCCAGTTACCCCTCTAATTTCCATCTGACTAACTTCTTCCCTCCCTGATTTGCATTTATATGACAAGAGCAGGGAAGCTGAGGTGAAGGACAGGGTCATTCAGTTAGGGCCTTTTGATGGGAGACTGAGTTTTTATTTTTTTGAAAGAAATTGTCAGGAAATGTTTCCCTTTCCAAAGTGCTATTGTCTCAAGAGGACCAGGGAAAACTTCAGAGGGAACTTCCCAGAATCAGTACATTTCTATTCTCTGTGATTCTGGAAAGGGGCACTGTCAACCAGGTGTTCATTTCTTAAGGATATTCAAACAAATATTTGTTGGGAGCCTTCTATGCTCAAAGTACCATGGTGTCTACATTTTATTTTCTATGAAATGGACCATGTGGGCCTACCTTGTACATGAGACTGAGCCTGGTGCCATCCTGCCGTGTGTGGTGTTTACAGGGCTCACTGAGACACCCTGGCCAAGCGGGCAGCCCTACCCTCCCTCTCACCCACCACCTAATCCTTGAGGAGAGATGGTGTGGAAGACCTGGGCTCAAGTCTAGACATGAAATCAAATATTTCCCTGCATTTTGATATGAGTAGAAACATTCTTCACTCTTTAGATGTAGAATGCTTTAGAAATACCATAATAGATTTCTTACAAAGCATTTGATTTCTTAGAACACTCTGGTGTGTTTTGGTTAGAGTAAGATATACCTAGTAACAGAATAAAAAAGCAGCCATCCAAAGAAATGAAATCTTGCCATTTGCAACAACGTAGATGGAACTAGAAGGTATTATGCTGACTGAAATAGGTCAATCAGAGAAAGACAATTATCATATGATCTCCCTGATGTGGAGAGCTTAGGGGGTAGGGAAGGAAAAAATGAGACAAGATGGGATAGGGAGGGAGACAAACCATAAGAGACTCTTAATCTCACGAAACAAACTGAGGGTTGCTGCGGGAAGGGTATGGAGAGGGTGACTAGGTTATGGACATGGGGGAGGGCATGTGTTATGGTGAGTGCTGTGAAGTGTGTAAGCCTGACAATTCACAGACCTGTACCCCTGGGGCAAATAATACATTATATGTTAATAAAAATAATTAATTAAAAAATTATTAAAGAGATGTCAACACACAAAAAAAGCAATCTGTTCAAAAATATACAGTTGAATATGTATATAAAATAACTTTTTTGAGTTTTTTCATCAGTTGACATCAATTATAGCTTTAAAAGCTGAAATAGTTAAAAGTACAGTTCATTCATTTGTAATCCATCTAACTTTGTGGGCCAGAAAAATAAAGAGTATAATTCTATTGGGCAGGTATTTAAAACAACAACAACAACAAATTTAAATTCTAAGTATGTATAAGTTCCATTGCAGATGCTGAGAAATTGAGAAAATGATAGATTTTTTTTTTCATGATCAACTAACAGGATATTAAATAGTTCTTTTCCTGCTGTCTTGGGATTTCAGCTAATGCCCCATTTTCAAGAGAAGTCTGCTAAAACATCCTCAGAATTATTACAAGGTGGTCAGACCAGTCCCGTGACCCTTCTGCCATTGTCCATCCCCAGCAAAGAGGGGACAACTAGCAATTCCAAAATAATTGAAGAGAAGGTTCAAGGAACACAGCTGTGGGATTAATTGGGGAATGTTGGGGTGATTCATCTGTCTTCTCCGGGTGGAAAGTGGAGGTTGGAGAGAGAACTCCCCCTACCCCAAGCCAAGTGAGGACAGCTTCAGGAGAACCCATTCCATGAGCACCTGCTCCCGAAGAGCCACAAGGGGTGGGGGGAGAAGGCTGCTGGCTGGGCTACATTGTGACTTATGCAGCCCTGGGTCCTTAGCCTCCCACCATAATACTATTCAATATTCCACATGATTTTTTATATAACTTTAAATACTTCCATATTTTTTTCTGTTTTAGAAAAAAGTCAGTAGATTTTCGTGGTTTCTGGAAATTTTATTTTTTTTCTGATGTGAGAAAAAATGAAAACATTTATCATGACCTCAAACTTACATTTTCTTTCCTTCTGATTTTAAGAACAATTAGAGCATTTTTGTAGGACCCTGAAAGTACCATGAGCCCGAGGCACTGTGCCTTCTGTGTCTAATGGACACTTTCCTCCCTTGGACCAATGACAGTGGGAGGGGCTGCAGTCACAATGACACTGCTCCACGTGGCGAGCCGTGTGAGCTGTGTCCCGTGAGACACAGTAGGTATCTTAATAGAAGCTGTGCTAATGGGAGCTGGCCCAAGAGGCCTTGTTGTCGGTGCAAGGGGACACGGGAAGAGGCCATGTTTAGAGACAGAGGTAGAAGAAAATGGTGCCATTCCTGGTTTGTAGCCCCATTAAGCTCAGCTCAGTCCATGTACCCGTGACAGTTACAGAGTGTGTCATTGGCAAAACTCGAAACGAGTCCCCAGTCAGAACTGTCTACTTCTTCTCTAGGACATTTAAACATTTTCACAATTCTAAATTCTGACTTTAGATTTATGTTACTACATTGAGGCTTCTTTTCATGAGCTTTGAAAAAGAAAGAAAAGAATGAGGAAGTATTTTATGTACTGATTTGGAAAGATCTTCAAGATATAATATTAAGTGAAAAAACAAAGAATGGAAGGATATACACGGCCATGTGTGTTTAAAAGGAAAGGAAAGAACACGCAAGCCTCCGAGGCAAGAGGAGATGAAGGCCACTTGCTTTCCTTCCCTCCCACTCCCCCTGCCCCGTCCTGGCTTCAGGGTCTGCTTACCTCCTGGTCTGGGGCTCCTTCCAGGTGCCCCTTTCATAGAAGCATGTCTCCTCCTTTTCCCCATCTGGTCAGATGCAGTAACAGCTCTCAACTATTGCTAGCACCTGAGGGCAGTAGTAGTATTATTATCCCATTTAATAAGTTAGGATGCTGAGGCACTGGACAAAGCCAGGATTTAAACCTACACATTTTCACTCAAGCTCAGCTCTTCTAAGCCCAGCACAGAACTACTCACGGATACTAAGTTAACACCCAAAACCTATATACCAAAATTATATAATAGATGCTCTGGTTGTAGGGAAGATAACATGGTATCAGGAGATAGAAGACTCTACTCCATTAGTGAGGGCAGGACTATGGAGTCAAGGCAAGGCCCCTGTGAAAGGGAAGCGTTTGAGCTGACGCTCACAGGAGGACACTTGCTAGAGGGGCTGGCGTCTGGGGCCAGCACATCTTGGGCTAGTGTAGAATCTCCTGAGGAGAGAGAGAGCTCAGTGCAGCCAGAAGGGGGGCTGGCTCGAGCAGGACGGCTGGAGCACAGCATGAGGGGAGAGAGGAAGGCATGGGGCCGCCCAGGGCCACGCAGGCCAGGCAGGCCAGATGAAGGAGCTCGGCTCCTCTTGGAGCCTCAGGAAGCCCCTGGAGAGACATGCTGTGCTCTAACTCAGGTTTTAGGAAGACCACCATGGCTGAAGCATGACAGCAAGATTTGAGGTGGGAATGTAGACAGAAAGACGGACAACGGTGGAAGCTGAGAAGTTAGCACTTTGTTGCAGAAGGTCTGGTGGGAGGGGTCGGAGGCTTGAACCTAGACACTGTAATAAGAACCGGAAGAAGCGGTCAGATTTCAGGTATATTTTAGAAGTCCAATCAACAGGACTGGACAGCAGGTGGGATGTGGTTGGTGGGAGAAGAGGACATGTCCAAAGCTGTCCTGGCCTTGTGTACACCAAACGGACCCAACTTGCCATCCATTATCCTTTCTGGATTAAGAAGGATCGGTCTCTGGTCCCAGCCCCAGCGGGGAGGACCGGATTTCCTGTTAAGCAGAAACAGTACAGAGTACTGTGCTAATATCACCACACCATGGAATAAGTAGACTCTATCGGTCAGTGTGGATTTCATCATTTACTTATAATAGTTTCTGTGGTTACATAGATTTACAACCAGCTTAGAAATAAGCCTATTGAACACAACCTACATGTACATTAGAATTAGCTGGATATAGGGAATCGTAGAGGCTTTACATCTAATTTGTGTTTCCCAGGCCTGTCAGAGAGTTCTCCATGCCAAGAGGAGCCAACACTTTCTGTTACTGCACAAAAGCAAACGTGATTGTCACTGGAGGTAAGGGTTCGTGTTGTACAGAGATTCTCTACTTTGCCAACCGTGCTCTCCTTGATTAATATAATGACAGAGTGCTTCTCTTAGAATGACAGAGTTTTGCTCCTAGGGAGCCTTTTAGAGAGTTAAAAATTTTGCATAAATTTAAATCTGTCATTCTTTTTCTTTGTGCCTTCTGGATTGATGGCACACTTAGAAGTTTCTTCCCCGGCACTGGGATATGGGTTATAAATTCTTCTGTATCTTACTCTAACTTTTTTATTGCTTTATATTTTATGTTTGGATCTTTACTCTCTCTAGAAGTTATTTCAGCATGTGAGAGCATGAGATCCCAGCCTGGGGCCCCTGTGTGGGCTTTAGAGGAATTCTGGGGTCCCCTGTGGCCTAATGAAACTTGTGTGTCTATGTGCATTTTTCTGCAGAGATAGTCCAAAATGTTATCAAGTCCTCAATGGGGTTCATGTCCAAAAGGGTCAAGGGCCAATGTTTTAGAGTTAGCAGAGAAGAGGCCAAGGAGAGAGCCCTGAAGCATTCTAATGTTTAAGGGTCAAGGAGGATGGAACATAGGACACACGGTGGTCTGTGGAGAGTATGATATATGAAGCTCAGAGGGGAAGGTGGACGATGGAAACGTTCCTCAAGCCTCAGACTTGTCACCTATAACCCTGGGGTCCTAATACAGTAGGATGGCTTCGAGCCTGGGCTCTAGAGTCAGACCATCGGGGTGCAAATCTTGGTTGTCTTTCTAGCAAGTTGTGTGGCCTTGGGCAGGTCATTTAATCCATTTAAGTTTCAGTCTACTCTAAAGTGGGACTAGATAATAGTACCTACTCATAAGATTATTATAAGAATTAAGCAAATTTGAATGAAGTACTTAATGTATAATAAGTGCTCAATATATATTTGCTAATAATAATACTAACAATAACAAAAACACACATACTTCATATGGTGGTGCTTAAGATTCGTTGAGATAATGTATGCCTGGCACATAGTAGATTTTCAATAAATATTAATTCAATCCATCTACAACACATAGGCAAAGTCATGTTGACAAAAGTGTGGAGGTTTTGTTGGAATAAAATGAAACGGGAGGTTCCAGTCAGGAAGCTGTTGCAGGAGTCACAAGTGAAATGGTGAGGGTCTGATTATTGTTAGTGAAATGGAGTAAGAAAGGACAGAGCTAATCCCATGGGAAAGAAATCAGTCATAAAACCTGAAGCCGGAATGACATTGGGATTAATAAGAGGGATCAATCAGCTCCGAGTTTGTAAGGTGGGGAAAATGGAAGAGTAGCAACTGTATTGTTACCAGAGATCAGGAAGAGGGTGCTCATGTGGGAAAGAGAGCAAACACATCTCAAGTTTGAGCTTGAATGTCAAGTGGGATTAGACACCTGGGAGGACGCACCTTCTGGTGATGAAAAAAGACCCAGTTGGATATAAGGATCTAAGGCTGCTGGAATGAATAAGAAGAACTCCCAGGGACACGTCAAGATCAAAGTCACCTTCATCAAGGAGCATGTGGACTTGAAAGATATAAATGAGCAACGCAGAAACTCCAAGTAAACATCAAGAAATGGCCTATACTGGAGATCGAACATTAGAAAGGGAAAGAGCAAACACAATTTTTAAGAAAGCTCTGCCATCCAAAAGATCAACACATGTACCATTTGGAAAATGCTTTGAGCAAGAATATTTATTAACAAAAATGTTCGATGAGTAAGTGCTCCCGGCTCTTTCTATGTGACATTTCTTCAAATTCCTTCCCCCAGAACACACACAGCCACAACGTTTGGTTTTCTACCAAGACTAGCCTGCCTCGACCCTGAAATGCCAATATTGATAAGTACCATTGACCCTTGAACAACACAGTGGTCCAGAGTGCCAATCACTCCCCTCCTCCCCCACCACCACCACCAACAGTAGGAAGTCCACACGTAACTTTGAACTCCCACAAAACTTAACTACTAGTAGCCTACTGTTGACTGGAAACCTTACAGATAATGTAAACTTTGCATTCACACGTATTTTGTATGTTCTTTGTATTATATGTTGTATTCTTACAATAAAGTAACTAGAGAGCAGAAAATGTTAAGAAAGTCATAAGACAGGAAAATATGAATTTATAGTTCTGTAGTGTATTTATTTAAAAAAAAATCTGTGTATGAGTGGGTACGCACAGTTCAAACCCATGTTGTTCAAGGGCCAACTGTGTGAAGATAGCCACACTCTCACTTCACACCTGGCAATCTCCCCTGAGGACATAAATCTAAAACTTTTTTTTAGCAAATGCACAGTACTCATATTGTAATTTGTGCTCCACTTTGGCCCTTTGACAACACTTAATTAAAACTACCTTACGGTTCAAATATTATTTTTAACAAATTACATAGCAATCTACTGGAAAGCAAAACAAGTAAAAACAATGCTCTGAAAGTTAGAAGAGGTGGTTTTAGTCGTAGCCCGGTCTCTAACCAGCCGTATAATTTCAGCTCTCACGTAATCTCCTGTTGCTCACGTTCCGTATCTGGTAAAATGCGGAAGTTCGACTACAAGAATTCCAAGATCCCATGGAGCTTAAAGAAGCCTGATTCTGTTGTTTAAAGAAATTCCTGTTCATAGGGAGATAAATTAAAATGTCCTTTGGAAAATTTGGAACCCTCTCTGCCAATCAGGTATATTGTAACTTACTGGTACTCAGTGTATAGTCAGAGCTCTGTGCGCTCAGAAAAATGAGGCATTGATGGGCCACAGACTTCTAAATTTCAAGTAAGGACATCAAGGAAGGAAAGCAAAGCATATGGGTAAGAAGTCTGCAGAGTAGAATGTGGGGGTTATGGCTTGGACTGGGAGCAAGTTTCATGGCGCCTGGTAGTGATGATTCTAAGAATGAACATGGATCCAAGCCTTTGAGCTGTGCTAATTGAGGTTATCCTTTGAAGAGCTCAATGCCAAAGTCTAGAACTCATAAGGGAACAAATACTAAAATTACATGTTTAAAAAAAAAAAAGAAGTGGCATGCTTGTATTACACTTTCTGGATCCCTGCTGCCCTTTGCTGAGTTGATGACTGTCTTGGCTTCTTCCTTGTGAGGGAAACGGCCCTGACCACTCGAGAGGAAGAGGTGGGGTGCTCCAGGGATGAGAGGGAAAGAGCCCAGTGGTCCTCAGAGAGGAAACAGCAAAATCGCCCCAGAATCGAAGTGCGATGGATACTGCCCTCAGCGGGGCAGATCTTCAGTTCCATGACAGTCGTGGCCTTCTGTCCTCCTTCAACTCAAACCCTCCACAGGAATCCTCTGAGAAAGTAAAATGGTGCAGTTGAAGTGAAATCCCATTTCTAAAATCTGATTGTTCTGAAAAGACAAGCTGTCACATCAATCTTAACCAACTCCTTTGACCAGCCCTTTGTTCTCACACAAAATACTTCAAAATGTTAAGAATTGACCAGCTTTCATATAGTTTGTCATCTTAAGCATTTTAATCATTTCTGAGGGGAAAAAATGTGTTTGGTCCAGTTCTGGGACTCAAATCATTTTCGTGTTTACGGATTAAGATATTTGACCCTCATGAACCTCAACATTCATTATATTGTGAGATGGCCAGCTACAGCCTTGGAATCTTATTTTTCTAGCTCCTTTACCAAAACGAAACATTTAGCAGCGTGACTGACAAGCAACTGATACTTCTTGCCGTGCAAAAATTATTAAATGGTCACAGTTACGGAGCCTCTGTTGGTAGAAGATGCAATTCCTCAGTGACTAGAGACACATTTTCCTCAGGAGAATACTTTTGTTGATGAGTGACTCAGCCGAGCACGTTGCTAAATGTACCGTGTGGCCCAGCTGATGACTCAACACATACTATGAAAGCCACTTCGTGAGGCATAGCTGAATGTGTGAAATTTGCAGGGACGTTTGATGAGCTGGAGAAAACAAAGCCAAACCAGGACAAAGTACTTAACCCAAACAAAAACAAAACCAAATAAAATCGCAAACTTCCTGAGCATTTCTTTTTAGCTCATGGTTGTCTCTATCGGCCATTTTAAGAGTTAAACTCCTACTTTGGGCGGTTTGATGTAGACAAATGATTCTCTGCCATCCAAGATAATCTGGGGGCTCTGCATGCATCTGTTAATGTTTCATTCAATCAGCGTGTCTTGCACAACTGCTACAGACTAGGCGTCATGAATCATAGAGATCAGGTTGCATTTTAACCTTCAAGAATTCAAAATTTAGTGGTATGAATAGGGCATGTTAATACACAGCTGTGATAGCACGTGGTGCATGAGCAGATTCGTGGAACTGAATTCATGGGACACGTGGAACAGATTCATAATCATAATAACAACAACATGAATTAAACACGGTAGGCATTCAGAGCTTAGTATCACCTCCATTTCTGGTCATTCTGGCTCTAAAAAACCACCGCACAGATAACATGAGGATTCCACTGCTATCATCAGAAAGCAAGCCGAGCTGGAGGACCTCTGGTAGCCGACCGGAGGAGACCCCCGTGAGACGGGGCTTCCTTCCTAATGCACACTGGACAAGGCTCTTTGTTCGCCGCATTTCCCACACAGCAGTCTTCCGTTGTATCCTTCTTCCTGTGACGGGCAAGTTACAGATTTCCTTCTAAGGGTAGCCTGACCTCATCTTCCAGGAGTGATAAAGTCCAGTTCAGGGGCAGCCTGGCCCACTGCTTGGGGGCCCGAGGCTCACGCTCTGAACATACTGCAGCAAGGACGAGACTTCTTAGCCATTGCCAGCAAAAAGTCAACGCAAGCAAGATACTGCTTTAAGGGAATTATCTCATGACCTTTACAATTCCAGATTGCTCTGTATTCTCACTGTAGTAACCTCTCCCTCCACAGCACACGATCATAAAACTTCAGAGTGGGAAGGAATCTTGGGAGATCAAAACTATACAGATAAGAAAACTGAGGCCCCAGAAAAGAGAATAATTTGCCTCAACTCATCACCTGACATGTGACTAGGCAGCTGGGAGCTCCAGTCTGTTCTCTTTGCTCCCAGCCCCTGCTCCTCCCCCCTGGACCACCGGGACCGCTGTAACCTGGTTTCCACAGTCCCTCCCTCCCTTCCTTTTCTCTGTGCACTGAGCCAGCTCATGTCCTCCAGACTGAGACATTTGGATCCACTGACTCACCAGCTGAGATAAGAACTTGCTAAAGGAAAGAAAATCCTATCTTTATATGTGGTTTTATCGGAATCCTGGTTAACAAAAAGAAAGAGAGAAACGAAAATAAATGGAAAATAACAAAGGAACAAGGAATTAACCCCTAATGAACCATAATGTATTGTTTATAGTATTAAGTCCTACCTTCATATTTTTATTTTCTGTGACTACTTCCTTTCCCTCTATATCTGTTATGCTTGCCCTAGTGCTACCACTAGATTTCAAACTCTCCAGAGCAGGGCCCATGTTTCATACATCAGTGTATCAGTTCCTTGCTCTCTCCCCCCAAACATATAAAACATGTTGCAAATGGCAGGGACTTAGAAGAAGAACAGAGTAGAATTAGCTCATACTCCAGGAACCGCTCAGATTATCCATGGATGACCCCATTTAGTCTTACAGTGAGGTTATGACATAAGTTCTGGTCATCCCCATTATATATACAGGTAAAGAAACCCAGACACAGGAGGTGAGGTCACTTCTTTGAGCCATAAGGCTCGTGAGCTATAGAGTCCTGTTTCAAATCAAGGTAGACTTTCCCCAAATCAGCATTTTTTAAGCACTTCATGAGTCACTCTATTAGCCAACTCACTTACTTAGCAAACATGTATTATGTACTTGCTATTTGTCAAACACTACAGATGAGAAATATGAGCCTCACCAGATAATGGGTAAACAGACCTTTACACAAACCTCGATGGCTGGATAGAGCTCATGCCATAAACAAAATCTGAAGCAAACACCCTCAGAATGGGAAGAAGCAGCCTTAATGCCATCTGAGGCTGGGGACGGTGATCAGGAAGGAAGGGTTGGAACTAAGTCTGAAAGGGCATGTTTCGGTCTTCTGAAGAAAAAAAAAAGACTTTTAGTAGGGTCAGTATCTAGAATTTTTTTGTATCTTCAACATTAGCAAAATGTCAAGTGTACGGTAATTTCTCAAGATATTTTTCTTCTTGTTAATAAGGATAACGTGGAAGTTTTAAATTAAAAAATATCCTACTTAAAGAAAGAAACAAAGAAACAAGGAAATGAAACAAAGAAACAAAGAAAGAAAATATCCCACTTACTCATTGACAATAGTCCTTAAAATATCTTGGGTGCTGTCTTGGTCAGCTTAGGTTGCCGTAACAAAATACCATAGGCTGGGTGGTTTAAACAGCAGGAATTTATTTCTCACAGTTTTAGAGGTTGGAAGTCCAAGGTCAACGTGCCAGGATGTGGTCAATGTCTAGTGAGAGCCCTCTAGATGGCCTGCACATGGCTGTTTTCTTGCTCTCGGACAGAGAGTAAGCGAGCTCCCTGGTCTCTTCTTACAGGGACACTAATCCCATCATTAGGGCCCAACTCTCATAACTTCATTAAGTCTAATTATCTCCCAAAGGCCCCATTTCCAAATACCATCACATTAGGAGTCAAGGTTTCATCATTTGAATTTTGGAGAAGTAATTCTATCCACACCCGTTGCTGGAGAAATGGAAAGTAAGAGTGTGCTGTGCCCTGAGATTTTTCAGCCTACCTCTAGTAAGACTCCGGTCCCCAGGGACCTCTGGAATGAAACAGGAGTCAGGCGAACATTCAACGGAGGCTTATTTTTGTTTGGATACATGTTTTCCTTCTCTTGTGCCACTAGAGAGTTAAACCTCTGGGCCAGGATTCAGCATCCCAAGATTGAAGTTATGGGAGCTCAGTAAATATGTGAACTCCTACTGTGGGATACACGCTCGAGATGGTATAATAAGAAATAAGTTCTGCTTTTAAGTGGATGGTCCAGAAAATTGGGTCATTAATTATAAAAGATGCCAGGGGCAAGGGGCACGTAGGGAGGGGCTCTTGGTTTTAAAGACTATGAAGACATTCTGAAATAGTCTTGGAAGTACAGTCAGGCTACGATTTGAAGAATGGTTTGGGATACTCAAAGGGGAGAAAGAAAAAGGTTAAGAAAATACTCTCTTCCCTTTTTCCATGGAGCCGGACAACATGATCATGGAATTATGAAAATATCTGTGTCTATCACATTTCCCTGGGTTATGAATATCCAACTGGCAAGTCACCTAATTCTCCCACGTAACTGACTGGTTCTTTCAGTGTATGCAAGTATATTTTCATAAAAAGTCCAGTATATATCAGCAAGTCCATTATATGGGCTACAAAATATATGTTACCTGATTAACTAACACGACCACTTTGAATTTTAGATTTTGTTATACGTAAATTGTGAGTTTATAACTTAGGTTACCTATAAATGGTAACTTAGGCTGTAACGTTATTATTTAATCTTTTTTTCCTAGTGCCCTGAAAGTCCTGGGAAATAAATAAGATGCTCAAGAATGCACCAAATATTCCTACTGTGATACCATTTTCTGATACGTGATTCTGGACAAATCATATTTAAATCATTAAATTAAAAAATTAAATTAGTCATTTAATTAAAAAATTATTAAAATCATTTAATTAAAAAAAATTGGGGCACCTGGGTGGCTCAGTGGGTTAAGCCTCTGCCTTCAGCTTAGGTCATGATCTCAGGGTCCTGGGATCGAGCCCCACATCAGGCTCTCTGCTCAGCGGGGAGCCTGCTTCCCCCTCTCTCTCTGCCTGCCTCTCTGCCTACTTGTGATCTCTGTCAAATAAATAAATAAAATCTTTTAAAAATAAATAAATAATTAAAAAAAAAAACAATTAGACTATGACTATGCATTAGTTCAGGTAATGCTAGATGCTGTAACAAATAAACCCCAAGATGTGTAATGACTCAGACAAAATGGAAATGTATTTCTTGCTAGTCATGTAAAATCGAAATCAATTCTCTTAGTTTACTGGCTGAAAATCAATAATCTGAGCACATCTAACTATAAGGGAGCCTGGGAAATGTAGTCTAGCTATGTGCCCAACAAGAGACAGTTACAGGTGTGGTGAACAACTAGCCTGTCTTTACCATAAAGCTGGATGTGTGTGTGCATAAGCTAATAAAATTTTATTAAATTTTAATTTTACTACCACCAGAATTCTAATGGACCATGGGTATAGGATATGATAAAAAAAAAATCCACAGGAGGAGATACAATTAGCAGATATACACGGGAGAAAATACTCAGCAGCATCTGTCATATAAATTAAATAAAAACCAAGTTTCATTTTAGACATTAAAATAGCAAATATTTTAAAACATGATAATATCCATGTGCTGGCCAGAATCTGATGAAACTGGTATAATCATACATAGTTGATGGCCTTGGCATTTCGTACGATCATTTTGGAAAGCAACTTAACAATATGAGATTTTATCCCTGGTGTATATGCCCAGAAGGAAAAAAAACCCACATGAATAACTATTTATTGCAGTGTTGTTGAGTAAAGTGAAAAACTAGAATAAGCAGGAACATTTATTGATAGACAAATGGCAGGAAATTTAGATGTAGCAATTATGAAGGTATGGTCCTATGGTCTTCCATAAATGCAAAAAAAAAAAAAAAAGATGGGTGAGTATATTTTATTATTTTAATTATATTGGATATATAAAATTTGTATTCTAAAAAAGAGTACAAATTTCCAGTTAGAAGATGAGTGAGTTTTCGGGACATAATATACACGTAGGACTACAGTTAACAGTATTGTGTTTATAATTGAAAGTTATGAAGAGAGCAAATCTTACAAGTTCTCATGATAAGAAAAAATGGTAACCCTGAGGTGAGGCCCGTGTTAACTAACCTCACTTTGCAAGACATACTCATTCCATCCTTGTGCAGGGACAATGCTAATCTCTGCACCGTTCCAATTTTAGTATATGTGCTACCGAAATGAGCACTACACTTTTTCTTTAAGATTTTATTTATTTATTCATGGGGTGGGGGTAGGGCAGAAGCAAGCTCCCTGCGGAGCAAGGAGCCCAATGCAGGACTCTGTCCCAGGACCCTGGGATCACGACCTGCTTAACCAACTGAGCCCCCCCAGGTGCCCGCAAGCCCTATACATATACCAAATAATCATGTTGCACACCTTAAACTCACACAATGTTTTATATCAGTTATATTCCATAAACTGGGAAGAAAACAAAAGCGACCAGTCCTGCCAATGTCATATATAATAACAAAGTGACAAATCCATTCTACACAACTTTGATTTGGTCTGTCTCTCTCTCTCTGCTCAAAATAGGATGCTGTGATTTCTGGGTAAAAATAAGTTTTACGAAACAGCGATTTTTTTTTTTTTAGTATTTTGACAACATTGATATTATTAACGGGTATATCAAAGAGAAAAGTTAGTGATCTTTTTGTTGTTGAGACGTGGTGATTGAAATACCTGCTGAAAATAATTCAAAGTATTTAAATATGAATGGAAAAGTGCTTTTCTTTCCTCTGAAAATAAAAACTTATTTGTAAGAAAGAGGGGGAAGAATGAACAGTGATTAACTATAGGGAGTGGAAGTAGGGATTCAGAGGGAAAAGAAGACTTTTCTTTTTAAAGATTTTATTTATTTCTTTGACAGACAGAGATCACAAGGAGGCAGAGAGGCAGGCAGAGAGAGAGGAGGAAGCGGGCTCCCCGCCGAGCAGAGAGCCCGATGCGAGGCTCGATCCCAGGACCCTGAGATCATGATCTGAGCCAAAGGCAGAGGCTTTAACCCACTGAGCCACCCAGGCGCCCCAAAAAGAAGACATTTTTGGCAAAAATTATACCCTACCATATTGTGTTAATCTTTTACCGTGTATCCATATGATTTTAACAATTAAAAAAATAGTATGTATGCTATGGATGTAACTACAGGCAAATTATATATGCTTATGGATATGTGCTAGAAGGGAAGATGGAGACATTTGATTTGTTATAATGGTAGAGATTATGTGCAATTTTCCTCTTCCTCTGAATGTGAAAACAAAAGAACAGCTGTCTAAAATACTTAGGGAAGTAAATAAAGCATAAATAATACATTAATCCATGAATGAGTGGGAAAGTACTGAATCAAGAAAAGGACTCATAAAATATTTATAAGAATTCACATTTGTGTGTGTAAATACAATTATTCCCAAACAGCCTTGACAGGAGGAAGGGGTTCCAAAACAAGTCAATCCTAGAGGGCGTCCTGGAAGAAGCAGACTGTAATTTGATATTAGAAGGACGATAAGGTTATGACTGAGTGAGAGGGACTCTTTAAACTTTGACCAGCTGTGTCCCGGAGAAAACTAATAATCCCCCCATGTCGCCCTTTCCAGGAGATGACAAGGTGCTCCGTTTGTGGCACCCCAACATCAGCACCAAGCCGGTGGGGAAGCTCGTGGGGCACATGTTCAGCATCATGGAGATCGTAACAAATGAGAAAGATCAACACATCATCAGCCTCTCCTCAGCAAAGGTAACAGAAAACAACATAAACGAAATCAGCCGCATTTCCCCCTAAAATCAACTACTGGAAAAACTAGAACACATAGAGTTTTTGACTGAAATAGCTGCTATCACTGAGAAGAATATTGTCAGGAAGGAGACGGAAATGATGAGCCACCATTCGTGCCGGGTTTCTGCTGACGAGGGCGCAGGGAAGAACACATCTGAAGACACGCGTTCAGGAAGGAGGCGCTGGGAAGGAGCCAGTATGGCCCTCCCGTTGCAGACGGGACATTTTGGGCCAAGACAGAAAGCGCGAGGCTTCTGTCATAGTGGCTTTCATTAAACTGAGTTTAACATGTTCTAACCAATGTGCTCAAATAAGGGAAAAAAAAAAAAAAAACGTGTTACGAATATGTGATATGAGGAGACGGAATCATTGTATTTGCAAATAATGCGATTGTCTCCATGAAAAATTCAAAAAGATCGCCTTAAATTTTTAAATTTGAAGTACAGTTGACACACAAAATCAGCTTGAAATTTCAAGAGCAGATAAGTTAGTAACGTGGCTTGTGACAATAGCAATTTCTAAAAAATAAATTTCTGTGTAAGAGCAGTAACCATAGTGGTCAAAGAGCTAGCATTCACAAGAGCAAAAAAAGTGTGAAATACCTAGAAATAACCTTAACAAGCAATATTCACTATAATATTAAGATAACTCTGAAGTTTTTCTGATGTACTTTTATTTAAGAACATGAACAGAGGGACATGCTGTTTCCGCATCGGACTATGGTACCGTAAAAGGTATTCTCCATAAAATTAAGTTATTTTTAAAGCTGTATTTTTTATTTATTTTTATTTATTTGCTTTTAAAGATTTTGTTTATTTATTTGACAGAGAGATCACAAGTAGGCAGAGGCAGGTAGGGGGGCGGAAAGCAGGCTCTCCACTGAACAGAGAGCCTGATGCAGGGCTTGATCCCAGAACCCTGAGATCATGACCCGAGCCGAAGGCAGACGCTTAACCCACTGAGCCACCCAGGTGTCCCTAATGCTGTTACTTTTTAACGCTATTCATGATTATTTAAGTATCAGATTGCCAAGTTCAGTGTTAATGTAAAAATACTGACATGCAAGAATATCTTAGAAACTTTGGAAAATAGCATTATAAGCTGGCGTTTTTCTTTCCCTGTCAGATACTAACAGATATCCTAAAGCCGCAATAAATGAAACAGAGCAGTAATCAATGCAAAACTAGTTAAGACACATCCCTGAGGAAAGAGAAAAGGCAAGAATGAGTTCACATGTGTATGGGAGTTTTTACATAATAAAAGTAGCACTCCAAATATGTGGGCAATGATAGTTTGTTCATTAAATGTTGGGAAACATACAAGGAAAAAGTATGTAATCAGATGATCACTTCATAACAAACCACAAAATACATCCCATGTATATTAAAGATCTTAAATGTAAAATATAAAAACATAGAAGTTCTGGAATGTTCCAGAGAAAATATTCATATAGGTGAATATTCGTATAGCCTTAGAGTAATTCCTAAGCATAACACCTGTGGCTAAAGGAAAAATAAATATGACCTCATAGACATCCAAACTTTCTATGAATTATAATAATAATTAACATTTATTGGGGGCGCCTGGGTGGCTCAGTCCGTTAAACAACTGACTCTTGGTTTTGCTTCAGGTTATGATCTCAGGGTCCTGGATCCCTCTGCTTAGCTGGGTCCCAAGTCTGCTTGGGATTATCCCCTCTTCCCTCTCCCCCACTCACGCACACACATGCATGTTCTCTTTCTCTCTCTAAAATAAATCAGTAAAATCTTAAAAAAATAATTACCATTTATCAAATGTTCACCAAGTGCCACACACTGTGGCCCATATCTTACATACTCAAGCTCACTTGCTGCTAATAACAACCCTATAATTATCACAGTTTTGCATATGTAAAGGCAAATGAGACCTAAGTAACCTGCAGAAGGTCACATAGCTACCTGGTGGCTAAATGTAGCATCCATCATCAAAGAAAGAAAGAAAGAGAACAGAAGAAAAGAAAGAAAGAGAGAGAGGGAGGGAGGGAGGAAGCAGGAGAGAAAAGAGAAAGGGGAAAGAAAAGGGAGGAAGGAAGGAAAGAAAGAAAGAAAGGGAAAGGAGAAGAGGGGAGGGGAGAGGAGAGGAGAGCAGAGGAGGGGAGGAAGGGAAAGGAAGGGAAGGGAAGGGGAGGGGAGGGAGAAAAAAAAGAGTTTCTTCTTGTGATAAGGACTCTTAGGATCTACTCTCTTCTCACCTTCCCAGCACACCACACAGCCGGGTCAGCTGCAGTCACCGTGCTGTAGGTGACATCCCCAGGACTTGCTTATCTTGCACCTGGAAGTTTGTACCCTGTGAGTTCCTTCCTCTAATTCCCCCTCCCCTCCATTCCACAAGTTACGATGTATCCTTTCATGTAATCGAAATATGACTTTCAACATTATATAGATAAACAATAATGTGAAAATATCTAAACAATATATTATTTGAAATATCGTGAAACAGTATGTAAGAAACTAAGCCATTTTATTTTTTCTAAGATTTTTTTGGGGGGGGAGGGGCAGAGGAAGAGGGAAAGAAAGAATGTCAAGCAGACTCCCTGCTGAGAGCAGAGCCCGACGTGGGGCTCGATCTCACCACCTGGAGATCATGACCTGAGCCAAAATCAAGACTGGATGCTTGACCGGCTGAGCACTTCACTGCCCCCAGATTAACCCATTTTAAAATGTATCTTTGGGATCCTGTATTACCAGGGGAGATTAACAAGATGCTACTGATTACCCGAGTGCAAGATTGTGAATGGATTAATTTTTTTTTCTTTTTTGTGTTTTTTTTTCTTTTCTTTCTTTTCTTATCAATTTTTTGTAGTAAATAAGCATTGCTTTTATAACAAGGAAACGATTTTTAATTTTAATTAAACTACAAAGGAATTTTAATGGTACTGAAAAGACACTGAAGGTTTTGAGGCGCTTAAATTAAACCACATTATGAATTGAGACCTGGAGTCCCCTCTAGAGAAATGAAAGAAAACAAAGATATCTTTCTAGCAAACATTTAGGCCGCTCATGCCCAGAGGTGAACAGACACAGGACATCAGCTTTCCAATTTCTCGTAAACAGAGCGAGTTGTCTTAGCTTGGTGCTCATCCAAGCATCCCAGCAGCTCCACTTGGCAAATTACTTAATATCTTCCACACGGAAATGTATAAAATGTAGTTTTGCCTCCAGGGTTGTTATAAAGATTAAATGAGATCATTCATGACTTATTCAGAAAGCATTTATTTCTTGAGCATCTATTACATGACAGGGACTAATGGGCTCCAGAGGGGGAACACGGGATGAGGCAGAGAGAGAAGAATGAGGCAGAAGGCAGACACTTCACAGGAAGTTTCCATTCTAGGGGAAGAGAGAGATAAACAAAGCAGCAAATAAAGTGGAAGACAGCAAGGAAAGTATTAAAATGAACAGAAAACACAACCATGTGCGGTGACTGCAAATCACCTCCGAGGGCATGACAAGACCGCGGAAACCGGAATGACCAGAGGCACCAGTCCCACAAAGACCCAGGAAACAAGTCCGGGAGGCAGAAAGAACGGCAAAGGAGGCATGTGCATGTTTCGGCTGAAGCTGTCATCACTATTAGTATCATTAATTACAGCAAAATTAACAGATGTTTTTACACATCTAACATTTGTTCAGATTTCTTCATAAACAAGTTTTCATCATGTCAAGCTTTACTAAATCGCCAGCCGGTTACATGACTACTGTGCCCTTGGGTGAAGCCCTTAGAGCAAATTCCATCCTTCCTCCTGGTTCTGCAGACCCTCAGACCGGATATTTCTTACCTCTGCAGCTGCTACCCTTGTTTCTAGTCAAGAGCTCAGGTATTTCACCACCGTACCCCATCTCCTGCTCCCAGAGAGCTGACCAACGCCGACAGGTGCTGGGAGAAATAAAGACTTCCTTCCCCCTCCTTGACAAAAACCAATGGGAACCATGGCTGGCAACTTTCTCAAGCACAAGTCTAGATAGCAAAGATGATTTTTTCGTCTTTCTGCTGAGGAGAAACATATGCTTGCTTTGATGACTTCTAACAGATGGCAAATGGGTTAACAGTTGCTTTTTTGTTTTTTAATTTTCACTCTGGAAGTCAGCTTCACTAGGCTGGGAGTGTCCTCTAGAACAAGAAGCAATGTCCTGAAATCAGGAGCCAGGTGAATATTGTTGGAGCAAGCCACAGGGTTTGGCGACCTAGCCTGCAGACTGGCTGGACGCCATCGTATGGAAGACCATGTTGAAGACACTGTCCCAAGTGAAGATGATGCTATTGTCTCGCTCCCAGGAAGTATGGTTAAGAGAATGGCCTCGAAAGGTGGGCAGACCTAAGTTGCATTCTGACTCTGACTGTTACGGGCCATGACCTTGGATGAGTTATTTGAGATCACTGAGGAGGCTAACAGAACATCTTCCTCACAGGATTGATGTGAAGATGAAATGAGATTAGCAAGCGAGCACGCAACACAGTGCCTGGTGTGTAACGGGGCCTCGGTAAACATCAGCGGTTACCAGAAAGACAGGTGCTGTCCACTCTATAATCGGGGACGGGACTTACGTTGATCTGTCTGTGTTGGTATTGGACCTCCTTTGTGACCACACAGGTGTAGATTATGGGTGTGGTCTATGGCATGGGATGGGGGGAGGCTTTCCAAAGACCCATGCTTCCGACGATGCTACTCGTTTATTTATTTATTTCTCTCTATATATTTTTATTTAAATTCAAGTTAGCTAACATAGAGCATAGTACTGGTTTCAGGTGTAGAATTTAGTGACTCGTCATTTACATATAACACCGCATGCTCATCCCAACAAGTGCCCTCCTTCATCCCCATCACCCAGTTAGCCCATCCCCCATCCGCCTCCCCTCCAACAACCCTGTTTGTTCTCTGTATTCAAGAGTCTCTTAGAGGTGCCACTCAGTCATTTATATTCATCTCCTGCTGAGTACCTGTCCAGTCTACATGACAATTAAACACCATCTCTACTCTCTCAGAGCCCTCTTCACAAACTACCTTATCTTCTGCTGAGCTGAGAATGTCAATGTCGCTTCATTAATTTCCATCTTTTCCACCTCAAAATTTTTCTGTGTTTTTTTGTATTTTTTGCTACTTTCTCTTCTTTTCCTCCCGCCCAAGGACAAGCATTTCTCTTGCTTTCTGAATCAAATCCCTGCTCTCATTCTCCTAGTCAAATACTGCCCCATCCAGAACCTTCTTTCAACAGCCAGCATCTGTCTTCTTGTTATGCTCAACATCCCTATCTTCAAGGTTCCTTGAAAAGGACCATTTGGTTTTTACTTACCCTTTACAAAATTCCTGCTTATCTATATCTGAATTGGTTTTCCTCTTAGAATCCCCTTTTCCTGACTTCTGGTCTTCCTCCAGCTGTTAATGATATCAACTGTTTCCCACTGAACCTTGACCAGCTTCAAAGTTAACTTTAAAACTTCTGCTTCCCTAACGCCATTCACTGGCCAGTCTCCAAGTCTCTAAAACATCTCTCATATCTGGCACCTCATTCTTGTTCCCACACTATGATCTTAGTTTACACCCGCTGACGGGCTCCAAGTTGAAAGAGAAAGAGAGACTAGAAGGCACTCGTGGTCCTCCTACTTCAGTTTCTCTCATCTCCCCACCACCCAAATATTACACTGTCTCATGTCAATCACTCCCTTATCCACTTACAACCTTGTCAGTACCTTCTTACATATCTTCAGAGGCACCCCTTGTCTTGTAAATAAAATTCAAATTATCTTTTCTAGTGTTTAAGGTTCTCTATGGTCCTTCTAGTTTTGTTGCTACTTATTTGTCTTTGGATAGTCTAAACATCACCCAGCTCTTCCCCAAAGTCTTCATGCTTTCCTGCCTTTGTCTGCAATCACTTTCATCCCATACCGACCTAGCCATCCTTTAAATCTCAGTGAAATATCCCATCTCCAAGAAGACTTCACCAAGAGAAAAATGGAGTTCTTCTCTCTTTGGTGAATAAAAAATGTGGGTATTTGAAATAGACCAAGGGATAGGAAGAAAAACTGACCCTTTAAAATATATTTCCTTTAAGTTGTAAAAATCAGAACTATTTTCTGGCTTTGGCTCTTTATGCTTTCTTTCCCTATGGGATTATTGAAACCAAATTCCAGCTGTTTTTTTTTTTTTTCCTTACTTTTTGGATAACTGGAAGCATCCATGATTGAGAGCCTGATTTTACTACTCCCAGCATTTGCCACCTTCTGTCCTTGCATTGCTCTTGGGACGTTCCATTTTGGATAAACTGTGATTTGAAACATCCTCAAGAGGTAAAAGTTACTAGTCTCAGATCTTTCCTAAGAGTGACTATTAGAATTTTCTGGGGAAGGTCACTATATGATACGAACCTTCAGCTAATAAGTGACCAACTGTGGAGAGAACGTGCAAGCTAAGAGAAAGGGAGCGAGGGCACATGCTTTGGGATTCACACCCAACCTGAAGAATCTGAAACAAAAAAGTTAGCTTCTTGCTTATGTACAGGCCTTGTCCTCCTTCGGTCTGTAACCCCAGGACA
Organism: Martes martes; assembly: GCF_963455335.1. Taxonomy (NCBI): domain Eukaryota; kingdom Metazoa; phylum Chordata; class Mammalia; order Carnivora; family Mustelidae; genus Martes; species Martes martes. Next base: position 61,959,711 of record NC_137903.1, on the reverse strand, counting down.
GCTCACTGACCCTCTTCAAAAGAAGACCCTGTTGGTGGTTCTGAGCCACGGGAGCGGATATGCCTACAAAGACACTGGGGAGCCAGCCCGTACATGACGCTTCCTTCCGTCCGTGCCTGTCACTCTCTAGTTATATGATCTGGGACACTTTGCTGTCATTGCACATTTGCTTAAGGTGGGCCATGCTGTTTCTGGGTTTCGTCCTGTACGACTGTTTCCCCTTGGCCCCACCCCCACTCCCGTCAGCTTTCAGGACCCTCAGACCCCTTGAACAAATACACATACACCTTTGCACACACACATACATGTTCACTACAGTCTACCTAAAGTAATTATGCTTACTGGGTATGTTGTTGACATTAACTTTCATGTCTCAGTAAGTAGAACTCTTGAGGAAGCCTGACATGGTTCTTTGGGTGGAAATCTGGCTGTCTCTGAGCGATCCTACCAGGAATTTTGACTTCCTGCCCTCTTTTTTTTTTTTTTTTTAACACATTCTTCTCTTGTTTCTTTTTTTAAAGATTTTATTTATTTGACAGAGATCACAAGTAGGCAGAGAGGCAGGCAGAGAGAGAGGAAGGGAAGCAGGTTCCCCGCTGAGCAGAGAGCCCGATGCGGGGCTCGATCCCAGGACCCTGAGATCATGACCTGAGCCGAAGGCAGAGGCTTAACCCACTGAGCCACCCAGGCGCCCCGACTTCCTGCCCTCTTAATATGAATCAGTCCATACATGAGCCCCTGCTCAGTGCCTCACATTGGATCCTGCCCAGTGCCTGGACATCGTTTCATGTAATCTCTGCCCGAAAGGAGTTAAAAACCTCGTTGAGTAAATAAAGCAGAACTGCCAAAAATCTTTGATGGCAAAACCTAGTAATGACAAAAACATCAGGTTCAGCTCTCCTCGAGAACTGGAGCTAATTATGCAAGCTGGTTTTGCAACTCGGAATCAAGAAGGCATGAAATTGTAATCGCAGAAGGCAAGCTAGCAAAACTTAAAATGCTCACACCCTTTGACACAAAAATGCCACTTCTAGGAATTTATCAAATGGTTATGTTTAGACTACTGTACAAAAATTACATATAATTTTTGCATCACTATTACTTTGCTAAAAGAAAATAAAAAAAATAAGCCTACCTCCATCAGTTGGGGACTAATTAAAATAAATTATGGAGGATTCGTACAACAGAATACTATGCAGCCATTAGAAAGAATGAAGTAAATTTAAGTAGTTAAATGTGCCCTCATGTAGATGTAAGCTCTTTCTCTATGTGACCTCATTTAATATTTGTGACAACTGCATGAGATAGGTTCTGGTATAATCTCCCCTACAAATGTAAAAACTAAGGCTCAGAGATGTTTAGTAATTTGCCCAAGGTCACACAGCTGGTGAGTGGTGAAGGAGGATTCAGCTGAGCTTGTTGGTCTCCAGAGGCAGTATTAGCAACAGAGATTAATCTAGACGTAGAACTGGAGAGCCCAGAAGGAGAGGGGAGGTGGGAAAGGGGACTTTGGTTTTTGTATGGCTTGAAATTTCCTACTAAACACATCTAATAACTTGGTCGTTAAAAAGTTAATTTTTCAAAGGCATGCTGGCTGGCTTCCCTTCATTTCTGTTTGCCAGTTACCACACAGGAGAAATGTGAGAACCAGATAACCAAATTAACAGTTTTCATTCCACGTAGCAAAAAACTTTTTTCTTCTTGTTATTTGTAAGAGCTTAAAAAACACGTTTTTGCATTGAATTCCTACACAAGTAATGTTGAATGCCTACCATCTGTACCACTGTTATACATATCTATTTTCAAATTCTGAATGTGTCTATAATACTGTCTCGCCCTCAAAAGAGTCATAATCGCAGCTATCTTCAGGCTCTTCAACGCAAAGTCATCTAGCCTTAATCTGATTCATTTGGGGTCTAAAATCTAATTAACCTCTTGTAGTCATTGGGTAAAATTAGGAAGGCCAGCAAAATCCCAGCTTCCCTTGACAGATCAGAAATGCTGAATTCCCCATGCCCTTTCCACTATCTAAATGATACTGCAAATCTAAAGATTTCTGCCAATACAAGTTTTAGCACAGTGTTCAAACTTCTGCTCAAATAGCTCTTACAGTGCATGATAATTCCTTGTGTTGTATCCACGCTCCTGAGCAGACGAAGGTCTGTTCGAGAACAGCTGTAATAGTGCTTCTGCTGATCTGCTTCTGTAGCACCTAGCTCGGTGTTCCAGAATTACTTGCTGTATAAGGAATTGTGCATGCCATGTCAGTTTTGCACCTTTTTACAATCCTTTTTTATGTATCTCAGGCTAACTCCTGCTCATCAGATACTTTGCTCTAGGTCACTCTATAATAAAAAGCCCCCAAGATTTTAAAAAAAGAGTCCTTTATTTTTTTAAGGTTTTATTTATTTGAGAGAATACAGGAGCAGTGGGGAGCAGAGGGAGAGTGAGAAGCGGACTTCCCACTGAGCAGGGAGCCCGACATGGGACTCCATCCCAGGACCCTGAGATCATGACCCAAGCCAAAGAAAGGCAAATGCTTAACCAACTGAGCCACCCATGAGCCCCAAAAAGAGCACTTTATTAATGCATTTGGACAATAGTGATTGGTACTGAGTTTGCAAGAAAAGCCAGGAAACCTGGTTGAATCAAAACAGTCCTCTTACTCCTGGCGCAGATACACATAGAGTTTTCAAACTTTTTTGCTTCATCATTGTTTATTATCCCTCACAAAAAATCTTCAGGGGAGGGCTTTCTATTGTCCTTCTCTTTGATATTTAGTTTGGATAACTATCCTCAAAGCCTTACAGTGTTTCAGTTGAATTTTTCCCAATGTTAAAAAAAAATCCTTCCTCCTAACTCCTGTATTCCCAATTTATTTTGAAATCATTAGTTTTCTGCCACTAGGAGGTGACTATCTTTTGTAATTTCCATTTTACACATACATAATATTTAATTTATCATTTACAAATACTCCATTGTGCACACAGAGCTTCCTTAGCGGAAGTCACCTGTCCTTTCAGATTTTCTTTCTACAGCAACGCCATCTGTCTCACAAACGTCCCGCCCTTCCTAATCCCCGCCAGGCCTGACCTGGCTCCCCTCTGTCTCTCAGGCTTTGAAGCACCAACACGGACCACAGGAACACTGTCAACCCCTGAGGAAAATGAGTAGGGAGGAGGACTAGAATCAGCACAGCCTAATTCCTATCCCTACTCCCCTTTCCTCCAAAGTAGCTAACGTCTGAAGACCACCTAAAAACAAACAGAAAAAATTGTTTGCTGATGTCATCCCATTTATTAATTGATTTATCCAGTTACAGTGTGAGTTCTGACTGTCTATGCCGTGCTCCTCCGTAAGTTTGTACAAGGTCCTGGACCAAGACAGGGAATAAGCAAGCGAGCAGACCCAAATCCAGTTAAATAACCTATCGAACTAAAGAGAACACATAGATACTGGGGAAACAAGTAGCATATGGTTCCTCCCTCAAGGGAGTACAGTTTAGTGGAGAAGCCCCCCTAGCAAATCATCATATGACAATTGCTAATTGCTATTCGTGTAGACGGGTAGTATGGGCATCTGCAGGGGGGACATCTGAGTGAGAAGGATGACCAATGGAAGGTGTCCAAAGGAGAGGAGTTTTTGGATTTTTCAACTTAGAACGAGCACTATGTTTTTTTTTTTTTTTTTTTTTTTTTTCCCTTGTAAAAGTCTTTTTTTTTTATTTAAATTCAATTTGCCAACATATAGTACGTCATTGGTTTCAATGTAGTGTTCAATCATTTATCAGTTGTGAATAACACCCAGTACTCATCACATCACGTGCCCTCTTAATGCCCATTACCCAGTTACACCAGCTCCCCACCCACCTCCTGCAAATGTCTCTTTTTTTTTTTTTTTTTTTTTTTTTTTTTTTTTTTTAATTTTTTATTTATTTTCAGCGTAACAGTATTCATTGTTTTTTCACCACACCCAGTGCTCCATGCAATCTGTGCCCTCCCTAATACCCACCACCTGGTTCCCCCACCCTCCCACCTCGCCCCTTCAAAACCCTCAGGTTGTTTTTCAGAGTCCATAGTCTCTCATGGTTCACCTCCCCTTCCAATTTCCCTCAACTCCCTTCTCCTCTCCATCTACCCTTGTCCTCTATATTATTTGATATGCTCCACCAATAAGTGAAACCATATGATACTTGACTTTCTCTGTTTGACTTATTGCCATCAGTACATGTATAGATGTCCTTCAACTGTGGATAGTCTTATTTTGCATGTTTCAGTGTTCTCTGTGAATAAATCCTACTGATATTTCCTTCCTCCCCCTCAGCACCGTATTTTGAGATTAATCCACGTTTTTACATATAGGTCTAGTTCACTTGTTTTAACTGCTGCATGGGATTCTGTTGTAAGCACATGAAATATGTATCCAACTTGGCCAATGAACATTGGACTTGTCTCTACCCCTTGTGGCTTTGTGATTGTGGCTTTGCTTAAACAGAGATTTTTAATTCTAATTCAGTTAAATGAATCTATGTTTTATGGTTCATGCCTTTTGTGCTTATTGAAGACATCTTTTTCAGCTCAAGTTCATGAAGATAGCCTCCTCCCAGTTTTTGTGAAAATTAGTTTCTTTTACACATGTCTTTATGCTCCGTCTTCCATATCAGTAACCCTCCCCGACCTGGTCCCCTTGGGCAGCAGTCTAGAAACAGGTCTAATTCCTGAGTCAGAAGTAGTTTTGGTTTAGTTCCTGGTCAAAGGCAGTGTCCTTCTTGCTCACGGGACTCACAGCTTTCTGAGCACTGTAGCTCCAGATGGAAGTAAAGCCTTAGCTCCTCAGTCTCGCTGCCCTGAACTGGGGAGCTGCTCCAGGTTCTTCCATGGAGCTCTAGGAGCCTCTGGTCCCCTCTGCCTGGGACTGCTCTCTGCTGCCCCAGCCCGGTCACTTCCAGGGCACAGCCCCCTGAGGCAACCCCTCCTTCACTTCCTGTGTCTCTCTTGCTCGGATCTATTTATAGAGATATGTGTCTCGCTTTAAAGGCTGGCTCTTTCTTTTTGATTTCTCTTTTTTATATATTCTTCACTATTTCTCTGTGTCTGGAGAAGAAATGGCACATCAAGGTACAAAATTTTTGAGTCGTGACTCCTTAGTTCTCCTTATAACAGATTCTTGGAAAGGGTAGCAGTTCACTACACAGTGAGCGATGCTGAAAGGCAATTGTAGATGATAGGAAGAGTAGGTGGCATGCCCGGAGACCAGAATGAGAAGGGTTTGGGAAATGGGGAGCAGGTTGGTATGACTAGTAACAGAGATGACACGTGGGACCCAAGGACAGGTGCGGCAGATCTGCTAATCCATCAGTCACCCCTAAAAATCACATAAAACACCTAAAGCACCAAACACTGAAGAAGAGAGAAATAGGGAAAACGAAGTCAGTGCTACTCTACAGAAAACATTACAGATTTTAAAACCTGCTCCCATCAGTTCAGCGAAGAACAGAGTGCTGGTGTTGTATGTCTGCTCCAGAAATAAGAAACCTGAGGCTCCAGGAATCTAAGTGATGTGTAGAACTGACCCCTCTTCTGCCCTGTCCCTTGTTCTTTCCAGCAACCACCATTCCGAGCATAAACATACAGCAAAAAGCCTGCCAACCCTGAATGCATCTTAGCCAAAGCAATGCAATCAGAAACAGTTGGAGTTGAGGCAAATTTCCTTGGCGCTCCTCGATTCTACGTTCAGGTTTTTCTCCTGTTTGTCTCTCATCTGGACTCAAAACCTAAATTTATAAATAGTCCATACTGCTTACTTACCCTATGGCACAAAAGACGGATAAGTTTCAATAGCTACTACCCCAAATTTGCATTTTGATTAGAACAAAGGAAGTAACTCCCAACCGTACAGGTTCTGAGTAATACTGGCCCTCCAAGGATCCGCATTTGAGGCCAAACTCCTCACCAGTGCTCCCTAAATCACGTGACTTAGACATCGCTATGCGTCTACACAGAAGAATCAAACTGCCTTTGCAGCAGTGAGGTGTGAACTCATTTAACTCGATTACAAGGGTCTCAAACAAAAAGTTAGTATCTCCCTGTTAACAAAAGTACTCTTTTATGTTTAGTTCTACAATGGTCACTCATTTACTCAACAAATATTCCAATTTAATGGGTTAATGATGACTATTATAAAGTGAAAATATTATTTAAGGATGCATGCTAGAAAACATCACCTTGATCAAATCATGCTTCTTTCTGAAATTCAATCATGCTACAACTTGCTTACAAAAACCGAATAATGGAGAAGACTAAGATCGACCAGATATTTCAAGTGACCAAGGGTCAACTTGACTTACTTTTGCTGAATTTGTGTTTTATTGTTTTTCCTAGTCTAATAACCCAAGCTCTCTTTAAGTAATTAGAGAGTTTAAATAATCTCTTTCCCGACACTCTTACTATATCTAAGCCATGCCTAAAAACTACTTTCTGAATTTCTTAAATCCCTGGGCAGGAGGAGGGGGAAGCTCTTAGAAACCCCATTCAGTAAGATGTTCCATCATTTTTTTTTTTAAAGATTTTATTTATTTATTTATTTATTTTACTTATTTATGGAAAGAACACAATTGGGGGGAGGGACGGGGGAGAGGGAGATAGAATATCTCAAGCAGGCTCCAGTGTGAGTGCAGAGCCTGACACAGGGCTTGATCTCAGGACCCTGAGATCATGACCTGAGCCAAAATTAAGAGTCCAGTGCTCAACCAACTGAGCCACCCAGGTGCCCCAATGTTCCATCTTCTTATGTCGTAATAGAGCAATTTGAAACCCTCCACTTAAAATATGTCTTCTCTCTAATTTCCAATCTCTAGTGTAGAGAGAAGGGTGGCTTCATTTGAACTCTAAGTCATCAATCCTCCAAATTCTTAAAGAATAATAAATACCGGATTTCTCTGTAAGATAAAAAAAAATAATCCAGTTCCTTTAAGCAAATTTTTAATCACTGCTCTATTTTTCTTTGCTATTAACAATCATTGAACCAAGAACCAAATTGGAGTTTAGCAAAGGTGTGCTCATCAGATAAATCATAGTTGCTGCAAGTTTTTTTTTAACATCTTAATTTTATTTTATTTTTTTCAGTGTTCCAAGATTCCTTGTTTATGCACCACGCCCAGTGTTCCATGCAATACGTGCCCTCCTTAATACCCACCACCACGCTCACCCAACCCCCCACTCCCCTCCCCTCCAAAACTATCAGTTTGTTTCTCAGAGTCCACAGTGTCTCATGGTTCGTCTCCCCCTCTGATTTCCCCCAAATCACTTTTACTTTCCTTCTCCTAATGTCCTCCATGTTATTCCTTATGTTCCACAAGTAAGTGAAACCATGATAATTGATTTTCTCTGCTTGACTTATTTCATTCAGCATAATCTCCTCCAGTCCCATCCATATTGATAAAAAGTTGGGTATTCATCCTTTCAGATGGAGACATAATATTTCATTGTACATTTGGACCACATCTTTATCCATTCGTCTGTTGAAGGACATCTCATTTCTTTTCACAGTTTGGCTATTGTGGCCATTGCTGCTATGAACATTGGGGTGGAGATGGGCCTTCTTTTCACTACATCTGTATCTTTGGGGTAAACACCCAGTAGTGCAATTGCAGGGTCACAGGGTTTGCTGTAAGTTTTTAAGTGCATACTGTAGGCTTTGGAAATGCTTCACCTAAATAGCTTTGAGTGGGGAACATACGGTGTGAAAGTGGTGAACTGTGTTCTTTGTTCTCCCAGGTTTTCAGGGTGTGGGATGTACAGACTCTTTCGCTATTACAAGTGTTCCATGACAGCCACGGGGGACCAGGAGACATGCAGATTTATTCCATGGTATACGATTCCAATCATGGTATGCTTATCACAGGTGAGTGTGCCCAATTAACAGCAGGCAAAACTCCCATCTTGACTTCAAGCATTTTTTTAACTAACACTTGAGCACTAACTAGAAGAAAAATAGAAGCAGACGGGGAATGTGTTAACTGTGATTCATCACAGTAGATATTTCATTCAGTTCCACTCCTTCCTGTCTTTCCATGGCCGGGTAGATAAAATGTGCACCTGCGCTTCCTTGGTAAAACTAGGTCAGCGCTCTAAGTTCTTGAGCCTCCGAAGATGGCCTCGGGCAGAGCAAGAAGTGGGATGTGATGTGTTGCTGCATAAAAGGCAAAGCCAGCTGCATTCCAGCTCTTGGGAGCTGGAATATGAGCCGTCTCTGAGGGACTGCACCAGCATCCATGTCCCCTTTCTTCAGTGAGGCAGTTTGGCCCCATGCATTCTGGTACTGAGACAGTTAGAAGGTGCTGCCGTCCCCACCTGCCTTTGCATCTAGACCATAAAATGGAGAGAAAACAGAGTCCCAAATGACAGTTCCGCAGCGTGATGCCAACAGATTTGTTGCCTCCTTTATTTGTTGTCTCTTAAAAACACGCTTCCTAAAGACACAAAACGTTCTGCTAGGCATTTACATTAAACGCTGCTCACATGCATGCCTTCAGGCCTTAGAAGAAAAATGAATGCTATTACCAATACTTCCTCCTTCTGGAACACCAGCCCAGAATGCATTTCCTAAGCACTTTCCCACTGACCACCTGTTCTGAGTTCCTGTGGGATTAATTAGGGCGGGGAGCCATGTAGGAGACATGCATTTGAAATGGTTGGTGCTATCTCTGCTAGTGGAGAATATAATTATTTTTAACTCTGGGTTTGTTTGGGTTTTTTTCTGGATTAGGAGTGAACTAGCACTTCATGCTTGATAGATAATTTTACATCTTGTAAAACAGAACTTAATTCTAGGTGTAAGCACTCCTCTTCTATATTAGCTCTTCCAAAAATAACATGCTAATAACTGCAAGCAAATTTTCTCCTAGTATCCTTACTTGCATGTTTGATTAGTGGGCTCAGCATCTCCAACCCATTTATCACCAGAATAACTAAGGACTCAAGTATCAAGACAAAAGAAGAAGAAAAAGGAGGAGGAGGAAATCAAGATTGCTTCCCGGTTTTATGTAATTTTGCTAGTACTTTGCTTATAAAAATACACAGCTCTGTGTGTCACTTACATTGACTGCTGCCATCAACTTGACATCAGAATTACATGAAGCTTATCTCCCAGACTTGACTTCATGCTTTGATTCCAAAGAAGCCACTATAGTAACCTAAACCCCGATGACAGCAGCATCACATTCTGGAAATGCTTTGTAGAATATACCATTGTTACTGTCACTGTCCTTTGTATTATTCCTCTGTTACAACAACTCCTTTTTGGAAAGTTCTTTTACAAAGTGCTTTCATGTGCTTTGTTTCATTTGACCTGCACAACCCCCACAGAAAGTAGGAATTATTACTTATCCTAGTTTATAACTGACACACTGAATATTAAGCAGTTCAGATGACCAGTAGAAAAACACCAGGACTGGTGCACCTGGGTGGCTCAGTCAGTTAAGCATCCAACCCCTGATTTCGTCTCAAGTCATGATCTCGGGTGGTGAGGTCAAGTCCCAGGTCGAGTTCCATGCTCAGTGTGGACTCTACTTGAGAGTCTCTCTCTCTCCCTACCACTTCCCCTCCTTCTCCCCACCCCACCCGCCACAGGCTCGATCTCCTTCTAATAAATAAAACAACAACAAAAACCCACCAGGTTAAAAGGTAGAGCTGGGATTCAATCCCAAAGCATCCGGCTTCTGAAACCACATTCTTTCTCTGTAACTGCATTGTTTCCACAGCAGTGGTGAAAACATAGAGGATTACCACTAGTTCATAAGCATATCTAGCTGTGTTGGTGTGGGTTCTGAATAAAGCGAGTCACAATATAATGTTAAAAGCTCTACCAGGAAGCTCTGAGTGTTGGTCATCTGGCTACCATATTCCTCTCGTATTTCCATATTAGAATATTTGAACTGAGAAATATTACCAAAAAAAAACTTTTTAAGTCCTTCTCTACACACGAACAGATTTTAATCTTAAAATTTAAGCAGCTTTAGGAAAGGGCTTCGTTAACTCCTGGGGCGCCTTTTCCTACAGATAAGATTGGAAAATGGTGAGAAACCCAATACAAAGTGACCTTTGATAATTTAATCTCCACAACAATAAAACAGAGAAGTTTCATTTTGTCTGATCTTTAAAATGCTTTGGGATTCTTACTTACATTTCGAGACATTACACCAACACAGAATACATAGTTGGTTTTGAGAGTTAAATCACATTTGCCATTTGTAGTGTCTCTGTAAAACCAAACCAGCACCCTTAGGAAACCGCAAATGAGGTATATTTGCTCTCCACCTACTTCCCCACGTTGATTTGGAAATTGATCTTATTGAACATTGATGTTGCAAGCACTGGCCTGTAACCGTTCTCATTCATTATATTTAATAAGACTGTGTTTACAGAGTGCTTTATCAGTTGTTGGTCGGAAAAGGCTAACAATAAATTCCAATCACTAGAAGGAAGCTTACCTTCAGCAGAAAGCTGACCATTGCCGTGACTACTGGACACCAGATGGAGAGGCATGCGGCAGGCACTCTCAAGAAGGAAAAATATAGACTATAAAAAAAATAGAAAATTAGGGATCACTGAAAAGAGGATATCGATAAATCCAATGGCCTGCACTTGAAAATTAATGATGGCCTCAACAAATGCTTTTCTCTTGCTGAATAACATTTGCTTTTTTTGTCAAAAATGTTTTAGAGAAAATAAGTGTATCTTCACTTCATTAGATATCCTAGGAATCAATATTACTAACCTCGCCGATGGGTTGTTTCTAAACACGACTGTTTGGGTAAAATCCTTTGTGCTTCAGAACTTCTAATGTTGGGTGTTTGTGACAATCTTCTTTCTGTTCCAGGATCTAGTGTTATGGACATGTACCCTCTAACCAGGATGGTACAAGATACAAAACAGATCCCTCACACTCATGAACGAGAAATCAATGTCATGCTTTACAACAGATATTTTCACCAAGTACTTACTGTCTGTTCTGAATCCATCATTAAGGTGAGTGTATATTGGCTCTTCAGAAAGAAAAAGGCAAAGCAGAACGTTCTCTTTTGACAGGTAAGGCTTTGCGTGATTAAGTAAATGTAGTGGCCTGTGTGATGAGATCGACAGTATAGCTATTTTTAAACACTCACGAACACAAGAAAAACAAGTATTTTAAGCCAGCTCAGACTGCTTGCTATTAAGCTGCAGCCTCAATGAAATAAATAAAGCTAGTTTTTTACTATTGGAATAGGAATTTTAAAGGAAATATACCAAGGAAGGAGTACTAGGATGGATGATGGATGGATGGATGGATGGTGGATGGATGATGGATGGATGGTGGATGGATGGATGATGGATGGATGGCGGATGGATGGATGATGGATGGATGGTGGATGGATGGATGATGGATGGATGGCGGATGGATGGATGGTGGATGGATGGCGGATGGATGGATGATGGATGGTGGATGGATGATGGATGGATGGTGGATGGATGGATGATGGATGGATGGTGGATGGATGGATGATGGATGGCGGATGGATGGATGATGGATGGTGGATGAATAGATTAGATAGATATAGGTAGATTAGATAGATTGATAGATTTTTAAATCTGAGTTATAGGCAGAGGATAGGATAAAAAGGAAGGGAGAGGAATTTATAATGTTTACTATAACCCCTATAGATGCAGGATATGTGCCATGTGCCTTAAATCCATGATCTTATTTAATCATATTTAATCATACTGGTTCCATGTGGACAGATAAAGGGTTCCATTTAAAGATAAGGAAACAGGGACTCATGGAGGTCAAGCAACTCACCCCAGATTGCATAACTAGTAAGCATCATAGCTGGGGTGTGTACCCAGGTTGGCCTGATGTAGCTCCCTGTGTCTATTCCTGTGCATTCCACCTCCTGACACTACCGTGCTCCCCAGAGGCCGGGGTATGCAGCCATCCTAAGTGCGTCAGTAATTACAACCACTGAAGCCATCTAGCGGTGATGACCGGCAGTGTTTGCTTCAAAGGGCCATCCCTTTATTTCATGCTTGCCCTCCGAAAGGAGACATCTGGAGCAGTAGAGAGTGTCCTCTAGAGACCCCTTAAGTCTCTTCTCAATCCCGGACCCTCTGTGCTCATCTGCTGGAGATTTTCTCAGGCCAAAATCTGGGAGTTCAGTTCACGGTCACCTAGTTCTGATAAGCCTACAGAATAAAACCTACTCCGTTTTCATGAAATACTGACCTCTAGCAGGGACATGGTTTCCCTGTGAGGGGAGAAGCAGGAAACTCACATCTAGGTGAGTTTTCATACCCGATGGCTTGCTTGAAGAGAGATTATACTTCAGGCCAGAACATAGGTGACCTCTGAGACCCATTCATGCAGTGTCATTCATTTCTCTTCTCCTTTAAGGACCTTGTCTGCACTTGGATCACTCATAGGTTGAGAATGTGGGCTCTTGAGTCAGACTGGCCTCAGTCAGGTCAGTCAGGGGCCCTCGGTTGGCCTCCAGATGATTCCACAAGCTCCCTCTGGTCTTGCTCTCCCTCCCTGATCCCAGCTGCGATGACTATCTTTCAGCTCCCTGGAGGGGCAACGTGCCTTCTCATCTCTGGCCCTCTGCTTATGCTGCCTCGGCCCCACAGACCCGGAGGGTGAAGGTCTGTCCTGCCAGTGCAGTTTCATTACTCACGGACAGTCTGGTTTACATGTGAGCACAGCAGATCCACGAAGAAGGAGAGATTTAGACCGAAAGGCTAAAGGTCTAGAGCCTCGACTGTGTTTCCAAAGAGAGAGAATGATGTATCTTGACATGTTTCTCGATTTTATGATTATACCCAGCCTGATTATACAGACAGTCTTCTCTGAAGTCTCTCTCTCTCCCCGCCTCCCTCTAAGAGCGAGGCCCATGCCCCTCATCAGAACACTTCTTGAAAAGGTCAGTGAGCCCCCTCCTCAGGGTTCTCTCATTCTGCCCTGGGACTCCTGGCTAATTCGGATGAGTGTCAACAGGGAATAAATCCAGTTTGATTTTTGTTGTTGTTGTTGTTGGCTGTACTTGTAATGGTCACGTTGCTCTCTGGCTGCTAATCTTGCTTCATGCTCACAGCAGCAAAACTGGCGACTTCCTCCCCAGAAGGCTGCCCGGAATAGTCAGTCTGTCTCCATCGCCGAGGTACGCAGCAGACACGCTCGGGCATCCCAGGAACCACTCGACAGCACTGCATCTGTTAGAACTTTCTTCGGTCAAACCGGCAGTCAGGCCAGGATGTTGGAAAAGACTTTAGAAGAGCACAGCACCGATCTGGAGGCTGTTGTGAATACTGTAAAATTTTTGGAAGAGCCGAAGGGTATATGGATGACTTGATTTTTTGTTGTTGTTCTTTCCTACAGGTTTGGGAACTCGAGACTGGCCTCCAAATATACCAGATTTTAGACCCTCATGGCTTCAGTGTTGAGCTGACTTCGGCAGCTATTGATGAGACTGGATTTCTTTTTGCCACAGGGGCATACAACGGTCAGATCCCTAACCCAAATAGGGCCTCCCTGCTTTAGTGCCCGAGAATTTGTGCTAGGAGCTCATCTGCTGCGTGGGTTGGAGACAGAGAGAACACGAAGCAGGCTGGCATGTGTCAGCATGCCACAGAGACAGCTCTGCCTGGCTGAACAGCAGCAGACTCTGCTGTAATGGGCATCAAGGCCCGGCTGTCCATGCCTCCCGCTGCATTTATATCATGGCTTTAACGTTCACGGAAGTCTTTCACGCATATCTCATCCCATCCTTGGCAGGAATGGTGTTGCACGGACGCCTTTTGTCCTTTTAGTTTTGGGGACCGTCAGCTAAGGGATGGACGTTTACATTTAGGAGATTTGGGGACCAGACAAAACTCCAGCCAGCTTTGTTGTACAACACCCAGATTTCTACACGGGACTTAGGAGTCTCAGCTCCTTGGGGGCATGTCGGGCTCAGTGGTGTTATGTCACTTGCTGCTTCTCAAGCTATAGAGAACTGCGTAGAACTTTCTAGAACTAAGCACTCCGGCCTGCCTCCCTTTTCACCTCACCTTGCTCTGACCTCCCACGAAAGAACTACTTTACCTAGACGATATGACCCACTTGTATGCACTACTCATAGTTTATTTATTCTAGAGATGTATTTACTAAGAAATTCTTGCTTGGAAGCCAGTGGGTGGGATAAGTGAACATCCTGATGTGAAAGTCTGATTTTTCCAAGTGTGACAGATAACAGTACACACGAAATGAAATCATGAATGCTAAGTTGATGAGGTGTGAGTAAACGCAACTGTCGTGCATGCGGGACAGTTCTCCAGAAGGCAGTCTCAACTGCTCTATGAGCATGCTCGCCATACATATGAAAATCAGTTGTAATAGAAAGTCTGAGCAAAGTACACAGCTGTTATCAGGCATAAGCCTTAGCGATTCATCCAGATGACTAAGATAGTACTGTTTGCAGGCAAGAAAGTCCTAGTTCATTGTTAGTGTTAGGGTCTAGAATCTCTTCAAACATGCCCAGTTTGTTCTCCTCAGAGGTCATTGACAAAGATGCTGTGACATCCTAGAGCAGCCTGGAAAGTAGGATTCTCTGGCTCTCAGAGCACAAGCCAGCAGTGCCCCTCATTCCTCTCCACCTCCCACCCCCCACCTAAGCTAAGCAATAGCCCTCTGCCCTGTTAAATTTGACTGCCAAAGTCCTGAGGCAACGAGAAATCCGTGCTGTGACCCTGTGGTCCACATAATCAGGAATGAACGAGTACATTCCTTCTTTCCATTGTTTGTATGACTATGTTCCTCCAGACCATTAAGTCCTTGAGGGCGGGAACCACACCTGCTCATTTGGCATTTGTAGCTCCTCACAAAGTGCTGAGGACATAGGGAGAGTTTAGTCAGTGTTTAATGATGTTGGGAACAAACAAATGGTAGGAGTTGTGAGTGTTGCTGATAGAGAGAACCTGGCAGAAGGAAATAAAAACAACATAGTGAGAACATTATGGATGTCCAGCAGGAGTAGAGCTGGGGATAAGACATGGGGGCGGGGGTTGGGATTAGGGTCAAGCAAAGGGAAGAAAGTGCTGTGACGAGCAGTCCCCTAGATCCTAAACCTGAGGTGACCCCTGGAAAAGCCCATGTGAAGAGACTTCCTACATGGAGTGATGATCTAGAAATAGCCATTCAATAACCACGCCATTTATCACGCCTCCTGGCCTCTTCATCGAGCTCCCTGAAATCAAACGACCCAAGTTAAGTGCCAAGAAAGTAGGATTTCACATGTAAGAAGAAACTTAACACCCGTGTTGTATTTTCTTCCCATGTAACCGATAAAACAACTCAAAGCTTGATAGATTCCTACCTGCTAGAATTCTCTTAAAAGTTTTATCACCCAATAAGAACAACAGTCATCAAACACGTCAGCGCCTTAGGAAAAGTGATGTCACTGGATTGCGCTTTCACTATGAATGGCAATTATGGCTTGATATTAGACAAATGGAAAGATATTGGGGAGTGTTCAGCAACCTGGAGCGTTTGGGAGACTAAGGACAGAAAAGATGCCCTTCAGCCAGAAAGCTCAGGAGAGTCTGAGTGTGTCCAGAAAAATGCCACAGATTTCAACATATTGCTGTCCTGTTCATTTTTATCAGCCTGTGACAAATGAAGGCATACAGAAATGTATTTTGTGCACAGCGATGCTGAGGAGACTCACCGGTCACTCTGAGTCGGAAATAAATATACGATAAATTGTTGGCAGAACTCTTTCAATTAGATCGATTTTGTCTGAGATTAAAAAACAAAAACAAAACAAAAAACAAGCTTTCTATACATTATTTGTATCTACATAGTCTTTTTCCTGTGTGCTCAGGAACGATTAAGATCTGGGACTTCGGCAGCGGGCAGGAGATGAAAATGTTGCCGGAAGGGAAGGACTGGAAGGAGGAAGAGCACTGGCTGCGGCACCTGGTTTTCCTGAAAGCCCAGGAGAAACACCAGTACTTGATCCTCACCTTGGAGCGCGATGGGAAGATCAAAATGGTCCAGGTGAGCGGTGCCGGCTTTGTGTTTGGGCTCGACGCGCTCTTCCGTGAGAATCGGTGGAGTTACGGGAGGAGTCCCATCTCACTCTTCTCCAGCCAGTCAGCTGAGAATAGCAGCTCTCCACCGGTCTTCCTAGGAGGCTCTTAGTTAAGAGCATCCTTGCTCAGGTCCAAGCCAAGAGTGAAAAAGGACTAGCAGCTCAGGGGCAGCATCTCAGCTGCCCAGAGTTTGCTGAAGCAGAGTCAGGAACCTCTGCAGCAGGTACCAGAAAGGTGAAACTTACCCGCAGCTTTTGCCCCTGACATGGCTTCTCCCCTCATCTAGGGAGAATTCACGGGCAGAGCTGCCCCCCAGCAGGCTCCGTGCAAGGGGGCAGGGATTCCTCTCTGTCCTTAGAACCCATCATGCATTCAGGGACGCTCAAGCCAATTTTTCAGTTTGTCACCAAAATTGCTTTGTTTACTTTAAGGTTAATGATGCAATCTGCTCAGGGCCATTTCGGGAGGATTGAGGTAGGCTAATTTATTTTTTTTTCTGTGAGTCTGTTACCACCGAAGAATGCTAATGCCTACTTCATATTTAAGATGAAGGCCAGATCATTTATCCTGGCTACCGAGTGGATCTCTCTGCCTGGAGCTCAAGGACTCATTGACTTTATTATTCTCCTTCTGAAAGCTGAGAACAGAAAAAAAGAAAATCTTAAATTAGGTTAGCAATCATGAAATTTCAGCATTGATTAAGGTGACTGATGGTGCTACTGCTGGAAAAAAGGAGTGAAAAACATCCCTGATTCAACATACTCTCCCCGTGTTGTCTGAGCCACCCAAACAGCACCAGAGAAAGGAATTTCCCAGGAAAACTCTATAACACAACAATGGATTGACTTCCCTTCTTCAAGGGAGTACAACTGACCATCAGCATGCTTTTCCCAAGAGACCATGTCTATTACAAACACTCCCTTTTTTAACGACTGCAAAAAACAGCCTGGTGCTGCTCCCACATCAGAATTGGTTTTGGTTTTACTGCAGCATTTGTCACTTTGATTATTCTGGTTCTCCATGTCTCCGAAATCCATAGACGGAGCTTGATGAAGATGGAAAATCTCTCTTATTCATACTTCCATTCTTGCTCTGCCTGAGCAGGTACTCGTCAAGGATTGAGAGAATGAAGCAATTCTGGAAACCTTTTATAAAATATACAATAGTAAATGTTTGGGGAGGGTTTTTGTTGTTTTCTTTTTTAAGATTGTATTTATTTATTTGAGAGCAAGCAAGTGGGTGAGAGAGCACAGAGAGAGAGGGAGAAGCAGGCTCCCCGCTGAGCAGGGAACCCGATGCAGGGCTCGATCCCAGGACTCCAAGATCATGACCTGAGCCAAAGGCAGACGCTTAACCAACTGAGTCAGGCAGGTGCCCCAATGTTTGGAAAGTTTTAGGGAATTTTTGTTAATGTTAGAGGGAAGAGCTTTACAATAAGCGTAATGTTGAATGCACATTTACTTATCATTTATGGTTAATGTCTTATTATTATTACTTATTATTATTATTTGCCTATTAAAAATAAGATATGGTTTGGGGCACCTGGGTGGCTCACTGGGTTAAGCCTCTGCCTTCAGTTCAGATCATGATCTCAGGGTCCTGGGATTGAGCCCTGCATCAGGCTCTCTGCTCGGTGGGGAACCTGCTTCCCCCGCCTCTCTCTGCCTGCCTCTCTGCCTACTTGTGATCTCTCTCTCTCTCTCTCTCTCTCTGTCAAATAAATAAATAAATAATCCTAATAAGAAAATAAGATATGATTTGATTCACATACTTACTTTCTAGAGTACTGTTGACCCTTGAACAACATGGGTTTGAATGGCGTGGGTCTACTTATATGTAGATTTTTTACGGTACTATAAATGTACTTTTTCTTCCTTATGATTTTCCTAAAAACATTTTCTTTTCTCTAGTCTGCTTTGTTGTAAGAATACAGCTTGTAATACATATAACATACAAAATATGTGTCAGTCATCTGTTTATGGAGTCGGTAAGGCTTCCAGTCAACAGTTGGCTATTAATCGTTAAGTTTTGCGAGAGTCAAGATTTGTATGTGGATTTTCAACTAAGTGAGGCTTATCACTCCTAACATGTTGTTCAGTGAATTTACTTTCATTCATTCATTTTTTTTTTCAATGAGCATCTAGTAAGTTTGTCTCATGGACCAGAAAGATATCTTCCCTTTCACCATGGAACTTACAATTTAATATGAAGGACTGATATTGATCTACCTGTAACAAGTGTTATGAATACTTACACAAGTGCCACATGAATTTACTATGCTGGGCGGGACCCGGCCAAAACGGGAGTCGGGGAAGATTTCTTTTTCCACTGATTTTCAGTGAAATTCAACACCTCAAGAAACACTTTGTGTGCTTCACATTGCTAGAAGTTCTTCCAAATCCCAAGATTCAATGGAAAATAAGGTTTTTAGGAACTAGATTATTCAGACCCACCCTCCACTGGCAACAATGAAAAGTTCTGAGTAAAATATTCGCTGAATCTCTTAACGAGCACTAAAGAGTTGACAAGATTGGTGACTAAAGAGCAGACCAAAAATTTAGCATAAGTGGAGAATGAGAGAGGTAAGTGAGGAGCTAAAACACCATGGCTGTTTTTGTCCCGAGGGCATTTTCCAAAGCCAGAGAGGATTCAGTTTTGGAGACTCCTGCCTGATTGGGGGGGACAAGGATGTCCAGGCCCAGGGCCAGCCTAAGGCAAATAATTTAGTACCACATCCATAATATGCTGGGACCCAAAAGTTATACTTTCAGCATAAAAGTAAACCAGAAAGAAAGGAACCAGCCTCCAAAGGGCAAGGCAGGAAAAGCTGCCCTTACACAGAGCCAAACAGGAAAGAAGGGAGAAGAGTGGGAAAACAAAGCAAGATGAGACAAAGCCCTGTTCCTCAAACTGTGGCCACAAGTAGGAACTCATACATTTGCAGTCTAGATTGGCCGTGCTTAGGAGGTCAAAGAAATCTCAGCTATGAACTTGATTTAAGGTGGTCTAAAACTGGTAGTTTTGGCATGCACCTGGCAGAAACAAATATAAATCCATTCCGAAGAAAGGCACATTCCCTCAGACCAGTGTCAGGATAATTAAGTGCACAAGAAAACTAGACAAGAAGGTTTGGGCACAGAGATAAGTAAGTAGAACAACAGAACAAAAACAGGCCCATATACAATAGAAGTGTCATAGCAGATTTGTGTGGCGAGAATTTATTTTTCAATAAGAGGTTTTGGAGTAACTGGACATCCATATGGAAAAAACTGTAATTTTTTTTTCCTGTCTAAGACCATTCCTTGTGGATTAATGACTTCAAAATATCAATGGAAAGACAAAACAATACAGGGTTTAGCAGTCAATATAGGACATTGTCTTTATGAACTCAGGAGGAAAAGATATTGTAAATAAGACTCAAAAACCACTAATTATTTAAAAAATTGATATATTTGATTACACAAAACTAATAAATTTTCTTCATCAGAAGTCATCAGAATTAAAGTTACAAGACAAGAGTAGAGTTAAAGAAGAGATTTGCAACACATAATAACCAACCAGATTAGTATCCTGAGTTCTTGGGTAATAAATAAGGTGATTAGTTAAATAGAAAGTGAAAAAAGATAGGTGCTTCATAAAACAGCAAACCCAAATATCCAATAAACATATGCAAAGATACTAAACTTCATTAGTAATCAGAGAAATTCAAACTGGAATTACAAAAGATATACTACTCACAATGTTGCCGGTGAGCAGTCCAATGCTGATCTGATTATTTTTCCTCTATAACTTATTTCCTTTCTCTGCAAACTTCGCTGTTATCTTTGTCCCAGAAGCTTAAAGGCTCTGCCTGTGTGCATATGTTTTCTCATCAGTTCCACAGGAGACTTTTAATCTACAGTCTTGGACATTTCTTCCAGCTTAGGAACTGTTTTTGTATTATTATTTTTATTATTATATAATGTATTATATATATTTTTTGTATTATATTCTGTATTATTTGTTTATTAAGTATCCTTTCCACATCTGCTTTTTCAAATTCAGGAGCCCACACTCGTTGGATATTGGGTCTTCTGACTCTATCCTCTCAATTTCTTATATTTTTCTTTATGTTTTTCTTTTTAGTCATGCTATTTTGAAATATTTTTCTCTATTTCTAAGCTATTTGTGCCAATCTCGAAGAGAAATTAATTCTCCTTCACTTCACCAACCAAATTCGGATGTTTGAAGGCCACGTTCTGTTGTTTTGTTTCAATTTTGAACTTCCTTAAGGATGCTTCCGTTTTGCTCGAGTTAACACGCCACCAGCCATCCACGTCAGGGACCTGTTCTGCGTGTTTTGTCTGTAGTTCTTCTCTCCGGATACGAGCCCCTCTTAGCTACGTTTCTTGTTCTGCTCACTAGGATGTGGCTGCTAGAAAAACACAGGGGTGGCGATCCTGAGAGGGTGAGGTGTGCAGCCATGCTGTTCCTGAGAGGGGGTTTAAAGATGTTATTTATTTATTTATTGGACAGACAGAGATCACAAGTAGGCAGAGAGGCAGGCAGAGAGAGAGAGGGGGAAGCAGCTCCCCGCTGAGCAGAGAGCCCGATGCGGGACTCGATCCCAGGACCCTGGGATCATGACCTGAGCCAAAGGCAGAGGCTTAACCCACTGAGCCACCCACGTGTCCCAATGGGTGGTTTAGTTTAGAGTCCCCACAGCACCTCCGGCGGAGACCACAGGAGAAGCCTTCCTGCTTCCCATTGTCTCTCCCAATTTCAGTACAGAAGGCTCAGTCCAGCTGTTCAGCTACTCCTCAACTCCTTGGTGGCAAGGAGCACTAGGTCTGTGTCATACTTCCCATTGTCCCCTGGACCCACCTCCTTCCGGGTATTTAAGCATATTTACGGAATAATCACCACGTTCAGAGCTTACCCTCGGACTCTCTCCCACCCTGGTCCCCAGGCTTTTGTTCAGCCCGGAGGGTAACAATACCATAATAACTTTCTTTCCCCAAACTCCAACCCTCATTCTCTGTTTGCCTCCAGAGGCTGTTCCCAGAGGCAGAGCCGGGAGTGGAGTGCAGGAAAGATGAACCCAACCTCCATCGTCCCAGACTCGCATGGAACAAACAAATAAGCCAGAACTGCTTCAGTAGTCGCATTCTGTTACTGAGGAAACTGTTAATGTGTGATGAGTAAGGGGAAGTCCCCGTACGATTTACGTATTTCTTCTTAGTGTCTTCAGACCAGTCCGTAATGGCTTGAGCTATAATGTCTCTCTTGTACTTACATGCTTGGTTTTATTTTCCCAAGTCTTGGAAAGATGCTTGGGTCACTGTCAGGTCCTGTCACAAACGTCATGGCATGAACCTCTTCAGGCCTGACCTTCTGGCCACGTCAAGGGGAGGCAGATGATCAACTGCCTGGCCTGTCGGTGCAACGTCCTGACCAAAGAAAAGGACAATAATCGTCTCACAATCTCAGTTTTAAGGAGACAGAATTATATCCTGCCTGTATAAAAAATTTTTAGAAATTTGCCCCCAAACCCTTCTTAATAAAAACCATAGACTGGGGTGCTGGGGCTCTGTTAGGTGAACATCGGACTCATGATTTCGGCTCAGGTCATGATCTAGGGGTTATGAGATCAAGACCCACGATGGGCTCTGCCCTCAGCTGGGAGTCTGCTTGAGATTCTCTCTGCCCCTCCCCCCACTTAGGAGCACACAATCTCTCTCTCTCTAAAATAAATAAAAATCTTCCCAAAAAAGGCATAGATTGGTGAGATACTACTGTTGTAACATCATGAACAGAGTGGTGTGGGAGTTCAGAGATTTTGAGTAATCAACCCCAAAATAGTTCAAATTCTGAAGATCCACTTACTTCCTTTTAACTGCCCTTCCATCCACGTAACTTTATGTGTTTACTCCTGTAGCCCTATTTTGAGTCCCTTAAAGCAAAAGATCTTCCCTTCAAGGCAACTAATGTCATCCATGTTCATAGCATCATGCCAACTGCTATTTTCCTGGAGCACGAATTCCTGAAGGCCTGCCTGCCAATACCAACCTGAGATAAAAAGTTTCGCCACTTAGGGCTGAAATGAAAAAAATAAGGGCAATTTTTCATAAAGCTAATTTTACTTTTTAAATTTTAAAGTTTGTATCTGTGCTACTTGTTGGTATTAAATTATAGCCTTTCTTTTCATAAAAGGATGATAACGGAGTTTCCAGTTCCCTTCTCCCCCATGTCCTCTCTTGGTGAAATTAAATATTAGTAACTCCAAGTCAATAATTCAAAGTTTGTTTGTTTGTTTGTTTACTTTTACTGTCCCGTGGATTCAGAAAGATTGACGGCCATAGTGGCCATCAAGGAGGCACGTGAGCTTAACTGAGCTGTTACTCAGTATGTCAGTGTCTGACCACTTCCTGGACATTGCTGAACTTCCTTCTCTCCCAAAGTGGCACAAACTAACCCAAAAGGTAGGAGGACCATTGGCCAGTACTTTTCAATTAACATAGATATGAGATAACAGAGACCTTAGATCACCTAGGACCATTGGCCAGTACTTTTCAATTAACATAGATATGAGATAACAGAGACCTTAGATCACCTAGGACCATTGGCCAGTACTTTTCAATTAACATAGATATGAGATAACAGAGACCTTAGATCACCTAGATCACCTTAGATAACAGAGACCTTAGATCACCTCGAAAAATGAAAGAACTTTAATCCATCCACTCACTGAAGTCCTCATTCCACAGATAAGGAACCTTAATAAATAAGGAACCAAAAGCCCAAAGGGAAAGAAACGTTTTGCCCAGGCTCTCACTAGAACTGAGACTGGAAATGTGTTGTCTTCATGTAGAGACCAATATTCTCTCCACTTTACCCAGCTGCTCTCAACCTAAAAGACCTGTGCTCTACTAGCAATATCATAACCTTAAAATTTTGACTTTTATTCCCACACAAAAATTAAAAGTTTGAAAATTAATAGCATCTCGACAATAATAACCGGTTGGAAAACAGAATGATCACATTATGAGAGCAAACAAAAATATGCCTAAAATAAATTTAACAAAAATATGCAAAAATTTTGTGGAAAGAATTCCTAGAGAACATAAACAATCATCTGAAATTATGGGGAGATACACTATATTCACAAGACGAGATATTACAAAGATCTCTTTATTACATTTGATAAAATGCCTTAGAAAAACAACCAAAAGGTAAGTCACACACTGTGGAAAGAGGTAACGTACTGTGTCCCGGGTAAATGAGAAAGTATTAGAAAACAGAATTGCTAAAGAAATCCCTCAAATCCAGAAGAAACAACCCAAGAGGGAAATGGACAAAGGACAGGTAAGAAAACCCCAATGGCTCACAAACACATAAAAAATGTTCAACTCACTAACTTAGGAAAATGTGACTAATATAATCAATACATTTAAAATTTTATGTTTAAATATCTCATTTTGAACCCATCATAAGCAAAAACATCATCATTATCATCAGTTTAAACCAAGTGTTGGCAAGAATGTGAAGAAAGGAAAACTTACCTAGATCTCATGGGGGTGGAAATGGGTAACGCTACTTTGAAGAACCACGCGTAACATCTAGTCAAGCCAATAATCGCATATCTTACAACTTAATAACCCTGCTCCGGGCACATGCTGCAGAAGCTGTGGCACCTGTCCATAGAAAGAAGCAGTGAAAATTGGCAGCAACCTGAACACCGTAGTAGTAGAGGACTGGATGAGTAAATTGTACAGTGTATTTGTACAATCCTATAAAGGAGCTAAAAATAAATGAACTAGAGTTCCATGTAATAATTTGTATAAATCTCAAAAATATAATGTTAAGTGAAACGAGGGAGTTAAAGAAGAATTCATACAGTTTGATAACATTTATAAAAAGGTAAGAATCCTAAAAGCAGGGCGCCTGGGTGGCTCAGTTGGTTAAGCATCCGACTACTAATTTTGGCTCAGGTCAGGATCTCAGGGTTGTAGGATCGAGCCCCGTGTCAGGCTCTGTGCTGGGCATGGAACCTGCTTGAGATTCTCTCTCTCCCTGTCCTCTGCCCCTCCCCTCCTAAAAGAAAAAGGCTGAAAGCAATATCATTACATAGGTACCATGTACATGTATATACATATAATAATATATGATATATGCATATGTAGAATACATATGTAGAATATGTTTATGTAGAAATACTAAGATTTTCATAACTAACACTATATTCAGGTGGCCTCTGGGAAGGGATAAGAGACAGAAACTATATTAAAGAGGGCTAAACGGGGCTTAAGATTTGATCATGATAATTTGGTAATGATCTGTCCACCACCTTGATACCCAGGTGGTCAGTACATCATTATATTTTCTGTGTTTCTCTGTATCTTTAAAACAGCTCAAGATAAAATAATTAACTGATTTTTTTCATGTACTCACTGTATTTCTATTGAAGGGTAAGGAAGAGGATTTGTATCTCGTGGTGATCTGGGAGCTGCCCAATGTGGTGCCTTTGCTACAAGATGGGACTCACACTGTGCATCTGAAGCCATTTCCTAAACACAGGAGCATGCGTATTCCTTTCCCAGACGTCCAGCTGGTAGAGAAAAGCATCTCTCAACGTGTAAATGTAAGTTTCATTTCCTGATTTTTTTTTCCTTTCTATTATGGGAAATTACACAAAAGTAGAGAAAATAATGCATTGAACGTCTACGTACCAGCACTCAGCTTCAGAAATTAGGTGTGCGTGGCCAACTGTACTCCTTTTTATTCCTGCCACTTCCCATGACCACCACAAAAGAATTGTTTTGAAGCAAATCCCACACACTGTGCCATTTCATCCCTGAGTATTTCAGTATGTATCTCTACATGGTAATGACTCAAAAAAAGGCATGACACCATTACTTTTAAAGATTTTTTTTCTAAAATAATTTTTAAGACGTCCTTGATATCATCCCACCTGTTCAGATTTCCTAGATTGCCTCGTATTTTTTTAGAGTTTACAAGGGTCAAAACAAGGTCCATTCGTGGCATTTAGTGGAAAGTGTCTTAAATCTCCTTTAATCTATAAATATCTTTCCATTTCTCTCTTTCCCTTTATTTTATTTATTTATTCCCTTTATTGTTATTTATTGAAGATACTGGAGAGTTGGTGCCATAGTTTCACATTTCCTGTACTTTGCTGACTGCGTGCCCCTGGTGTAATTTAAGGAATTCTGTGTGTACTTCCTCTAACCTGACTTCATTGCATGAGCTTTGATTTTAGTTTAATGAGACTCTGTGGATGGTGTCATATAGTTCCACCAGGATTCACAAAATGACTGGTTATCTTTCTTTCAAAAAATAGGTAAATTAATTTAAAATCTGTAAGACTTTTTGTGAGGTATTTATATCCACTCAGTATGGCTGGAGCACGTCTTCACACCTGAGGGGTAAAGTGTGGGGCATGAAGAACAGAGAAATAAGGAAGCTGCCCTCTTTGTTCTCATAAAAATTAAAGTCGAGGGGTGTCTGGGTGGCCCAGTCATTAAGTGTCTGCCTTTCGGCTCAGGTCATGATCCCAGGGTCCTAGGATGGAACCCCGAGTCGGGCTCCCTGCTTAGCGGGAAGCCCTGCTTCTCCCTCTCCCACTCCCCCTGCTTGTGTTCCCTCTCTCACTGTGTCTCTCTCTGTCAGAGAAATAAAATCTTAAAAAAAAAAATTTACGTCGACTGATTTTTTTTTTGAGACTTTATCCACCATTTGCTGACTCTAATATGAGCTCATCCTTCTCATTTTTTACTAGATTAAGTGGTCAGAAATCAAAGAATGCACGAAACCACGAATTATAGAGGGAGCAATCAAAAAGTCTGGTTTTTTGCCCCTTTCATTAGCGAAACAAACGTACTTTAAGAGAGAATAATATAACTTGTTTCAAAGACTCTGCAACTATTTTTAAAAGATTTATATATTTCTTTTGGCCGGGGTGGGGGGCGGGGAGAGCAGGAGTGAGGGAAGGGGCAGAGGGAAAGAATCGAAAGCAGGCTCCCCGCTGAGCACCGAGCCCCCTGCGGGGCTTGATCTCTCAGCCCTGAGATCGTGACCTGAACTGAAACCAAGAGTCAGTCGCTTAACCAACTGAGCCACCCAGGCGACCCTGGAAACTATTATTTTATCATACTGTGGAGAGATAATGTATTATTTCCCCTCAAATTTAAACGTCAGTTTAGCACTGCAATTCCAACTCCATTCACAGTTAGTTTAAATCATAAGTAGGTTTCATTGTTTGCTAAAGGATTTGAAGTCAAAATATACAGTGACTGTGTCATGATAACATCATCTCATAATCGGGCCAGAGCTGGAAGAACAGAATGCATCTCCTTGAACCGTCATTCTAGCCCATTTCTTCCAAGTCTACACAACTGGAAACACTAGATTTGGTTCTATGTTCCTTGTTAAGAGCTAATAAGAACAGGACAATGATGAATGCACAGGGAGCCAGATCTGATACAGTTGGCAAGTTATTACATGGGTAATGCAAAATGCTTGCTTTGGGGCGGGCAGGGGGGATGGATCTGTAATAAATTACTGAAGTAATAAATGAAAAAATTGCCTTTAGGATTATAATAAAAATGTAAATTGTCTTGGAGCTTTGAGCCCTTATGTTTTGTATGTATCATAATTAGCATTTCTAGCAGTTCCTTTTTTGCAATGTATTTTTAAAATTACTATAAAATGGAAAGTCTGCAAGAAGTCACATAGTGGGAAAAAAATTGGGTTGTGCATGGAAATTCTCTTTCTCGAAAACTCTCTTGGATTTAGGAAGCACTGTGTTGTGAACACCGCTATGCAGCTTGCCTTGTTCTTAGCACCGGGAATGCAGAGATTACTGAGTTATGGGACCTGTTCTACTCCACTGGGGCACCCCAACAGAGAACTTGGGAGGATTAGGCCAGATAAGGGTCCCAAAAATCATTGCTGATTAGGTCGGAAAGAATTACCAAGGCTTAGCTCGGCCCAGATAGGAGGTTTCGTGGGGGAGCCGAGAAGACAAAGTGAATGCCAAGTGGAGGAGATAAAATGAAAAATGTCACAAAGGTGAGAAAGGGCCTGGCTGGTGGGGGGATAAGCAGAAGCATCTTGGTGTGGCTGAAGGAAGACAGGGAGTGAGGGAAAAGGGAGATGGACAGATAGGCTGGATCGTGCTCACGGTGTTAAAGCACTTGAGTCTCGTATAAGAAAGGAAAAGCCAGTGAGGGGCTGTAGATGGGAAATGGCACGATCAGGTTGGTGTTGTGGATACCGACTATGCCAGCGCTTGATGACAGTTTTGAAGGGGACAAGATGGCAGGAAGAAGATTCAGGCAATAATCCACTGTTGTAGTTGAAGGACACAAGGCCATAACAGTGAGGAGGGTGGAAGGAGAGGTTTCGAGCAATGTTTAGGGGGCAAAAGTAGTAGAACTCGGGCTTCGTTAGGGATTGATGTCATGCAGCTGAGAGAGGAGGGTCCTGAGAGAAAGGAGGGAGTCAGGACGGTGTGGAGCTAACTTGAGTGACTGGATTGGGACATGGGGCTACCAGGGAGCTATAGAATGGAATGAGATAATGTGCTTGAAGGAGGCAAGAAGTTACACATGCTAACTTTGAGATACCTGTGAAAGATTTCTGAGTAAGTATACAACCCTGAAGCTTATGGGAGGGGACTGACTAGATTATCAGGGCATCGAGATTGGGATGATGATTAAAACACAGGGGCCAAGATTGCCCAAAAAGAGTTGGAAAAAAGAAAAACAAATGGGATAGAGGTAAACCCTCAGCATATTCATATCTAACAGATTGGCAGAGTAAGAGGCTATCAAGCAGGAACAGAAAAGGAAAGGTCATACGGACACAAGCAAAATTAGGGTCTGGTGTCAAAAAAGGATGTCAAGAGAGTAAGAAGCTTCAGGAAGCAGAGAGCAATTGAAAGTGACAAGAATAATACACTTGGATCTTTTTTTAAAAATTTGAGTATAGGGGCGTCTGGGTGGCTCAGTGGGTTAAGCCTCTGCCTTCAGCTCAGGTCATGATCTCGGGGTCCTGGGATCGAGCCTCGCATCAGGCTCTCTGCTCAGCAGGGAGCCTGCTTCCCCCTCTGCCTCTGCCTGCCTCTCTGCCTACTTGTGATCTCTCTCTGTCAAATAAATAAAATCTTTAAAAAAAATAAAAAACAAATTTGAGTATAGCTGACACACAATGTTACATTAGTTTCAGTTGTACAACTTAGTAATTTTTTTTAAAGATTTTATTTATTTATTTATTTGAGGGAGACAGAGATAGTGACAGAGAGCACGATGGGGAGGAGAGGGAGAAGCAGGCTTCCCGCCGAGGAGGAAGCCCGACATGGGACTCCATCCCGGGACCCCAAGATCATGACCTGAGCCGAAGGCAGATGCCCAAACGACTGAGCCACCCAGGCACCCACAACTTAGTAATTTTAAGAGTTTATACATTATTCTCTGTTCACTGCAAGTGTAAATACCATCCGTCCTGATATGTCGCTATTACATCGACTCTATTCCTTGTACTGTGCCTTTTATGCCCATGACTTACTCCTTCTGTACCTGGAAGCCTGTGTCTCCCTCTTCCCAGCTCCCATTTTGCCCAGCTTCTCACCCCCTACCCCCTCTGGCAACCCTCAACTTGTTCTTTGTATTTATAGGATCAATTCCACTTCTGGTTTATTTGTTTTTTAGATTCTACTTCTAAGTGGAATCATACAGTATTTGTCTTTCTTGGTCTGACTTATTTCACTTAGCATAATACCCTCTAGATTCATGCATGTTTTTCTCAAATGGCACGATCTCGTCCTTTTTCAAATTTTAATTCCAGTAGAGTTCCAGTAGAGTTAACATACACTGTATTAGTTTCAGGTGTGCAATACAGTGAGTGGGTCAACACTTCCCTATGTCACCCCGTGTTCATCACGACAAGTGCACTCCTTAATCCCCACCACCTGTTTCATCCATCCCCCCACCCACCTGCCCTCTAGCAACCAGCAGTTTGTTCTCTAAGTTCAGAGTTTGTTGGGGCACCTGGGTGGCTCCGTCAGTTAAAAATCTGCCTTCAGGGGGTGCCTGGGTGGCTCAGTGGGTTAAAGCCTCTGCCTTCGGCTCAGGTCATGATCTCAGGGTCCTGAGATCGAGCCCTACATCAGGCTAACTGCTCCGCAGGGAGCCTGCTTCCTCCTCTCTCTCTCTGCCTAGTTGTGATTTCTCTCTGTCAAATAAATAAAATGAAAAAAAAAAGAATTTTAAAAAATCTGCCTTCAGTTCAGGTCATGATCCCAGGGTCCTGGAATCAAGCCCCGAGTCTGGCTCCCTGCTCAGTGGGAAGTCTGCATCTCCCTCCCACTCCCTCTCTGTGCTCTCTCTCGAATAAATCAATAGGATCTTTAATGGAAGGAAGGAAGGAAGGAAGGAAGGGAGGGAGGGAGGAAGGAGAAAAAAAGGAAAGAAAGAAAGAAAAAAGAAAGTGCTTAGTGATAAATAGAAAGTTTTCACAGGGACACTGTACTCTTGATCTCAGCTGAGGATCCTGGGATCGAGCCCTGCATTCAGGCTCTACACGCAACGGGGAGTCTGCTTGAGGATTCTCTCTGTCCCTCTCCCTCTGCCCCTCCCTCTGCTTGCGTGCTCCCTCTCTCTTTCTCTTAAATAAGTAACTGAATCTTAAAAGGTTTTCATTGTATACTATGGAGCAGAAGCCAAACAGTGAGTGAAAAGGAGGTTAATGAGGAGAATCATCCAATGCAGAAGATTTTCAAGAAGTCTGAAGGGAAGAGAAGGATGGCACGGTGATCTCGCCATCGGTTGGTCAAAGAAGAATAAGTCAAGGCTGAGAGGAAGGAGTCAGTAGATGGAAGAGAATATTTTGTTATTTTAATGAATTCAGCAAGTTAAAAAAATTTTAATGCAAAACATGCAATTTTACTAAATTTCATAGTAATTTATAGTAGTAACTTTAAGTAACTTAAAAAAATCGTAAGATATTTTGTTTTAATGGTAGAATAGCAAGGTGTACACATAACATTTGTACTGTGGTTAGATACTGGTCCACGTGTCTGTTTCCTTCCTTCTTCAGAGTCCTGACATCAGTACGGAAGTGAACTGCATTGATTTATTACAAGTAGAAGGATATAATTTGATTGCTGCTGGAACCTTAAATGGTGTGATTATCTTGTGGGATTTTATCAACTTTACTGTCAAAGAACTGTGAGTTGCTTTTTTTTCTTAAACAATATAAAAGTTGTACTGCAATAGAACCAAAGTAACATTCAATAACATTCAATACTTTTTTTAAAAAAAAAGCAATAAATAACAGTGGCAGACCAGTAATGATAACTCAAGAGAGGCTTTTCTGGAAGTTGCACTCACGAGATTTGCTCTGGATGTCCAAATCCCAGAATTATAGGAATAAGATGAACCTTAAGTATTCATAATACTCCCGAATGCCTTGACTTTTACTCTTCTCCCTCTAGTACACACTTTCATGTGGAATCTTGTCCAAATTTATAGCCTCAACAAAAAAAGTTAAAATATGTGTCTTAAACACTAATCTCCCTAGAGCTTTAAACACACATATCTGGCAATTACTATCTGGGTCACCGACAACACCCTTAAAACCCAAAACTTTGTCCCAGTCTACCCCTCCCCGGTGTATCTCCTCTTCCTGTATTCCCAGCGACATCACCATCTACTCAGTCACCAAAGTCAAATGGTAAGTGGCATTCTAGATGGGTTTTCAGTGCTAACAAGGGTGTGGCATATGCAATTAAATAAATCAATACCGGGGTGCCTGGGTGGCTAAGTGGGTTAAAGCCTCTGCCTTCGGCTCAGGTCATGATCCCAGGGTCCTGGGATCAAGCCCTGCATCAGGCTCTCTGCTCAGCGGGGAGCCTGCTTCCTCCTCTCTCTCTCCGCCTGCCTCTCTGCCTACTTGTGGTCTCTGCCTGTCAAATAAAATGAATAAAATCTTAAAAAAAAAAAAAAAACCAGTATCAATTAGATTTTCCCTGTACCCATGGCCAAAAGCTTTATCCACTCCCTGATATCCATTTCTTTTTATTTTCTTTCTGTCTGTCTTTCTTTCTTTTATTTTTTAGAGAGAGAGAGCATACACACATGAAATGGGGGAGGGGCAGAGAGAGAGGAGAGAGAAAATCTCAAGTCGACTCCCCACTGAGCTTGGCACTGGCCTTAGGGCTTCATCTCACAACCTCGAGATCATGATCTGAGATGAAATCAAGAGTCTGATGCTTAACTGAGCTCTTCAAGCACCCTCCCCAACCTCCACTATCCATTCCTAAATGTTCTGACCATCAGCTGTAAAGGAAATAACATAACATGGTATTTTTTTGCTATGGATGGGTCATAAATAATCAGCTCTCCCCAGTTGTCTAACTGTGCTGTAAGCAGCGACCATGCGTGACATTCCCTATGTCAAGGGAATTTGTAATATTGTACTTTGAAGCATAAGATGGTCAAGAACCTTAATGAATGAATAAAAACAAAACCAAGTCTATCTAAGTATTCAGAGGAAGAGAAGAGGCATAAGAGGGTGAAGAGCCTAAAAAAAGACAGGGAAAAGAGGAAAATGCAGAAGACACGTCTGCCCCTTGACTTACAATGTCTTATATACTCCTGATCCACTTGGACGCCACGCCTCTTTCCAGTCGAAGTCCGAGTCATTACTTTTGACCAACTTTTGAAGGGACATACTCCTTTCCTCTTTGGACCCTGGATGGATTCTCCGTTCAACCTTCCGTTGAATTAGCTCTTCCAGTAGACCCCTCCCTCTGTACCTCAGCCCCACCCGCACGAGGCCCCACCCTGGAATTCTTATCATCCTTCCATTCCTCCCTTTCACCAAACCTTGCTCTTCCTCACGATGGTGTACTTGGCCCTTGACACCCACACCAATATGCACTGTGCCGTTCTTTACCCTCTTAGTAAAGCAGTTCTACTACCACAGCATTAGGAGGGAAGCCCCCCGAGAATGTTCACACCTTGAAGGATGAGATGCTCCTTGTTGAAGGGGTAGGCATGTTGCCAAGAAAGGCACCCAAACCCAACACCCAGTCAGAGAAAAGTAACAGTACAGTGAGCCGTACATCATATTCCCTTCCCATGATAAGATGATCATACAAAAATAACTGATTTA